>NC_061510.1:193716801-193772777 GCF_022539505.1 Lolium rigidum | reverse complement strand
GTAACGGCCCAGGGTAGCACCCCTATTAGAATTGTTTGTTCTTTTCTTTTTGTGCATCATCATGCATCATGCATCATATCATCCACAAGATTTTATCAAATAAAAATTATTTTTGAATAAAAACTATTTTGAGTTTCCCCCTCTCATATGGTTTATTTAATAAACCTCCCTTCTATGTTTCTTTTCACAAAACCTAAACTCCCAAAACTATATAATAAATAAATGTATTTCAAATGTTTACAGGATTCAAAATAATAATTGTTTTGTTCTGGTTTTGAAATTCGAATTGGTTTTCGAAATAGTTTTTAAAACAGAAAGAGAAAAACCCCCTAACCTTTTCCTGGCCCGTCTCCTTCTTCTCTCCTAGGCCCAGCTCCCTTCCCCTCCGGCCCATCTCGCCCCCTCCTCTTTTCCTTTCGGCCTGGTCCGACCCAAAACGAATCGGTACCTTTTCTTTCCCATCGTTGTCGTCTTCTCCAACGGAGCACGCAGAGGGCGTGAACCTCTCCCCGCTCACGTCACCGAGCGCCTCCACCACACAACCACTCCCTCCTCCTCTCTTTTAATCCCCGTCCGAACCGCAGAAACCCTAGTGCCCCTCTTCTTCCCTTCCTCGCGCCGCCGTTTTCCCCTCTTCTTCTTCTCTACGAAAAAACCCCCACAGCAACCACCCTCTCCGCCACGCCGCCGCCGCTACAGACTGCCCCGCACCACGCCGCCACCACATTGAGCTCCGCCTTGACGCCCTCTTCATCCCCGTGCAAAGAATCGAGTCAGGGCGCTCTGAATCCTCGCCAATTCGCGATTCCCTTCTCCGACTCCGGCGGTCGATTTCCTCGATTCCGGCCACTGTGGTCCTCCTCCGGCCGTTCTGAGTTCACCTCGAGCCTCAGGGTAAGCCCGCGCATCTTGTAGACGTCGTTTCCCTCTCATTTGCTTCCTATTTCCTCCTCCACCGTGGTGACCTACCGGTGCCGCCGCAGATACACGACGCCGGCGGCTTCCGGTGACCTCCCGTGGGCGGCGCCACCACCTCCTTGTTCAGCACGACGAGACGAAGCCGACGCGCCCAGCCTTGCCTCCTCGCGCGCCCTGCACCGCCCGCACGCGCGACGTCTGAGCGCGGTGACCACCTCCCTGGAACGCGCGCGGCATCACCTCCATCAAGCACCTGGTGTGCAGCGCTGCAGATGCTTTGCCAGCTCAGCCGCTGACGTGGCCACGGGCCCACCTACCAGCCTCACGGGCTAGCCACCCGCCCGGTGAGAACTTTCCCCAAATCTGGATCTCGTCCATCTTACACTGAGGCCCCTGCTTATTTTCTTTACTAACCCGCGGCCCCTGGCG
This sequence comes from Lolium rigidum, assembly GCF_022539505.1. Lineage (NCBI taxonomy): Eukaryota > Viridiplantae > Streptophyta > Magnoliopsida > Poales > Poaceae > Lolium > Lolium rigidum. The sequence goes on along the minus strand of NC_061510.1, from coordinate 193,771,430 downwards.
CGGATCCTTTTCTTGATAACCCCCTGGATATTTCCAAATTAACCCGGGGTCCTTCCCCCTTTCAGAAATCGTTTCTGGGTCCTTTTCTAATAAAAATAAATCTGTTTTTCTATTTAAAATGATAAAAACTAATATGTGAATAACTTTTAATCTGTAACTCCAATTGAAAAGTGTTATATATCAATTTTGATCAGAAAAATGCAAGGATCATTAATATGCCATCCATACATTTGTTAGCATCTCGCATCATGACGCGTCGTGATATATTTGCATGTTCACCTAACATAATATGCGGAGTATTTCGGATATCCACCTAAGGTTTCCCCGCTCCGTTTAATTTTGATGTAGCGCACCCCTGCCATGCTATTCCATGCTAATCAACACTTAAATTTGCCGGTAGAAAATGCAACTTCAACCCTAATTGTTTGCCGGGTTCCGATCCCGCTTAATGTGGATAAGACGCATCGCATCATCTTGCCATGTCATGCATATCATCTTGATCATGCTGGATCTTCTTATCCGTAGTAGTAAGACTTGCATACGTTGTGTGTTCCAGCATTTGCTTCTTCCCGGATAGGATCACGAAGTGGTGATGTGAGATACGATGAGTCTCCGACAAGTTCTTCTGCAGCTTTTCACAGGCGAGCCCTCCCTCTTCACCTATTTACTCTCTCCCTCGCACTGCTATCCTTATGTTGCGATTCTTTATCGAGTCACGTGTCCTATCCACTTGTTTACCATAATAATCCTATATGCACCATTCCTTATCCATAGCCGTTGCTTGATGTTTGAGCCTTGCGAGTCGTAGGCGTGTTTAGGCTCTGTTGTTTATCTCGATCTATTATCGGGATATGTTGGTTTGTTGGGAGGTTAACACATGCTATATCAGTTGTTGGATATACACATGCTTTACTTATTTGTTAACAACTAAAATTGTAAGCAGAGGCATCTGTGAGCCCCTTTGCGAAAGCATCGGAACTTTGACTTGCTAATGTCCCCTAGGACCCGAGTTCTTGTTATCTGTTCCGAGATTGAGCGCTCTACCCATGCGTGGGGGAGTGGGACCCCCATCACCCACTACCTTTCCTCGAGTCTGTTTATTGAGAGCCACAACCTTGGTTTTATTTGCCCATATGCATGATGCACGATTTACTTCCTGTTGCCTTCGGGTGTTTATATTCTGTACTGTACTCATAACGCGGGACTCCTTATCCTTGGCCGGTCGTTAGTGCCCGCCTTGGAAGCCGTCGCAAACCTCTGGGTCCGTATCGGAGTACGGCCGAACTTCGTCACGGGTAGCTTAGTTGGGTGGCTCCCATTAAACTTTCTCTTGCATTGGGAACGGTCTTGATGTGAGACTCCACCTGTAGTAAGTGGGTTCGAGCATGCGTATGGTTACATTTGGGCAACCCCTACAGGGTGTACATCTTATCGATAAGCCGTGTCCGCGGTTATGGACGACTTGGAATTGTATAGCTTGATCATAGAACAACTTGCACCGTTATCTTGTTGCTAATAATCTGCTAATAACTTGTGTAGTAATATAGCATTACTACAACCGATACCTAATAAAACTTGTCCACCGTTGAGTGCCTTTTACATTGCCTCTTCGCATTGTTGAAGGGGATATGTGTAATCGGCTGGGTTATGTTTGTGTAGTATTTATCTGTTACCTTATGCGCTCTCTTATCTTCTCTGAGTAGACGGATGTTGTAGCGTGTCTCTATTGGTTATAGTTTTGCTGCCGCTAAACCCACCATATAGCCCCAGGCGATATATATATTCGCTCGGCGAGCATAGCCATTTCTAGTCTCGCTAAGTACGTGCCGGAGTTCGTTCCTTGGTACTTACTCTCGCCTTTCCACTTTCCCTTTTGCTTCCTCCCTTTTATCGGCAACCGATGGCCCGACTTTGACAGGTACGAGACGATGACGTTAGCAAGGTTACCCTTCCGGCTTGGCCTGGGCAGGGTTATGGACGCCACTGGTTATCTTCAGGACTCTTAGTCCAATTTGTATCTTGTCCGTACTCGGACGTATTCGATCTTCCGTATGATTTGGATCTTTGCATTGTATATTTGTATCTTGACTCGTTGGAGTCGTTGTTGTAATATATGTATCTTGTGGGCTATATTGTAATCCTGTTGTAATGTTACCGCTCGTGTTAATTCCTCTGGCATCACGTGTGTGATTCGTCGCGCACGTCGTGTCGGAGGGCGTCTCAGAATCGATATCGTGCGGATTTCGGCGGGTCGCTGGGATCCTCATGGTACCGGTTTCGGGGCGTCACATAGGGTCCTGGTGTATGCATCTTTTCCATCGCCGCAGTTGGTACCTCGTGATGTTGTTTTTGGTAGGTTTGCTATAGTAGGTGGAGCCAGGGAGATTTGGACAGCACCAGTTTATATCCTCACTGCAGACTTTGCTGATGCATTGCCTGCTGATGAGGATCAGATGCCACCAGATGGGAATCCACACCCTTTCCCAGGAGAGTTGCAGCCTAATAACAACTTGTGGGTCAATCCACAATACCCTGAGATTGGTTGGGATGCAGTACAGGATCTTGGGCATGAGCAACAAGGAGGTCATGGTGGTAATTTTGGTCAGCATGGTGGATGGGGTCAGATGGGTCATGGGCAGCAGGAGGGATGGGGTCAGGATGACATGGAGCAGGGGCAGGAGCAAGGTGTGCTGCAGGAGATGCAGGAGTCCATGGTCATCAACTTATCTGACAGCTCTAGCTCCTCTGTTAACATGATGGAAGTGCAACAACAACATCAGCAGGATGGTATCCAAATGTTGCATAATGTGCTCAACATTGGGATGGCTTGTACCATTTTTGGGCCTGCATTGCCTCCTGAGATGATGTGTGCAAAAGCCCTTGACATGGCCCTTCCTTCTTTGTTCAGTAGACTTGTGCCTAAGCCAAGGTTTAACACCTCTTTTATGTTTCTGAAAGAGTTGACTGGGGTAAGATTGTTAGTGGTTAATTGCTTCAGGGGAGATAAGCAGTTGATGAATTTAGATGAGGCAGCCAGTTCACAAATTATGATATCCATTGAGGGTACTCAAAGGGGAAATTCTGACTTGCAGCCAGGGACATGTGCTTCAAAGAATAGAATGAAGAGGAAGAAGTCTGCATCATCTATAGTTCAGCCTACTGAAAGGAGATTCACTAGGAGCTGTCTCAAAACTGATGGGTATAGGCCAGCTCCAATTCTGGTTTGTCTGGTTTGAATATGTCCAAACATTGTTTATCAACTTGAATGCTTACTATATGACATAAGAAGACTATATGCTTTTAAAATTCAAACATATGGTAAGCATTCTTATGTCATATAGTAAGCATTGAAGTTGATAAACAAGGTTTGGACATATTCATACCAGACAAATCATGTATCTACCACCTAACCCTAAACAAGCTCGGTCGATTTTATGAAAGTCTAGCATGAAGAGAAGTGGTTTTTGGTTTCAAACATGGAAATTTCAAAAACCTCCCAAAAGCTTCATTTTGGAGTGACTAAGAAGGATCCATAGGAAACTATGTACTAATACAGTATAATAATCACCCGAGTTATTAGAGCAACAAGTCTGTCACTTACGTGTGGTTCCCATGCGTGAGGTCCCACACTTCAGTGAGCACAAGTCATGTACGCTAGGTAAGCAAACTCCCAGCCATATTCTTTGTCAAGAGAGATGCATCAAGACTCTCTCTCTCTCTCTCCAATTATCCACCTCCGTTGGCTGCCGGTTTTGGCAGGGCGTTTCTAGCTCAGCTCGGAGGCCATGGTGTGCGAGCTCTTTAGCCATGGCGATTTGGTCGCGCCAAGTGGTTCGTGCCCGGCTGCGACGAGGATCAATCCGGACGGTGGTCGTTAAGGACCCGATCGCATTTCTTGCTTTCATCCCGGGGTCTACCATGTAAATCTTAGGGATTTAGACGTAATTTCCTATTTATTTTGTGTCATGCTTGTAAACTGCTCTCTCGATGTGTATTGGAAATCCGGGTCCTTCGGGGATCGTTCGGTTGTCCCTCCAACAAAAAAATCTCTCTCATTCTCGGCCTCGCTCGCTCACACCCTACGCGCACCGACAACCACCGCACAACTGTCAAATCACCCGAAAAAATGTAGACACCATAAATAAGTGGGGCCCCGTGACTGCTCTCCCTTCGTCTCCTCCCGTGTGATCCCTCTTCCTCCGATTCCCGACCTTGCGGAAAATAAAAATGAAATGAAAGAGTTTCACTGGACGGGCAAACACATGTGCTCCCTAGTAATAATAAAAAAACGTAAAAAAATCGACCTACGAATCTATTAGTATTAAATAAGTTAAACTAGGGTTCTGCCCAGTACTACGGATCAATTTCAGAAAATGCAACTACGGGGTTCGATTTTGGCCTGCTAATATAAAATTAAATAATCTGAACTAGTATTCCTCTAAAAAATCATTTTGGTATGCATCGTTTGGTACTTTTGATAGCAAGAGTGCTTACTCCCTCCGTTAGCAAATAGTCTTCCTTTTCATGTTTCTGAAGTCAAGCATGAAGAGAAGTGGTTTTGGGTTTCAAACATGGAAATTTCAAAAACCTCCCAAAAAACTTCATTTTCGAGTGACTAAGAAGGATACAAGCTTCCCTTTTCATTTTCATGTTTTAAACTTGTTTAAATTATCTTGGTCAAATCACATAGTCTTCTTATGTCATATAGTAAGCAAAGCACATAGTCTTCTTATGTCATATAGTAAGCATTAAAATTGATAAACAAGGTCTAGACATATTCAAACTAGACAAATCATGTATCTACCCCTAACCGCTAAATTCTGTCTTATGAAGTCAAGCATGAAGAGAAGTCGTTTTGGGTTTCAAACATGTAAATTTCAAGAACATCCCAAAAGCTTCATTTTAGAGTGACTAAGAAGGATCCATGATTACCTTTTCATTTTTTTTGATTTAAACTTGTTTAACTATTAGTCAAACCTAGGATTTGACCAAAAGATTCAAATGGGCATAACAATTCAGAAAAAATCAAGAGAATGAAAAAACAAAGGACATAGCATTCTTATGTCATATATATAGTAAACATTCAAGTTGATAAACAAGGCCTATACATATTCAAACCAGAAAATCATGTATATATCTACCCCTAACCCTAATTAAACTCTGTCTTATGAAGTCAAGCATGCATGAAGAGAAGTGGTTTTGGTCTCAAACATGGAAATTTCAAAAACCCTCCCAAGAGTTTTGGAGTGACTAAGAAGGATAGATGCTTAATTTTTCATATTCATGATTTAAACTTGTTCAAATCTTGGCCAAACCTAGAATTTGACCAAGATTCAAATGGGCATAAAAATTCAAAAAATCAAAAAATATGAAAAACCAAGGTCTTATTATGTCATATATATAGTAATCATAAACAAGGTCTCTAGACATATTCAAAACATACAAATCATGTATCTACCACCTAACCCTAAACTCTGTCTTATGAACTCAAGCGTGAAGAGAAGTGGTTTTGGGTTTCAAACATGGAAATTTCAAAAACCTCCCAAAAACTTCATTTTAGAGTGACTAAGAAGGATACAAGCTTCCCTTTTCATTTTCATGTTTTAAACTTGTTTAAATCTGGGTCAAACCTAGGATTTGACCAAAAGATTCAAATGGGCATAAAAATTCAGAAAAAAATCAAAAGAATGAAAAACAAAGGACATAGCATTCTTATGTCATATATATAGTAAGCATTATTCAAGTTGATAAACAAGGTCTAGACATATTCAAACCATAAAATCATGTATATATCTACCCCTAACCCTAAACTCTGTCTTATGAAGGCAAGCATGCAGGAAGAGAAGTTGTTTTTGGTTTCAAACATGGAAATTTCAAAAACCCTCCCAACAAGAGCTACATAATAGAGTGACTGAGGAGCATACATGCTTACTTTTTCATATACATGTTTTAAACTTATTCAAATCTTGGTGAAACCTTGGATTTGACCAAGATTCAAATGGGTATAAAAATTCAAATACTGGTTTGTCTAGTTTGAATATGTCTAGACCTTGTTTATCAACTTGAATGCTTACTACATGACATAAGAAGACTATATACTTTGGTTTTTTATTTTTCTATTTTTTTTTAAATTTTCTACCCATTTGAATCTTGGTCAAATCCTAGGTGTCTGACCATGATTTAAACAAGTTTAAAACATGAATATGAAAAATTAAGCATCTATCCTTCTTAAGTCACTCCAAAATGTAACTCTTGGGAGGTTTTTTGAAATTTCCATGTTTGAAACAAAAAACCACTTCTCTTCATGCTAGACTTTCATAAAATTGACCGAGTTTAGGGTTAGGTGGTAGATACATGATTTGTCTTGTTTGAATATGTCCAAACCTTGTTTATCAACTTGAATGCTTACTATATGACATATAGTCTTCTTATGTCATATAGTAAGTATTCAAGTTGATAAACAATGTTTGGACGTATTCAAACCAGACAAATCATGTATGTACCCCCTAACCCTAATCTCGGTCGATTTTATGAGAGTCAAGCATGAAGAGAAGTGGTTTTTGGTTTCAAACATGGAAATTTCAAAAACCCTCCCAAGAGTTACATTTTGGAGTGACTTAAGAATGATAGATGCTTAATTTTTCTTATTCATGTTTTAAACTTACTTGCTGCCATTTATTTCAGATTGTTATTACCACTCATATTCATCTATATCACTTGCATCTCACTATCTCTTCGCCGAACTAGTGCACCTATACATCTGACAAGTGTATTAGGTGTGTTGGGGACACAAGAGACTTCTTGTATCGTAATTGCAGAGTTGCTTGAGAGGGATATCTCTGACCTCTTCCTCCCTGAGTTCGATAAACCTTGGGTGATTCACTTAAGGGAAATTTGCTGCTGTTCTACAAACCTCTGCTCTTGGAGGCCCAACACTGTCTACAGGAATAGAAGCGTGCGTAGACATCAAGCTATTTTCTGGCGCCGTTGCCGGGAAGGTAAGGTAAAAGGTATTCACATCCTCCGACTATTAAGCTATTTCCTAGCACTGTTGCCGGTGTGTGAGTGCACGAAGCTATTTCCTTTAGATTCTGCAATTATATCTTTTTGTTTCTTGTTTTATTTCACTAGTTAGGCTTAATGGAAAACAACAACAAAATGAGAGATCTTTATGAACTTTATCTTGAATTAGGACATGATGTGTTTGAAGAGAGAATTAAAAAACCCATGGAACTTTATATGCATGCTAATGGGAATGTTATTAGTATGAATGCTTTGAACACCATTGTTGCTAATGCTATGGAAAATTCTAAGCTTGGGGAAGCTGGTTTTGATGAGCATGATATTTTTAGTCCCCCAAGTTTTGAGGAGAAAATTTTCTTTGATGATACTTTGCCTCTCATTTATGATGATTATAATGATAGTGGTATTTTGGTGCCACCTACTATGGAGGATAAAGGTTATACCATGCCTGCAATTTATAATGATTACAATGATGGTTATGGTAGTTTTACTCCCACTATTACTAATAAAATTGATTATGCTTATGTGGAGAGTAATAATTTTATGCATGTAGCTCATGATAAGAATGTTTCATGTGATAGTTATATTGTTGAGTTTGTTCATGATGCTACTGAAAGTTATTATGAGAGAGGGAAACATGGTTATATGCATCTTAATAATATTAAGCTTCCCCTCTTTATGTTGAGAATTTTGAAGTTACTCGTGTTTTATCTTCCTATGCTTGTCACTTTGTTCTTCATGAATTCATTTGTGTGCAAGATTCCTTTTCATAGGAAGTGGGTTAGACGTAAAAGTGTTTCTTATTTGCTTCTTGATGCTCTCTTTTTCTTCAACTTTTATTTCTTGCGCGAGCATCATTAAAATTACTGAGCCCATCTTAATGGCTATAAAGAAAGCACTTCTTGGGAGATAACCCATGTTTTATTTTACTACTGTTTTGTTGTGTATTGGAAGTTGTTACTACTGTAGCAACCTCTACTTATCTTTATTTTATTGCATTGTTGTGCCAAGTAAAGTCTTTGATAGTAGAGTTGATACTAGATTTGGATTACTGCGCAGAAACAGATTTCTTACTGTCACGAAATTGAGCAGCCCCGTCTGTAGGTAACTCAGAAAATTCTGCCAATTTACGTGCGTGATCTTCAGATAAGTACGCAACTTTCATTCAATTTGAGATTTTTCATCTGAGCAAGTTAAGTGCCCCAGAAAAATTCGTCTTTACGGACTGTTCTGTTTTGACAGATTCTGCCTTTTATTTCGCATTGCCTCTTTTACTGTGTTGAATGGATTTCTTTGTTCCATTAACTTTCAGTAGCTTTGGGCAATATCCAGAAGTGTTAAGAATGATTGTGTTACCTCTGAACATGTGAATTTTTGATTATGCACTAACCCTCTAATGAGTTTGTTTCGAGTTTGGTGTGGAGGAAGTTTTCAAGGGTCAAGAGAGGAGGATGATATACTATGATCAAGAAGAGTGAAAAGTCTAAGCTTGGGGATGCCCCCGTGGTTCATCCCTGCATATTTCAAGAAGACTCAAGCATCTAAGCTTGGGGATGCCCAAGGCATCCCCTTCTTCATCGACAACTTATCAGGTCACCTCTAGTGAAACTATATTTTTATTTTGTCACATCTTATGTACTTTACTTGGAGCGTCCGTGTGCTTTTATTTTCGTTTTGTTATTTTCATTCTCTGAATAAATTCATGCTTGTGTGGGAGAGAGACATGCTCCGCTTTTTCATATGAACACGGGTGTTCTTCGCTTTTACTTTTAATGTTCAATGGCGAAAGTAGATCGCTTCACTTATTGCTATTTGGTTGGAAACAGAAAATGCTTCATGTGGTAATTAGTATATTGTCTTGAATAATTTGATACTTGGCAATTGTTGTGCTCAAATAGATCATGTTTAAGCTCTTGCATCATGTACTTTGCACCCATTAATGAAGAACTACTGTAGAGCTTGTTGAAATTTGGTTTGCATGATTGGTCTCTCTAAAAGTCTAGATATTTTCTGGTGAAGTGTTTGAACAACAAGGAAGACAGTGTAGAGTCTTATAATGCTTGCAATATGTTCTTATGTAAGTTTTGTTGTACCGGTTCATACTTGTGTTTGCTTCAAACAACCTTGCTAGCCAAAGCCTTGTACTGAGAGGAAATACTTCTCGTGCATCCAAAATCCTTGAGCCAAAAACTATGCCATTTGTGTCCACCATACCTACCTACTACATGGTATTTCTCTGCCATTCCAAAGTAAATTACTTGAGTGCTACCTTTAAAATTTCATTCTTTGTCTTTGCAATATATAGCTCATGGGAAAATAGCCTTAAAAACTATTGTGGTATTGAATATGTTGCTATGTATCTTATTTCTTATAAGTTGCTTGTTGAGCGGTAACCATGTTCTGGGGATGCCATCAACTATTACACCTTTGTTGGATATCATGTGAGTTGCTATGCATGTTCGTCTTGTCTGAAGTAAGGGCGATTTTCATGATCAAATGGTTTGAGTATGCATATTGATAGAGAAGAACATTGGGCCGCTAACTAAAGCCATGAATCATGGTGGAAGTTTCAGTTTGGACACTAATCCTCAATCTCTTATGAGTATATTATCTGTTGTTGAATGCTTATGCATTAAAAGAGGAGTCCATTATCTGTTTTCTATGTTGTCCCGATATGGATGTCCATTGTTGAGATCTTTAAAAAACGAGAAATCAAATGCATTTATCTCCTTGGACCTTTGTACAGGCGGCATAGAGGTACCCCTTTGTGACACTTGGTTGAAACATATGTATGCAATGATAATCCGTGTTAATCCAAGCTAATTAGGACAAGGTGCGAGCACTATTGGTATTCTATGCATGAGACTTGCAACTTATAAGATGTATTATGCATAACACATATGAATTATTACTACCGTTGACAAAATTGTTTCTATGTTTTCAAAATGAAAAGCTCTAGCACAAAAATAGTAATCCATGCTTCCCTCTGCGAAGGGCCATTCTTTTACTTTATGTTGAGTCAGTCTACCTACTTCTTCTATCTTAGAAGCAAACACTTGTGTCAACTTGTGTGCATTGATTCTTACATGTTTACCTATTGCACTTGTTATATTGCTTTATGTTGACAATTATCCATGAGATATACATGTTGAAGTTGAAAGCAACCGCTGAAACTTATATCTTCCTTTGTGTTGCTTCAAAGCTTTCTACTAAGAATTTATTGCTTTATGAGTTAACTCTTATGCAAGTCTTATTGTGCTCGTCTTGAAAGTACTATTCATGAAAAGTCTTTGCTATATGATTCAGTTGTTTAATCATTGTCTTTACCATTGCTTCGAATCGCTGCATTCATCTCATATGCTTTACAATAGTATTGATCAAGATTATGATAGCATGTCACTTCAGAAATTATCCTTGTTATCGTTTACCTACTCGAGGGCGAGTAGGAACTAAGCTTGGGGATGCTTGATACGTCTCAAACGTATCTATAATTTTTTATGTTCCATGCTAGTTTTATGACAATGCCTACATGTTTTGTTCATGCTTTATGATGTTTTTATGCGTTTTCCGGAACTAACCTATTAACAAGATGTCGAAGCGCCAGTTCCTGTTTTCTGCTGTTTTTGGTTTCAGAAATCTTACACAGGAAATATTCTCGGAATTGGACGAAATCAACGCCCAGAACCTTATTTTTCCCGGAAGCTTCCAGAGCACCGAAGAGGGACCAGAGGGGAGCCAGGGGCCCCACCCCACAAGGCGGCGCGGCCAAGGGGGGCGCCCCCTATGGTGTGGCTGCACCAGGACTCCACCGACTCCGCCTCTTCGCCTATATAAAGCCTCCGTCGCGGAAACCCTAAAGGAATAAGCCACGGGACGAGAAAAGTTACGCAGCCGCCGCCATCGCGAAGCCATGATTCGGGGGACAGAAGTCTCTGTTCCGGCACGCCGCCGGGACGGGGAATTGCCCCCGGAAGGCATCTCCATCGACACCACCGCCATCTTCATCGCCGCTGCTGTCTCCTATGATGAGGAGGGAGTAGTTCTCCCTCGAGGCTAAGGGCTCTACTGGTAGCTATGTGGTTCATCTCTCTCTCCCATGATGTGATCTATATGAGGGAGTAGTTCTCCCTCGAGGCTAAGGGCTCTACTGGTAGCTATGTGGTTCATCTCTCTCTCCCATGATGTGATCTATATGTATGTGTAGATGTTACTCTTGTCTATTATGCTCTAGAGGTTACTTTAATACGAATTCCGTATGTTGTGGAGCTTGTTAACTCCGGATTGAGGGAGCTCTTGTAGCCCTACATAATGTATGGTGTTTGTCATCCAACAAGAGAGTGTTTTAGAGTAATACTTATGTGTTCATCTATGTGATCGTGAGCTTTGCAATCTAGATGTCTTATGTTATTCAAGTGGATTTTACTTATGTGATCTCCGGAGACTCCTTGTCCCACGTGTGTAAAGGTGACAGGTGTGTGCACCGTGTGGGTCTCTTAGGCTATATTTCACGAGAATACTTGTTCACTGGGTTATGATTTGAGTTGGATGTCTCTATGAAATTGTGGTGTGTTAGTACCTCCTATGAATGCTCAAAGTGACAGCGTGGGGTGTTCATTAGTACTTGGGAATGCATCTTTAAGGTTTGCTTTGCAGCCCTACAAGGTGAATTAGTGTTCGTTATCCCGCCAGAGAGTAATTCGGAATAGCATAATGAAGTGCTTATTTATATTCAATTATGATTGCAATGTTGAGAGTGTCCACTAGTGAAAGTAGGATCCCTAGGCCTTTCTTCCGAATAGAAAAGTTACACCACAGAGAATTGCTTCCCACGCCAGCAAGCTATTTTCTGGCACCGTTTATTTACTGTTCTACTGCATGTTTACTTGCTGCCATATTTATTTCAGATTGTTATTACCACTCATATTCATCTATATCACTTGCATCTCACTATCTCTTCGCCGAACTAGTGCACCTATACATCTGACAAGTGTATTGGGTGTGTTGGGGACACAAGAGACTTCTTGTATCGTAATTGCAGGGTTGCTTGAGAGGGATATCTCTGACCTCTTTCTCCCTGAGTTCGATAAACCTTGGGTGATTCACTTAAGGGAAACTTGTTGCTGTTCTACAAACCTCTGCTCTTGGAGGCCCAACACTGTCTACAGGAATAAAAGTGTGCGTAGACATCAAGGGTTGATGGAATCATGTAAGCTGACACGAGACATCGGTTCACAGACAAGCGGGGAGAGCGATTTACCCAGGTTCGGGGCCCTCGATGAGGTAAAACCCTTACGTCCTGCCTGTCTGATATTGATTATGAGAATATTGGGTTACAATGGGGTGCCGAAGGGTTCGGCTGAGATCTCGTTGAGAGGCTAAGTGTTGCGGCGACCTAGCTCTAGACTTTTGGTGGCTAAGATTGCTAAGATTGTACGTGTCCCTTGGCAGCCCCTCTCCTGGCCTTTATATAGGAGGCCAGGTCTCAAGAGGTCTAACCGAGTACGACTAGATTTTACAATAGATCTATCTCTAAACTTTCCTTCGTTGTCTTGCCCGCCAAGGAATCTTTTGTCGTGCCACCCAAGTGGCCCGTCTTTGTCATTGAGTACCTTCACGGGCCTCCAGCTAGATCGTATAGGGTAGGGCAATGTCGGTTACCCGAAGAGTTATGCCCATGTCAAAGGGCGGCAAGAAAGCTGTCGCTCCTCCTGAGAAGCCTAAGGGTGGCCCTAACCCTGATACCGAGTGCTATTACTGCAATGGTAAGGGGCACTGGAAGCGTAATTGCCCCAAGTATTTGGCTGATCTGAAGAGCGGCCTTGTCAAGAAGAAGAAAGGTATATCTGATATACATGTTATAGATGTTTATCTTACTGGTTCTCGTACTAGTGCCTGGGTATTTGATACTGGTTCGATTGCTCACATTTGTAACTCGAAACAGGAACTACGGAATAAGCGAAGCCTATTGAGGGATGAAGTGACAATGCGCGTTGGAAATGGATCCAAGGTCGATGTGATCGCTGTCGGCACGCTCCCTCTACATCTACCTTCGGGATTAGTTTTAAACCTCAATAATTGTTATTTAGTGCCTGCGTTGAGCATGAACATTATATCTGGATCTTGTTTAATGCAAGACGGTTATTCATTCAAGTCTGAGAATAATGGTTGTTCTATTTTTATGAATAATATCTTTTATGGTCATGCGCCTGAGAAGAATGGTTTATTTCTATTAAGTCTCGATAGTAGTGATACACATGTTCATAACATTGATGCTAAGCGAATTAAATTGAATGATAATTCTACTTATATGTGGCACTGTCGTCTTGGTCATATTGGAGTGAAACGCATGAAGAAACTCCATTCCGATGGACTACTTGAGTCACTTGACTTGGAGTCACTTGACAGATGTGAAGCATGTCTAATGGGAAAAATGACTAAGACTCCATTCTCTGGTATTATGGAGCGAGCTACAGACTTATTGGAAATCATACATACCGATGTGTGCGGACCAATGAGTGTAGCCTCGCGCGATGGTTATCGTTATGTTCTAACCTTCATAGATGATCTGAGTAGATATGGGTATATCTATTTCATGAAACATAAATCCGAAACTTTCCAGAAGTTTAAGGAATTCCAAAGTGAAGTAGAAAATCAACGTAACAAGAAGATCAAGTTTCTGCGTTACGATCGCGGAGGCGAATATCTGAGTTATGAGTTTGGCATGCATTTAAAGAAATGCGGAATACTTTCACAGTTGACACCACCGGGAACACCACAGCGCAATGGTGTGTCCGAACGTCGTAATCGAACTCTCTTAGAGTTTTATGATGTCTCTTACTGATTTGCCGTTATCATTTTGGGGTTATGCATTAGAGACAGCTGCATTCACTTTAAATAGGGCACCATCTAAATCCATTGCAACGACACCGTATGAATTATGGTTTATAAGAAACCTAAGTTGTCGTTCCTTAAAGTTTGGGGTTGCGAAGCCTATGTAAAAAAGTTACAACCGGACAAGCTAGAACCCAAAGCGGAGAAATGCGTCTTCATAGGATACCCTAAGGAAACTATAGGGTATACTTTCTATCACAAATCCGAAGGCAAAGTCTTTGTTGCTAAGAACGAAACCTTTCTTGAGAAAGAGTTTCTCACTAAAGAAGTGACTGGAAGAAAAGTAGAACTCGACGATGTTACTGGACCTTCTCTCGTTGATCAGAGTAGCGCAGTACCGAAAGATGTTCATGTGCTGCCCGCACCGGCAACAGAGGAATCTAATGATAATGATCATGAAACTTCGAGCGAGGTAGCTACTGAACCTCGCAGATCGACAAGGGAACGTACCACTCCAGACTGGTATGATTCTTGTCTAAATGTCATGATTGTGGACAACAATGATGAGGACCCTGCGACGTATGAAGAAGCGATGATGAGCCCAGATTCCAACAAATGGCAAGAAGCCATGAAATCCGAAATGGGATCCATGTATGATAACAAAGTGTGGAGTTTGGTAGACTTACCTGATAGCCGAAAGGTTGTCGAGAATAAATGGATCTTCAAGAGAAAAACAGATGTTGATGGTAATGTTACTGTCTATAAAGCTCGACTTGTCGCAAAGGGTTTCCGACAAATTCAAGGTGTTGACTACGATGAGACTTTCTCACTGTAGCGAAGCTAAAATCTGTGAGGATTTTGTTAGCAATAGCTGCATTTTTCAATTATGAGATTTGGCGAGATGGATGTCAAAACGGCGTTCCTTAATGGTGACATTGAGGAAGAGTTGTATATGGTACAACCCAAAGGTTTTGTCGATCCTAAAAATGCTTGACAAGGTATGCAAACTTGAGCGTTCCATTTATGGACTGAAGCAAGCATCCAGAAGTTGGAACCGACGCTTTGATAAGGTGATCAAAGACTTCGGGTTTATACAGTGCCATGGAGAGGCCTGTATTTACAAGAAAGTGAGTGGGAGCTCTGTAGCATTCCTGATATTATATGTAGATGACATATTATTGATTGAGAATGATATAGAACTATTAAGCAGTATAAAAGGTTATTTGAATAAGTGTTTTTCAATGAAGGACCTTGGTGAAGCAGCGTACATTTTAGGCATCAAGATTTATAGAGATAGATCAAGACGCCTAATAGGGCTTTCACATAGTACATACCTGGACAAGATTCTAAAGAAGTTTAGAATGGATGAAAGTAAGAAAGGATTCTTACCGATGTTGCCAGGTAAGGTCTTGAGTAAGACTCAAGGTCCGGCTACGGCAGAAGAAAGAGAGAGGATGAATCAGATCCCCTATGCCTCGGTAGTAGGCTCTATCATGTATGCCATGCTGTGTACTAGACCGGATATAGCACATGCAGTTAGTTTTACTAGCAGATATCAAAGTGATCCGAGGAATGGAACAACTGGACATCGGTCAAGAATATCCTGAAGTACTTGAAAAGAACTAAGGATATGTTTCTTTGTTATGGAGGTGACCAAGAGCTCGTTGTAACCAGTTACACCGATGCAAGTTGGAACACTGATCCTGATGACTCTAAGTCTCAGTCTATGTACATGTTTATATTGAATGGTGCTGCAGTAAGCTGGTGCAGCTCCAAGCAGTGCACGGTGGCGAAGTCTTCAACATAATCGGAATACATAGCGGCTTCGGAGGCTTCATCGGAAGCGTTATGGATGAAGAGGTTCATTGTTGAGCTTGGTGTGGTTCCTAGTGCATTGGACCCACTAGTCATTTATTGTGACAACATGGGTGCCATCGCTAATGCACAAGAACCAAGGTCACACAAGAAGCTGAAGCATATCAAGCTGCGCTTTCATTCGATTCGCGAGTACATCGAAGATGGAGAAGTAAAGATTTGCAAAGTACAAACTGATCTGAATGTAGCAGATCTGTTGACTAAAGCTCTCCCTAGGGCAAAGCATGACCAACACCAAAATGCCATGGGTGTTAGGTACCTTACAATGTAATCTAGATTATTGACTCTAGTGCAAGTGGGAGAGCTAGTTGGAGATATGCCCAAGAGGCAATAATAAAGTGGTTATTATATATCTTTGTGTTTATGATAAATGTTTATATATCATGCTATAATTGTATTAACCGAAACATTGATACATGTGTGTTATGTAAACAACAAGAAGTCCCTAGTAAGCCTCATGTATTACTAGCTTGTTGATTAATAGATGATCATAGTTTCGTGATCATGAACATTGGATGTTATTAATAACAAGGTTACGTCATTATGTGAATGATGTAATGGACACACTCAATTAAGCGTAGCATAAGATCACGTCATTAAGTTCATTTGCTATAAGCTTTCGCATAGTTACCTAGTCCTTTCGACCATGAGATCATGTAAATCACTTATGCCGGAAGGGTACTTTGATTACATCAAACGCCACTGCGTAAATGGGTGGTTATAAAGGTGGGATTAGGTATCCGGAAAGTATGAGTTGAGGCATATGGATCAACAGTGGGATTTGTCCATCCCGATGACGGATAGATATACTCTTGGCCCTCTCGGTGGAATGTCGTCTAATTAGTTTGCAAACATATGAATGGTTCATAAGAGACTACATACCACGATACGAGTAAAGAGTACTTGTCATGAGACGAGGTTGAACGAGGTATAGAGATACCGATGATCAAACCTCGGACAAGTAAAATATCGCGTGACAAAGGGAATCGGTATCGTATGTAAATGGTTCATTCCATCACTAAGTCATCGTTGAATATGTGGGAGCCATTATGGATCTCCAGATCCCGCTATTGGTTATTGGTCGGAGAGAAGTCTCAACCATGTCCGCATAGTTCGCGAACCGTAGGGTGACACACTTAAGGTTTGATGTCGTTTGAGTAGATATGGAATATGGAATGGAGTTCGAAGTTTTGTTCGGAGTCTCGGATGGGATCCGAGGACATCACGAGGAGTTCGGAATGGTCCGGAGAATAAGATTCATATATAGGAAGTCATTTTACAAGTTTGAAAATGATCTGGTGCATTTATGGAAGGTTCTAGAAGGTTCTAGAAAAGTCCGGAAGAAATCACTATGGAAGGCGGAGTCCCGAAGGGACTCCACTAGCTAGGCCGGCCAGCCCTAAGGGGAGGAGTCCCAGGTGGACTCCACCTAAGGGTGGCTGGCCACCCCACCTCAAGGAAAGGTGGGAGTCCCACCTTGAGTAGGACTCCCCCCTTGAGTAGGTTTCCCACTTTTGGGAGGTTTTGTTGTTGGGGTCTTATTCGAAGACTTGGACTACAACTCTTGGGGATTTCCACCTATATAATGAGGAGCCAAGGGGAGGGGCCGGCCACACCAAGCCCTCCTAGGCCGCAGCCCCCAAGTGGCCGGCGCCCTAGTCCCCCCTCTCCCCAAACCCTAGCGCCCCTCCTCCACATATCTCTCCCGCAGCGCATAGGCGAAGCCCTGCCGGAGATCTCCACCACCACCGCCACCACGCCGTCGTGCTTCCGGGATTCCGAGGAGGATCTACTACTTTCGCTGCCCGCCGGAACGGGGAGGAGGACGTCGTCTTCATCAACACCGTACGTGTGACCGAGTACGGAGGTGCTGCCCGATTGTGGCACCGTCAAAATCTTCTACGCGCTTTTGCAAGCGGCAAGTGATCGACTACATCCACCCCGAGATCTAATCTCGTTAAGCTTTGCGATCTTCGAGGGTTAGTCTCTTCATCTCCTCGTTGCTACCGTCTACTAGATTAGATCTTGGCTTGTGTTTTCGTTCTTGCGGCAGGAATTTTTTTGTTTTCTATGCTACGAATCCCATCAGGCCCCACTTACTAACTGGGCCAGCCCGATAACAGGATAGTGGGCCCCACTTTTTTTGGGCCAACCCACTTGCTTTAAGGTGGGCCCCACTTACTAACTGGGCCAGCCCGATAACAGGATAGTGGGCCCCACTTTTTTTGGGCCAGCCCAATTGCTTTATCGTGGACCCCACTTACTAACTAGGTCAGTCCAATAGCAGGAAAGTGAGCCCCACAAGCTTGTTGGGCCGGCCCACTAACTTATTGGGCTAGCCCACTTACTTTAGTGGACCCCACTTACTAACTGGCCGGCCCGATAACAGGAAAGTGGACCCCACATGCTTAGTGAGCCGGCCCGTTTGCCTGTTGACCGGTCAAACAAAGGCATTTGGCCCGGCCCACATGCTTACTAGGCCGGCCCATTTATCGTGTTGACCGGTCAAATGAAGACATTCGGCCCGACCCACCTTTTCAGTGGGCCCGCCCAGCTATCCTTTGACCGGTCAAACGAAGGCATGCAGCCCGGCCCACGTGCTTAGTGGGCCTGCCCTTTTAAGTTTTGACCATTCAACCTTAGAGGTTAGGCCGGACCCACGTACCTAATACACCAGCCCAGTTATATAGTTGACCGGTCAAACTAAGTCAGCTGGCCCGGCCCGCAAACTAAATGGGCCGACCCGCTTAAGGCGTGGCAGGCCTTGTGTGGGCCTACCATCTACCACGGGGTTTCAGCCGGTTAACGGCGTTAACTGAAAGTTAACGGCGTCTGCCACGTATCAGTTTGCATAACGTCAGCAGTCAACGGCCTCCCGAAAACACTTCTGCAACAGTTCGATTTTTCGTGGCGGAAGGACGCCCAAACGCGAAGAACCGAAAAAAAACATGGTAGGACTTTTCCTGACGCAGTTTGGACCACAGAACCCATATCGTTGTGTTAGGCCCATACGCGACGTAAAAGGGGCCATACTTGACGAAAATTGGACATTGAGTATCAGAACTTTTCTTGTAGTGTATAGTGACGTTGCCGCGACCACAAGTGGATCTCAAGTCCTCTATTCTACTAACACTTCTGTCGCTGGCTTTTGATCGAGGTTGAAGCACCACTCATACCTCCTGAGTACCTTGATCGATCCTCGGAACTTGTGTACCTAACAAGTCTTTAGATCGAGGCAAGAGATGATAAACAATGACAAAATCTGATTCGAACTCAACACAATATTCAAATGTTAAAAGATGCACATAAACGTTGCTAGGCTTCACCCAAGCCCGTTGCCCGGGAGGACTACTCACTCATAACGAGATCAACGATCATAAAAATTGCAAAGATGAATTCAATATAAATATCAAATAGTCTTACAATATCGCCAATCGCGGAGATCAAGATTAGAAGTACATGGATCGTGACTATGGAGGTGGAGAAATGGATGTGGAGATGGTGATGGTGGCGGCGGCTCAGTGATGGATCTCCTCCTCAGATGTGATGTGGTGTTGGCGACTACGACTCTCTCTGTTTTGCGGTGTCTGGGAGTCGAATTATATAAGGGTCCCTTCACGAAAGTTGCTAGGGTTGACTTGACCAAGGCAGTGGTAGCTGATACAGGCGTCCATACGGGTGGGCTCTGCCAGTATCACTACTCGTTAAACTCTCCAGATGTCTTCTTCGCGAGGCCTTTGAGTTGGGAGTATTGACAACTCTTGATTCTTCTTTATCCCAGGTTTCGCCATAAAAGTGTATATTCCTGATAGGAAACAATTAAAGAGAAGATTTCCACAACACGGTGGTAATTAATCATTAGTGACAAAGATAGAGAGATATTTTATCCATTTCGTAACAAATATGAGATTTAAACATGTAGTATAGATGTCGGACTATGCAGCTATCACAAACCGATAATTTGCACGTTGTTCTGTCCTCATTTGCCAATACGCTAGAAAAGAATGAGGTCGACATTCATTGCGCACCACTCGAAGCATTCGATGAAGAATATGATGCCGACGCGGGCGAAGAGGTGGATGAGGAAGCATTTGACGCTGCTCAAGCCGGCGAAAAAGATTTCTCCGAACAATCCACGAATTACACAGAGGTGTACATTGTTTGTTGAAGGCATGGGAGAGTGTGTCTCTAGACGCGATGAGCGACAATGGTCAAACCCTTGGAAAAAATGAGGAGAAATTTCATTGGTTGTGGCCAAAGACCAATGAGCCATCAACCCGCACAATGAGATCTCTACGAGGCTAGTATGATGCGATCAAAGAATGTTGCTCACCATTGTTGGAACTTCCTAGAACGTAGTGAGAAGTGGAAATTGAGGGACAAAGGGGCTCCTCCTCCACAAAAAGGTGCTCCCATTTCTTTGGATGGCCATGGTAGCGGTGATGCACCGACGGGAGGAAGAAACAAAGGGAGGCCGGATGGAAAAAATGACACTGAAGCTAGAGGGAAGAGAATGGCCGAGCAACAAAGATTAACTTCGAAGATCGATGGCATGATGTAGGCCAAGCAAAATATGTAGCAAGAAAATTGAAAGCTAGACTGGAGTTGGCAGAGAAGAAGCAACGCGATAAGATAAGCAAGTATGGACTGGTATCCGTTCCGGGGGCGGCAGGACTTTCTTTCTCGAGAGCTCCTCCTCCTTCTACGCCCCCTTGAGAGTCGTCCCTATCAGGCCGGGCCGGATCTGATGGCCTTCACGGCGGCGTTGCCGGCCGGAAGGTGCTGATGAGAGGCGCCGGAGCTAGAGTTGTACATATTAGATCCAATAAAAGTATGTCTACTTGTGTGTCTTGGCTATATGCCGGTCGTCGGCTTCATGCCGTGGAGTTGGTGCTGGATCCTCTAGGCCGGATCTGGTGCTGGCTGATGTTTCTGCACCTTGTGGCGGTGCTCCCATGGTCGGAGCCGCATGCGATGAGGAGCGTGGACATCAGCAACTCCTTCAATAAGGTCTACTTCGGCAACTTATCTTCGGCTGTGGAGGCAGTTCTGCAGATTTCCTCTGCTCGCATCGGCGGCGCTGGGGGGAAGTGGCAAGCTGGCATCTACAGCTCCGTCGGAGAGTTGTCTTGGAGCTGTGATACCTTCTTCTGGAGAGCACTCTCGGCGGCCTTCGTTTAGCGGCCGACTTTGATAGCCATCTGGTGGCTGAGCTGCTCGCCGGTGATGCTTCCCGGCGTTCCTTCAACCTCCATGCGGAGGCCCTTGGTGAGGCTCGTCGTGGCGCCCCCCGTCTACTCGGAGTCAAGTGGTTTCGTCCCCGACGCCGTTGAAGACGGCCACGACGCGAGCGCTCTGATCTGTAGTGGTGGAGGAGGACCTGATTGCCTTTTGCGTTCTCATTGTAAGGTCTTCTTTGTAAAAGTGAGGGGTCTTGTTGCATTTCCTGTTATTCTGCTGGCTCCTCTTGTAACTTGTACCCACCGCTTTTGCTAATGGTATCCAGGCCTTCGGGCCTCTCCATTGTTCAAAAAAAAAAAGCAAGTATGAAGTAATTAGAGAAGATGAGTGGCGGAAGGCAGAGTTTGAAGATAGAAAAGATCATGCTCCAGGAGAAAAAGGAGGAGAACCGGTGATAATGATGGATCCGAACACTGTAGATCCTCTAGCAAAAGAATGGTGGGAGATAAAAAAAAAGGGCGAAGATATTAGAAGGAAGAAAGGTAAAAATAAAAGGCAGCTAGCTGATGGCGCTGTTGGTGGTGGTAACGGCGACGGCAGCAATGGTGAAGCTTCTTCTTGATCCGACATCATTTCCAACCAAATTTCCGTGCATTGTGTGCTACCTGCCTGGACTACGTATTTGATTAAAATGTTGTTGCTAATTTGAATTATCTAATATGGGTATGGCTCAGGCTAAAACCGACACTCTTCACACCGCAAAACAACGGTTCACCGCATGAAACTTGTTCTTATTTGCGCCTGAAATTTGAACTATCGTATGTACCTACTCAATAAAAATAATACTAGTACTTCCTCCAATAAATATTACTTGCCACTAAAATAAATATATCTAGAATTAGAATGTGTCTAGATACATCTAAATCAGAGACAGAGAGAGTACTAGTTTGCGGTAAAATACTACTCACCTATATTCGTGTAGTCGAGAAGGGAAAGAGAAAACACGAATGTAGATGAAGAGCAGGACAAATCCAGGTAAAATGACGCAAATGAGGCTCAAATCTCTCTCGCTGGTATTTACCAGATTGATCAGATTTGTTTTACTACAGTCGATTTGCTGTGAGCGAGATGGAGCAACATTCATTGATGAGATATTTTTTACTACTGTCGATTTGCAGGGAGGGCGCCTCAATGCCGCGCGGCCGGGTAGCCGAACGGTAGCGGGCGCACGTCGTCGCTGAGCGGTCCCTCGTGGCGGAACCCGTAGGCGCGGAGCACCTGGTCGTCGGCGAAAGTGAGCGCGCGGCGCATCCCGTCGGCGCAGGTCTCCTTGGAGTAGATCTCGTTGGGCTTGCCGCCGCAGGGCTGGCACCCCGTGAAGTGCGTCACGAACGGCCGCCGCCAGCCGGTCTGCCCGCCGCCCGCCGGCCCCGGGACGCTCCTCTTGACCGCCGCGTTCCTGGCCGCCGCGTACCGCGCGTGCTCGCCCTCCGAGTGCCTCCGGCGGAGTGCCGCCGCCCCGGGCGCGCGTCGCTCCGCCGCTAGGTACCGCGCCGCGATGTCATCCAGCTGATCCACGATCTCCGCCCAGTAGCCCTGGAAGTAGTAGTCGTTGTGGAGGTAGGTCTTGCCGCCCCATTTGTTGCGGTTCTTGAGGAGCAGGTAGACGAGCGCAGCCTGGTCGTCGGACCCGTTGTCGGCCTTGATATTGAGCGCTTCCCCGATTAGCTTGCCCCAGTCGGCGTACTCCGGCGAGGCGGGGCCCATGCGCGCCCAGGCGTCCATGAAGTCGAGCGACCACTGGCAGTTGCGGATGAGGAACACGCCGGCGTTGAGGCCCAACCAGGACCTGGCGTCGTACACCTCCCTCTCCCAGCCGTAGAGGATGAGGTTATGGTCCCTGTATCTGTGGAGCGGAAGGGAGAAGTCCATATCGGTGAGCACGGCGTCGGCGTCGAGCCACCATATCCACTCGGCCTCCGGGTGGGCCAGCATGGTGGCGCGCACGTTGGGGATCTTGGCCCAGTACGCCTTCATCTCCGGGTGGAGCAGCGCCGTGTTGTAGAAGAGCTCGACGCCGTGGAGGCGGCAGTAGTCGAGCTTGTTCTTGAGGAAGCGGAGGAGCAGGTTGTCGCCGCCGGCGCCTTTGCAGGGCGCGGACTGCGACCCGGACACCATGACGACGCGCTCCGCCGCGCCGCCGCTGGCGTTGAGGCCGCGCGAGTAGTGCAGGCGCAGCCACTGCGCGCGCTTGGCGTCCCAGCCGGTGAGGTGGCGACGGCCGACGGCGTACGACAGGTTCGGGTCGTCGTAGAAGGTGCGCCCCGGGGCGACGCCGTGCGACGCGGCGGACGAGACCGAGACCGAGACCGAGACCGCGGGGGAACGTAACGCGACGAGGTTAGGCACGGGCGTGGGCGAGAGGAAGGACGCGGTCCCCAGGAGCAGGAGCACCGCCGCCACGGCGCCCGCCGCGAAGATGAGCGCGTCGTGGACGCGGCCCGGCAGCACGACGTGGCCGTGCGGCTTGGCCGCGGCGCTCACCTTGGGTCCTCCTGGACCCGACGAGACGCAGAACGATGTGGACTCGGACGCCATTAGCCGGTCGCAGAGTGAGTCGCTGGTGCTGTTTTATCGAGGAGGCTGCTTTATCAGAGGCGAAAGAAAAAGAAAGTCTGGCGCGGCTTTCTCGACAGGAAACTGGGGGCGGGGCGGGCCGCGGGGGAGTGCGACTCACTCGACGGAAACTGAGATGCTGAAACTGCGGAGCACGATGCGGCAGCGGCAGCGGCGCCGACGAAAGCGGAAGCGGCGTGGGCGGCCCGCTCTGATCTGACTGCAGTTCCTAACTGAAGCCAGTGAAGGAGACGGCCGTGCCGGACTCGTGGGGGTGTGTCGGCCGTGCCCGTGCCGCGTGTCGCGCGGTTTGCTTTGGTCGGTGCGGGCTTTGGAACGGGTTTTGGGTTTTGCGCAGCGGGCGGCTCTCCTTCCCGATCCTGCTGACTGCTGGCATCAACGTGTTGATTGGACTTATTCGGAAATCATGAGATGAACCGGGCGGCACATGCACCGGCCTGAACTCGTTCTCCCATTGGCTGAGGGATTGGTGGGTCCTGCAACATCGCTTTTGATACTCGGATGGACAATCAACAATACAAGTACAAATACATGGGATGGGACCATTCGGGAGAGGGGAAAAGGTAAGAAATTTAAAGCTTGGTCAGAGTGTCAGCTCCCCCAAATCATGTTTCTCTGATTCTCTCTCCTCGTCTTTCCTAAAATATTTTCTTCTCTATCTCCTTTGAAATCCATGGCTCCATCCGATGAAAAAGTAGATGTTGAAGCACGCCGCTGCAGCGTCCCTTCCGCTGCGGAGATCCTCGCTGGAGCACGCCATTGTGGCGCCCCTGTGCCCTGTAGCTGTAGCAGGCGCGGGCGCGGCATGCGCGTTTGGGCATGGGTGGCATGCGTGGTTAGGCGACGCCGAGGAGGACGGGCATCGGCATGCGCGTGCGGGCGCGGATGGCAGGCTTGGGCAGCAGCATGCGTGTATGACGGCGTCATTTCCAGTGAAGAAGTTGTCGGCGATCTTCTCCCCAGACGCGACCAACCGCGTGGTGCAGGAGACCCCGCTGCTCTCCAAGTCGGGGTCAGACCACCGCGCCTTCGTGCACGCGGACTTCACCGTGGAGGCAGTCGCCACACCATGGGCCCCGGCAGCGCGACGGAACACCGTCGCCGCGGTCCTCATCCTGGCGTCCATGCACACGTACCGCCGCAGGCTGGGCCGGAACGCGTCCGTGGTGGAGAAGCTGGTGCAGCTGGCGCGCCGACCCCGCGAGCACGAGGAGGACGTGCTGCCCGCGCTGCTGTCGCTGGCAGGCGAGCGGGAGAACGTCGGGAGGCTCGTGGACGCTGGCGTGGCACCACCCGCTCGAGCTGAGTTCACGAGAACCTCTCCAGCTTTGCCGGCCGACCTCGGCGTCTACTTCCGGTTCACCGTCTTCAACATCGACACCCGCGACCCCGTGGACCTCGTCGCCATCACCGGTGGCGACCCCTCGCCATTCACCTCCCCGTCGGGGCAGCGCACTCGGCCGCAATGCCAGCCATCCTCCGCCTTGTCAAGCGACTCGGCGCCAAGGTCGTCGTTGCCGTCGAACGCGGCTGCGACCATCTAGGAGCTCCCCTTCGCTGCGCACCTGTTTTCCAGGCGTTCCAGTCCACCATCGCAGCCGCGGTCCACACACATGCTCTGGTGCGCTGCGCTGAACTTTATGCTCTGCTGCGCCTGCGACGGGGGCGGCAGCGATCTCATTCAATTCGGCAGGCCCACACAGATGTACGTATTTGTATACGAATAACCCATCTGCGGCACTAGACCTGTACACAATTGCTGGACCAATCAACAGCCGAGTTGATGCGGGTTCACATGCCGCCAGGTTCCATCTATTCACTCTCGGACTTATTCTGCATCTACGATCCACTTCTGCAACTGTACGACTTTATGGACATAATTATTTGTGCTATAGCTGTGCACCTGCGTAGGCGTATGCGTATGCGTATGCGTATGCTCGGATGTACTCTAGTACTTACTATTCTCGTGTTTTCACAACTAGCACGGTGTCACGGTTAAATGCGCTGGATACTCTAATTAAAACGTAAATGCGCTGGATACTCTAATAAACCTGGTGAGTTTATATGCGATATCACCTTCAGGAAAAAAAAAACAGATATATACGTGACATGGCTGGCCATTGGTAGAATACCTACTGTAGTCTTGTATATGTATATGTATTAAGAGATATAATAGATGCCCCTCATAGGGGGCCTCACAGAGATTAGCATCTCTCAGCCCTAGGATGTTGCTTGGCAAAGAATCTCAACCGTGCATTTGCATTCACCGCGCGGTATAAAATAGAGCATTCAGCCCGCAGTGAAACCCTAGCCGCCAATCCTCGCGCGACCCTCTCTCCCCAATCGCAGCGTGTCCTCCTTTCCCCAATCCCGTTCGTCCTCTCGCTCTTCTCCACAAGCCAATCGCCCAGCCCAATCCACTCCCGCACCCCGCCTCTCATCGCGCCGCCTCTCCTCCTCCTCCTCAAGCTCGCCGCCCTTGCGCCGCCTCTCCTCTGTTGTACCCGGCCAGGAGCAGCAGTGCTAAACAGCTGCTGCAGGAGCGGAAGCTGCTGCCAGCGGTAGGAGGACCACATACATCCATCAACCTCTGAGGATTGAAGACGCCGGCTAGCAGCACATCGGCATGGCCCTCCGCCTCTACTTTGTCAGGTAGGTACATGCTCTCCCTCTCTGTATCTTATTCTCTCTCTCTCTCTCTCTCTCTCTCTCTCTCTCTCTCTCTCTCTCTCTCTCTCTCTCTCTCTCTCTCTCTCTCTCTCTCTCTAAGCAGCCTTCCTCTGTAGGGAGGAGCACGAAGTGTGCAATCTCCTCAAGGTGAACTGCTCCTCGCCCTCCTCGAGGTTGAGGTAAAAGTGGTTCCAAACTCCCCCTCCTTGATTTAACCCCTGGAACATCTCACGTTTGTTTGTACAGATCTGTTTTATCTTTGCATAGAAGGTGTTTGATGAAATTCTAGATAAGGTTAGTGTATATTTATGCTCCATATAGCTGTTTGCAAACCATAATGCTAATACTCCTAACAATGATTTTAGAAGGCATCTCATAACCATAAAGACAATATTGTTAAGAATGAAGTTACTGAGATATTCCCTTCAGCCTCCTCTTCTTTGCTATGCTATATAAAGAGAACCACATAAGGAAAAGGCAGGGGAAAGGTGCAATGAGTTTTTGCTGCATTGTGACAAAGAGATTGGCTATTATTCTAAACTGTCTTTTTTTGATGTGTCGGTCTTATTTGCAGAAAAAAAGGGAAGTGCATACATTTATACCATTTGCAAATGGTACGTACTCGCTTAATAGCAGTGAAATCACATTTTCCTTGTCTAACTATCAACATGTCACCGTTTGCTTTTGAACTTCCAAGTCTGTATCTTCCATCTATCTCCATTCTTAGAGAAATTAGAATGTAGGAAAGTCTTAGAAACCCTTACGCAAAGGGGCTTCTGCTAGATATCCAAAAATCATGTGGTTAGCAGCAATTAAAGGAGAGAGAGATTTATACTTTTATCCCTTTTCATTAACAATAAACGTGTTGCTCTTTTGTTGGTTCAGCTAGGCATGAAGCACAAGAATGTTTAAGCAAAAAAAAAGTGTGCCTAAGAGTAGATTATGTTGTTCCTCTTTTGATGTTTGCCCGTCAAAGATTATGTTGTTTTCATAAGACTTCCAGAGCTGACCATAGCGTCCCCAGCAAGATGGACCTGCAGACATTTGATGATTTTCCTTTGCAGGTTAGTTGCCTTTGAGTAGGACTAAAGCTGATACACACAATATTTCTTTTAGTTCATGAGAATTTGTAGGACTTTTCATTATCAATCTGAACCGGTGCTAATGCTTCTTCCATTTTTAAAATTGTAAAAGATTCAAGTTTTTCTCTATATTATGTTAATAAGCTTGTGTGATAAATAAAACATGGTTTCATCTTTTCAGATAATTGGTGTTGGAGTAAAGCACGCATTTCCAAACGATGCTCCTGTTATTGGTAAATTGTATCATGTATATTTATGTGAAGATATTACAGTGTCACTTCCAACTTTGTCCTCATGAATTGCCTAGGAGGAGGTATGATTCAAATGCTTCGTACATCTCAGTTATGTCGGTCAATTTGGTCATGTTTCTCAGCATTTCACCTTTCCCCTTATTGATTTTCCTGCCATATGGTCTTCCATGTTGCTATAAGAAGTATATTCCAGGTTACTATGCTTGGTCTGCTAGGTAGCCCCAGTTCATACAAGTTAATTATTGCTACTAACATTTCATCATAGATTTATTGTATATCACGTTATTTTGAGTGAATGATCCGTAGATGGACTTTCTATGTAAATGGCCAGACCCACCACGAATGGATTATGGATATTGGAGGATAATTATAATCGTCATCGACGTAGCAGTAGGTCAAAAATGGTCAGGTTAGATAGCTAAATATTGGAGGATCATTATAATCATGCTCAGTTGAAAGATATTTTCCGTTTCCCCTTTTCTGTTAGTTACTTCTTTGTAGAGATAATGGTTGTTTGTTTTGTATTTATGAATAACCACAAGGTAAAGTTGGGGAGGCCTGAATCTCTAATCGCTGGGGAGGCCCCAAAAGTTACATACATATTCAGGTATCTACATTTAGTGGGTGAGATTCAGTGTGGTGTTATCTTTAATGATAGGCTCTGCATCCCTACTAAATCAAATTGGTTGATGAACGAATTTACATTGAATTGAAATATGGCCAATCACTTGCGTGCGCTCATAAATTCAGACACTCAAAGCACCACACCAGTGATCCAGTAGAGCACTTGCCATGCAAACTTAATACGAGTGTAGTTTGGTGTGCCGTGACAAGCTATCAAGCTTTGGGTATGTGTAGCATAAAATGTTTGGTAGTGGGTTGAGGGTTCATCTATATCTTTTTCATTATCATGGCTTTCTCATTAGGTAGACTACGTTGCGAAGTCACCGGCCGTCTGCGCCTACTGCAGCACCTACTCACGTTGGTCCAATCTGGTGAGCCTTTTCTTTCAGAGTTAGTGCTTGGCGTACTGCAAATAGATAATCTGCTGAAACAGAGTACCAATAGGAAGAGCAATCGATGCACTTGAGAGGTTAAAAAAAAGGGCTTTGCTTTATTGCTTATCTCGGTGTTAAGGTGCATGAAGTCCATCACTAACTGATCCTTATCATTTAGGTAAACTAGGAGCCTGTCTGGATTTTGTAGAATGGATGGCGTGGCAAAACATGCATCGAGAGGTATGTTGGCGCCCACACACTGATCGAGTATGCTTGCCGGTGTGGCAGCTCATAGGTGAGCATGACCTGCGTTTCTGATGTCCGCAGGTGTACACTTCCTTTGCAAAGTTGCCTCCATGCAAATGTATTGTCCAGGTTCAGATGCTTCTCTAATTTAGAGAACTTTCAGATGCTTTATTGCAAGCATTTGTTTCTTGATGTTTGTAAATATTCGTAACTGGTTGTTTCTTTTCTCCAGTTTGTTTTAACTTTGAGTCATAGAAATCATATTACTTGGTGCGCACACACTGCAATGGTCATGGTCTTGATGTCTACGGGAGCTTCTATTCTTGTAGACAGTTGTAATATCCCAGGTAATGGGGTTACAAAAATAGAGGAAACAGATGTGTGCATTGCATTCATGCATAGAAAATGCGGGAATTTTCGCGCTTTAAAGTAAAAACGATCCACGATAGCGAAGTTTCACTTGACCTTGGTGGAATTGAAGTAGATCATCAAGTCAAGCGCTATAAACCTCAATGTGACTTTGCCAAAACCTTGCTTTGGGTAGAGATGATTTGATCTAAGGGGTTAGATCAAATGGAACTAACACAACAACACTTTAATCAATGATCAATTGCTTGATCTTATTAAAGATCATAACATGGTAATCTTTGCCATAACATATGAACATACATCTATTTGGAAATCAAGTAACAATGAATGAAGAAACCATTCTTCACTTATCTTTTCCATGTCCTAAGAATAATCTATGATCCTAGCTACCATGAAACCTCATGGTATTCATCCCACTCGCCACATTGGAATTATAACCGGGAGATCCACTCAAGAAGTGTATATTCCTCTCTATTACAATTAGCTTTACATAAAACCTAAAGAGGTGAGAGTTCCATTCTATTTAAGGAAGCAATGACAACCCTGGAGGTAAATCTTGAATATAAATATCCATATGATCACAACATTATCTTCAAGGGGAATCCTAGAGTATTATTCAAGCCCTCCCAAATGAGAGAGACCATTTACTATAAACCTAACTTTACCTATCAATGAACAAAGGACAACCTTTGAACTAAAGTATTAGGTTGTAAACCATTTCCCTTGGAGTGGTGAGATAACCTAATATCTCATGAAATAATACCCTATCCATGAATTGATAAAGTAAGGAAGAGAACTATCCATATAACCAGATGATTATATCATCATTGATTAAGAAGAACTCTAAGTGTATATCTCGGACAATTCTTACGGGGTATAAATTATTGAGACAACCATAATATGCCTGTCCTAGAAAGTAAAATAGAAGTGCTATACCTTAGTTCATCAAGACAATACTTAATCTTGGGAGTGAGAAACCTAAATTCTTGAGAAATAACTTAGAAGCCAAACCTTGATCATTATAAATTGAGTAATGATCATCAACCCTAAGAACTTGAGATAAGGATATTAAGAACAAGTGGATCAAGCCTAATCCATGACCATAGTTTGGAGAAATAGGAGAGCAATCCAAATGCTAACACCTACATGATCAGTAGATATTATTCATCACATGAAATCATGGGAGATCACTAATAAGCAACCCTAGGCTTAGATCCCAACCTTAACTTGTGAACCACTTGGTGATCACAGATATAATTCTACCACATTTACATTCCACCTATTCTCCACTTAAGAACCATATGAAAACCTCTAGAGTTAAACTCTATACTTTATATGGTAAGAAACCATATATCCATATGACCAAAGTTAACTATAAAAAGAACTATAACCAATGAAGTTACTTAAATGATAAATTGAGGTTAACAATAGAAGCCAATTGGTAGAAGATAAAACTAATTCTCAATATCATAGTAACTAGAGGAGAACATAAAATGTTAAGTAAACAACCACCTTATCATGGTTAGGGGAGATTAAACCCTAGCATATGCAATATGGTGTCGTCTCAACTCTACAACCCAGAATTATATCTCAAACCTAGTTGTAAATAACTTGGGGGATTACAATTATAAAACCAGACCATAATTGAGATTTGAACCAAGTACCATTAGGTGAATATAATTGGAACTCTAGAATTGCTCACAAACTAAATCTTATGCTTCAATTCTTCCACACAAGAAAAACCTTGTGCTACAATTAATAGTTGAAACCATATGTATGGTGATCAACCACTTAACATATTAACCAAGATCAAACCATGATGAGAATAGAACTACTCTAAGTATTTCAAGGTACTAGTAAAATATAATAATAGTGCTAACCTTGAAATAGGGCTATAACTAAACCTACAAGATCTTAACAAACCAAGTATTCATATAAGATCAGGTGCAAGTGACCCATTCCTCAAATGGAAACCAAGTCCTAACACAATCTACGAAATACTTTAAGTTGAAAGTATCAACCCAATAATTCCAAACAAATTGAATTCACAAGAAAAATGGAAATTTAAATGAGAGCATAAAATCATGCTTAACTAAAATTGCAATAAAGGTTCATATATAGTAATTGCTCATTCAAAAACAATTCAGTATTAAGATGTTCTTCTTATGAGTCTTCATGAAATTCCAATTGTTAAACATCTGCAAAATAAGAAGATTCAAATTTGAATTATAAAACCAGAATTGAAAATAAAAACTTGAAAACAGAAAATAAAAGAAAGAGTGGGGTGCTTACCTGGGCAGGCCACGACAGCCCAGCACAAACCCACCAGAGCATCCCAAGGCAGCCTGCTCAGCAGCCCAAACCACGGCCCAGCAAATCGGCCCGTACCCTTTCGCTTGGATAAACACGAGGAGGGAGTCTTCGTCTTCGTCTCCTTCCTTCGACGCGCAGTAGGTCGACACGACGACGAGGTGAGCCACGTCCCGCAATCGCTGTCGACATTGTAGACCGCCAGCACACGCCGAAGCCGTATAAATGGCGCAGAAGCCCTTCCATCCCCTCTCTTCGTCCAATTCCTCCCCAATTCGAAACCCTAGCATGCTCAGACTCCGACCGCCGCCGTCGATGGAGCCCGGCCCGGACCTCGCCGTGACCACCATTAGAACCGCCGTGCTCGACATGCCCAACGTGCGCAAGGAATCGAGCCAATAAGCTCTCGGACGCCGGTGGTAGCTCGTTCCCTTCCGCCGGTGTCTCACGACAAATCGGAAAATTGCGTCGCCACCGTCGACAATCGTCGCCGTCGAGCCTTCTCTACGCATCACCGTAAGCTTGCGCTTCTCCCGAGCCCTTGATTGAGCCCCGAGCATGCACCGTAGCCTACCACCGCCGTAGTCCGCCGTGCGCCGCCGGCGATTGTGCTCGCCGGAGATGCTCCGGTAACCATTTTTGGGCGGCGCCGCCACCATCGGCTTCGTGTTTGCGCGGCGGTTAAAACGGAACCACCCGCCGAGCCTCGCGCGCTGGAGCGTCGGGGTCATCCTCGGCGGCCGCCGGCCGAGAGCCCCAAAGCCATGTCACCGATTTTGACCCGGTCCACGCCCACATGGCACCTGACGTGGACCAAGGCCCACGAGTCGGTGACCACGGGTAGAACTAACGAGGTGCGTTTAACAGTTCTGTTCATTTTAATTCAAATTCAAAAAACTGCTGCAACTTCAAGTAAATTTAGAAAATTCATTACAATTCAGAAAAATACAAATTAGATATCAAAATGTTCCTAAAAAGAAAATCTATCCAATAAAAATATAATATAGAATTTTTATTGTTAATAAAAATTTAATTATTTTAAACTCATTAATTAAGTCTTTTCTTTTATACTTGATTGAATTAAAATTCAATAAATAAGGAAAACTTTAAAAATTAAATAGAAACCAGTAAAGAAATAAAGAACACTCTAAAATTAATTTCTTTATTTATTATTTTGTTAAATCCTTATTAGAAGGATTTAAACCTTAATTAATAATTATCTTAATTATTAATTATTTAAAAATAATAAAATGCCAAATCCAATATTAATTTTATTTCAAAGTTATTAATAACTTCAACCTTAAAGTGAAGTTATTAATTCAAGAACTTTAGGGTATTTAGAAAACCCTAATTTCATAAGTAATAGAACCGAGAAAACCATAATTTCATGTGGGACCCTAAAAACCTAATACCATTAGGCAACCTAGCTCCATTTATTCTTATGAACCCTAATTTGCTTCCAATCTAAAACCTAGATTAGAATAGGTGAGCATGGTACTTTATTTCAAGTCATAGAGCCATCATCAACAACTAAAAGACATACCTATGTCCACATAAAAGGTAGAACCCTATCACTACAATTAGCATCCCATGTGTTCATCTTAATCAAACCTAGTTCCTATCACAAGGATCTCATCCTTAATTAACCTTAACTAGCATCAAACCATTGTGATGAGCCCCAATAGCATCTATACCCAATATTTATCATTATATCCCATACACACTAAACCCTATTAGTGTGAGATAATTATTGAACATCCTATTTAGGAAACCACCATTTCTTACTTAGTGAATCCAATAACAAAACCTAAACCACCTCAACCCTAATTGATATACTTCTTATTATTTAAGAAGTATGTTCTTCAAAAGTTATTCTTTTGAAGAAAATAAAGAATCATCATCAACCCTGCTTATAAGGACCTACTATAAACCCTAGCTAGCAATCACCAGCAAGATGAACCCACCATGGTAGCAACCATGTATAAATAATTGCTTAAGTTGCTCATGCTTAAGTAAAACCAATCAAAACTAATTGCTGATGAATTCCACCATGTTGTGATCCATCTACTACTTACTCTAGAAGAAGTGGAAACCAAAGTAAAACATAGAACCCCACAACCCTAATTATTCATACTTGTTCTTTATTAAAGAACATGTTCTTCAAAAGTTATTCTTTTTAAAGTACATGATAATTAATCATCAACCATGCCATGTAGTATTAAAATCAACCACTAGTCATTACATGTTAGGATTATACCAAATGTTATTGTTGTGTGCTATTAATGCTATTATTATGATATCTTGCAGCACATGTTTAGGATACCATTTAACCACACTTGAATAAGAACCTTGTATGAGAATCATTCTAAAAGTGCAACACACCCGAAACTAATCATTACCACTCACTAATCCTAAAACATCGGGGTTAGGTCACGCTTAGAGCGATTGCATCTCATACTTATGCATTATTGCATCCTTGCCAATCTTTTAAACATCGTCCTTACCGGACGATGATGCTATTTCAGAATTTGGAGTTATTACGCATCGAAGACCTTGTCTGCATAATCTTGCAGCCAAGAAAGGCAAGTTCATCACTTGCTCATGTCATTTGAGTATTTTTATCAAATTACTTGCAAAGTATTATGGTTATCACTATTGCACAAAAATCAAAACCACTACTTTCATAACTATGAATATGACTATGTGGTGGGCAATGGAACCATGGATTGTGTTGATATGGTGGAGGTTCCATTGCATGGGTTTATATCCATCTAGGATTAAACAACAAATGTCGCCGATGATTCTTGTGCCGTAATACCCGTGTTAACCATAAGATCCGGAGTGGGACGGAGTAGTCAAAAGTGTTTCCACCTCTCGTTCATCAACGGATGCGCTTTACCGTAGTACACTTGTAATCCAAGGGGCAAGCCTGGTGAGGCTGGGGAGTCCTAAGTCCCCACGGCATAGTCCGTAGTACACTTGTCGCCCGAAGGAGCAAGATGGTGAGGCCGGGGAGTCCTAAGTCCCCACGGTATTGCGGTCTAGGATGGGTTGCAGCTACCGGCGTAGGAGTGTATGGTAGAGCCCAGCCTTGTTGTCGTGGTCGGGGTCCACCTTGAAATCTACGAGGAATAATGGGACCGACGTGGACCCAGGGTCGGCGCATGCAACAAAGGGTGGGTGTTCGAGGTAGCGGAGGAACATGATTGGCTAGACCTTATACCGGGCCTCACACCATAGGAAGTGTGGACGGGTCATTCCCGGTTGGCACCAAGGTTAAGATCTCTTATGGGTAAAGCAACACACCTCTGCAGAGTGTAAAGAACCGTGACCTGTCACTCCCTGTTCGGGATATGGAGCTGCGAACGCTGCCGGAAAGGAGCTCCATGAAGTTCTAGTAAACCGGTGAAGGCTGACGGACATAGCTCTTCCGAATAAAAGCAACCTCTTGAAGAAATGATTATGAAAACTCTGCATTGGTATTAGACTTTACTGGTCTAATGCTGTAGCTAGTGCATTAAACACCTCTTTCCTATAATGAACTTGTTGAGTACGCTCGTACTCATCCCACTCTTAAATCCCACAGCTTAGATATGGAGGCACCGAAGGAGGATCTACGAGTGCAACACGAAGACCGAGGAGTCAACAACTACTTCAAGGGACACGAACCTGTCAGAGGAGGCAGATACCACATCCAACAAGGAGAAACCTAGATTAGCAATAGAAAGGAACTAGCTTCCTAAACTTAGCTCCTATTTAGCTAAAATCTATTCATAGCCTCTGTAGCTAGTTAAATACTCTACCAATAGAGTTCGTGATAAGACTAGTCTACGAGTCGTTCTTCTGGAGATATTTGCGGTTTTACCTCATTGTAAAGTAGGAGAGTCTGTGATGATCTTATGTAACGAGTCAATGTTGTAATTCTATAGACATGCCTTGGACCCGCATATGTTTTTGTTGTACCACTCGAGCGATATAATACTAGTGGAACGGTGTTTCATTGGTGTTATATCGGACTTGCATACTACACCATGCGGTGGTATGCCGGGTCACCACGGTTGGTATCGAGCAAATGCTTTGACCTTAGGATTAAAACCCTTTAAAGGAGACCTATAGGATTGGTAGTGTCTATAGGAAATTGTCCTAGGTAAACCAAATATTCTTATGACTTGAGATGGATATTCACTTGAGAATAATCCTGACACACTTAAGTCAACCTTTCTTAACTATCTTTACTAAGTAAAGTTAGTTAACTAATCCCAAACATATAGTATACTATGAAGTCCTTAAACAATAGATGGGGGTAGATCACAGTTGGTATACAATACTTGGTAGTCCAAAGAGAGGATACAACCATAAGGAAGATATCCTATTGGAAGATGTGTACCAACACATGTTATAATTAAATAAAATTATCCAGACTTGTGAAGCAATTGATAGTTAGTGAAAAATATAAGTAATATAAAGTAGTATAGACCATGATGAGTCAATCATGGAATGTAAGGAGGAGTGACAGAAATAAAATATGTCTACTTACATGGTAGAGTAGCTAATCATATATGATTCACCTGAGAATCATTATGTGATGGAATAGAACATCATAAACATTTAGGAGGAGAACAATAAGAAGACAGACAATAGTGCAAGAACTGTGTTCCAAAAATATGGGAAGTGCGCCAAGCACATCATGACCCTAGGTTTATGATAGAAACACTTGAAAGGATAGAAGCTATATTTCAATAGATATGTGTTTAGAGTAGCCATACTAGAACCTAGACATATCATGTGAGTTAGTCCTCAACAAAAATGGAAGTTAAGTAGTACTTCCAAAGAAAACTAGGTTAACTTGAACTATTCCAGACCACTTTGTGTCAAGTTTATCTCATTGCAATTGTGCAATTAAGGTAAATGTTGAGACGAATAGTAGACTTCCATATATTCGTGCTAAGTATCACGATACAAACCTATCTTATGTGGTGTTATATACTACGCATCAGAGCCTGCTGTTTAGAGATGTCTTACTCAACTAGTATATTCAGGCTTATGATGGTGTGTATTATATGCACAAAGCTGAATCTTCTTGGATTTTATTGGATTTTCATTGTTTGACTAGATCCATACATGAAGTTTGACTTTGATGTGCAAATGCATGTTGCAATATCAAGTTCTTACTTGATGCTATAGATCTAGAGGGTAATAGTATTCGTGTGAGGAAGTGACGAATTCTAAAGATTCTGAAGACAAGATGAAGGTTCATTAGAAGAAAGGAGTAAAATTGTGGGAAGCAACCACAATATTCGGAAGGAAGTACTAACCCAAAACTCATGCTTTACCTCAACGAGAGGAGTACTTTAGTACATAAGAAGCATGAAGGTGAGAAATATAATGATTATGGTGAAGGCAAGACAGATCCATAGTCAACATAGAAGAGGGAATGCATGGGAAATCACTTAGGATACTATAATCATAGTGTCAGCTAGTGATTTTCTTGCAAAATAAACCCTGAATGAAGGAAGGTGATATATGAAACCATAGCAGACATAAGAAGACCATAGTTGATATCAGAAGACCACAATTGGTATAGGATCAATACTGCGAGATAAAGCAGAAGATGTCTCGTCCAGTTGATCAAGACCTATAATAGAGTACATTTTTAAATATCAAATAGCCACAGTTGGTATAATAACCACAGCTGGTATCAGTTGGTATTACAAATAGTCCACGAATTAATTAGTTGTAACAAAAGTTTGTGAACAAATAAAAATCTTATCAGCCAAATAGCTAGATGTATAATCATTTAGTTAAAGGATTCACATTGGATGTCCACAATTGAGTGGATACACCACAAAGATTCTTCGCAAAACCTTAGAGGAATATAAACCATAAGCTAGACCTATACCAATAATCTAATCATAAGTCCAATAGTTGGAAGAAAAGGAGTTGAAGACCATAAGGAAACTCTAAGGGGTAGAGTAAAGATTGAGTTGGATGTACAATAACTCAATACTTTGAGTAGAATAGAAGCAGAAGGTCTGAACTGAGAGGAAGTTCGATCTTATTTTCATAAGATTGTTGAACACTACTTCAGAAGAAGGTCAGACCAGAAGCCGAGGTTCATACCTCAAGGACGTAAGAAGTGGATTATAAATTGAGCAAGTAAGTATTATCTACTCAAAAGTACTTAAGCTCAAGTAAGTCAAAGATAAAGAAGTTGGACGAAGGAAATGTCAGAGTCCAAATATAGCTCAAGGAGGTCAAAGACTGAAGGGACTTGACCATACGAGAATCAGAGACTACATGAAGGATTCCTTTCATGGAACCTAAATGAACCAAAATAGTTATAGGTATCAACTATAAACCATGATTGGATAGGCTAAATGAGTCTAACCTTCTTAGTAAAAGAGACCATCATGATTATTTCCCTGTGAAGTACCTTACCAAGTACCATTATTGCAGTCTTGGTAGTGAGGGAAAAACAAAGACCTATTTTATCAAATAGGAGATTGTTATCCAATTAGTCCTCAATTAAGACTGTCAGGACAAGAAGAACTCCCAATCATTGAATAATCAATGAAAAAGGAAACAAGCTTATAATATTGGAGGAAATCATGAAAGTAAAGGAAGTAATAGTTGTTTGATGTCAAACACTAATGGATTCCAGGAAGAATCTGGACAAGGGATATATTCAATTATATCCAGTAAGATCAATACGGAGTTCAATAAAAGTCGTAGTCTGCACAAGTCAGATCCACACTTCGGAAACGTGAGAGAGATCAAACTTCGAGGACGAAGTTTAGTTTAAGGGGTAGAGACTGTAATATCCCAGGTAATGGGGTTACAAAAATAGAGGAAACAGATGTGTGCATTGCATTCATGCATAGAAAATCTGGGGAATTTTCGCGCTTTAAAGTAAAACAGTCACAGTAACTGAAGTTTCACTTGACCTTGGTGGAATTGAAGTAGATCATCAAGTCAAGCGCTATAAACCTCAATGTGACTTTGCCAAAACCTTGCTTTGGGTAGAGATGATTTGATCTAAGGGGTTAGATCAAATGGAACTAACACAACAACACTTTAATCAATGATCAATTGCTTGATCTTATTAAAGATCATAACATGGTAATCTTTGCCATAACATATGAACATACATCTATTTGGAAATCAAGTAACAATGAATGAAGAAACCATTCTTCACTTATCTTTTCCATGTCCTAAGAATAATCTATGATCCTAGCTACCATGAAACCTCATGGTATTCATCCCACTGCCACATTGGAATTATAACCAGGAGATCCACTCAAGAAGTGTATATTCCTCTCTATTACAATTAGCTTTACATAAAACCTAAAGAGGTGAGAGTTCCATTCTATTTAAGGAAGCAATGACAACCCTGGAGGTAAATCTTGAATATAAATATCCATATGATCACAACATTATCTTCAAGGGGAATCCTAGAGTATTATTCAAGCCCTCCCAAATGAGAGAGACCATTTACTATAAACCTAACTTTACCTATCAATGAACAAAGGACAACCTTTGAACTAAAGTATTAGGTTGTAAACCATTTCCCTTGGAGTGGTGAGATAACCTAATATCTCATGAAATAATACCCTATCCATGAATTGATAAAGTAAGGAAGAGAACTATCCATATAACCAGATGATTATATCATCATTGATTAAGAAGAACTCTAAGTGTATATCTCAGACAATTCTTCTGGGGTATAAATTATTGAGACAACCATAATATGCCTGTCCTAGAAAGTAAAATAGAAGTGCTATACCTTAGTTCATCAAGACAATACTTAATCTTGGGAGTGAGAAACCTAAATTCTTGAGAAATAACTTAGAAGCCAAACCTTGATCATTATAAATTGAGTAATGATCATCAACCCTAAGAACTTGAGATAAGGATATTAAGAACAAGTGGATCAAGCCTAATCCATGACCATAGTTTGGAGAAATAGGAGAGCAATCCAAATGCTAACACCTACATGATCAGTAGATATTATTCATCACATGAAATCATGGGAGATCACTAATAAGAAACCCTAGGCTTAGATCCCAACCTTAACTTGTGAACCACTTGGTGATCACAGATATAATTCTACCACATTTACATTCCACCTATTCTCCACTTAAGAACCATATGAAAACCTCTAGAGTTAAACTCTATACTTTATATGGTAAGAAACCATATATCCATATGACCAAAGTTAACTATAAAAAGAACTATAACCAATGAAGTTACTTAAATGATAAATTGAGGTTAACAATAGAAGCCAATTGGTAGAAGATAAAACTAATTCTCAATATCATAGTAACTAGAGGAGAACATAAAATGTTAAGTAAACAACCACCTTATCATGGTTAGGGGAGATTAAACCCTAGCATATGCAATATGGTGTCAT
Source organism: Lolium rigidum (assembly GCF_022539505.1). Classification (NCBI taxonomy): domain Eukaryota; kingdom Viridiplantae; phylum Streptophyta; class Magnoliopsida; order Poales; family Poaceae; genus Lolium; species Lolium rigidum. The sequence continues at coordinate 193,731,547 of NC_061510.1, read as the reverse complement.
CTCAACTCTACAACCCAGAATTATATCTCAAACCTAGTTGTAAATAACTTGGGGGATTACAATTATAAAACCAGACCATAATTGAGATTTGAACCAAGTACCATTAGGTGAATATAATTGGAACTCTAGAATTGCTCACAAACTAAATCTTATGCTTCAATTCTTCCACACAAGAAAAACCTTGTGCTACAATTAATAGTTGAAACCATATGTATGGTGATCAACCACTTAACATATTAACCAAGATCAAACCATGATGAGAATAGAACTACTCTAAGTATTTCAAGGTACTAGTAAAATATAATAATAGTGCTAACCTTGAAATAGGGCTATAACTAAACCTACAAGATCTTAACAAACCAGTATTCATATAAGATCAGGTGCAAGTGACCCATTCCTCAAATGGAAACCAAGTCCTAACACAATCTCTGAAATACTTTAAGTTGAAAGTATCAACCCAATAATTCCAAACAAATTGAATTCACAAGAAAAATGGAAATTTAAATGAGAGCATAAAATCATGCTTAACTAAAATTGCAATAAAGGTTCATATATAGTAATTGCTCATTCAAAAACAATTCAGTATTAAGATGTTCTTCTTATGAGTCTTCATGAAATTCCAATTGTTAAACATCTGCAAAATAAGAAGATTCAAATTTGAATTATAAAACCAGAATTGAAAATAAAAACTTGAAAATAGAAAATAAAAGAAAGAGTGGGGTGCTTACCAGGCGGAGCCACGACGGCCCAACACAAACCCACCGGAGCATCCCGGCGGCCAGCCTGCTCGGCGGCCCAAACCACGGCCCAGCAAACCGGCCCGTACCCTTTCGCTTGGATAAACACGAGGAGGGAGTCTTTGTCTTCGTCTCCTTCCTTCGACGCGCAGTAGGTCGACACGACGACGAGGTGAGCCACGTCCCGCAATCGCTGTCGACATTGTAGACCGCCAGCACACGCCGAAGCCGTATAAATGGCACAGAAGCCCTTCCATCCCCTCTCTTCGTCCAATTCCTCCCCAATTCGAAACCCTAGCATGCTCAGACTCCGACCGCCGCCGTCGATGGAGCCCAGCCCAGACCTCGCCGTGACCACCATTAGAACCGCCGTGCTCGACATGCCCAACGTGCGCAAGGAATCGAGCCAATAAGCTCTCAGACGCCGGTGGTAGCTCGTTCCCTTCCGCCGGTGTCTCACGAGCAAATCGGGAAAATTGCGTCGCCACCGTCGACAATCGTCGCCGTCGAGCCTTCTCTACGCATCACTGTAAGCTTGCGCTTCTCCCGAGCCCTTGATTGAGCCCCAGCATGCACCGTAGCCTACCACCGCCGTAGTCCGCCGTGCGCCGCCGCTGATTGTGCTCGCCGGAGATGCTCCGGTAACCATTTTTGGGCGGCGCCGCCACCATCGCCTTCGTGTTTGCGCGCCGGTTAAAACGGAACCACCCGGCCGAGCCTCGCGCGCGCCGGAGCGTCGGGGTCATCCTCGGCGGCCGCCGGCCAGGAGCCCCAAAGCCATGTCACCGATTTTGACCCGGTCCACGCCCACATGGCACCTGACGTGGACCAAGGCCCACGGGTCGGTGACCACGGGTAGAACTAACGGGTGCGTTTAACGGTTCCGTTCATTTTAATTCAAATTCAAAAAACTGTCTGCAACTTCAAGTAAATTTAGAAAATTCATTACAATTCAGAAAAATACAAATTAGATATCAAAATGTTCCTAAAAAGAAAATCTATCCAATAAAAATATAATATAGAATTTTTATTGTTAATAAAAATTTAATTATTTTAAACTCATTAATTAAGTCTTTTCTTTTATACTTGATTGAATTAAAATTCAATAAATAAGGAAAACTTTAAAAATTAAATAGAAACCAGTAAAGAAATAAAGAACACTCTAAAATTAATTTCTTTATTTATTATTTTGTTAAATCCTTATTAGAAGGATTTAAACCTTAATTAATAATTATCTTAATTATTAATTATTTAAAAATAATAAAATGCCAAATCCAATATTAATTTTATTTCAAAGTTATTAATAACTTCAACCTTAAAGTGAAGTTATTAATTCAAGAACTTTAGGGTATTTAGAAAACCCTAATTTCATAAGTAATAGAACCAGAAAACCATAATTTCATGTGGGACCCTAAAAACCTAATACCATTAGGCAACCTAGCTCCATTTATTCTTATGAACCCTAATTTGCTTCCAATCTAAAACCTAGATTAGAATAGGTGAGCATGGTACTTTATTTCAAGTCATAGAGCCATCATCAACAACTAAAGACATACCTATGTCCACATAAAAGGTAGAACCCTATCACTACAATTAGCATCCCATGTGTTCATCTTAATCAAACCTAGTTCCTATCACAAGGATCTCATCCTTAATTAACCTTAACTAGCATCAAACCATTGTGATGAGCCCCAATAGCATCTATACCCAATATTTATCATTATATCCCATACACACTAAACCCTATTAGTGTGAGATAATTATTGAACATCCTATTTAGGAAACCACCATTTCTTACTTAGTGAATCCAATAACAAAACCTAAACCACCTCAACCCTAATTGATATACTTCTTATTATTTAAGAAGTATGTTCTTCAAAAGTTATTCTTTTGAAGAAAATAAAGAATCATCATCAACCCTGCTTATAAGGACCTACTATAAACCCTAGCTAGCAATCACCAGCAAGATGAACCCACCATGGTAGCAACCATGTATAAATAATTGCTTAAGTTGCTCATGCTTAAGTAAAACCAATCAAAACTAATTGCTGATGAATTCCACCATGTTGTGATCCATCTACTACTTACTCTAGAAGAAGTGGAAACCAAAGTAAAACATAGAACCCCACAACCCTAATTATTCATACTTGTTCTTTATTAAAGAACATGTTCTTCAAAAGTTATTCTTTTTAAAGTACATGATAATTAATCATCAACCATGCCATGTAGTATTAAAATCAACCACTAGTCATTACATGTTAGGATTATACCAAATGTTATTGTTGTGTGCTATTAATGCTATTATTATGATATCTTGCAGCACATGTTTAGGATACCATTTAACCACACTTGAATAAGAACCTTGTATGAGAATCATTCTAAAAGTGCAACACACCGAAACTAATCATTACCACTCACTAATCCTAAAACATCGGGGTTAGGTCACGCTTAGAGCGATTGCATCTCATACTTATGCATTATTGCATCCTTGCCAATCTTTTAAACATCGTCCTTACCGGACGATGATGCTATTTCAGAATTTGGAGTTATTACGCACCGAAGACCTTGTCCGCATAATCTTGCGGCCAAGAAAGGCAAGTTCATCACTTGCTCATGTCATTTGAGTATTTTTATCAAATTACTTGCAAAGTATTATGGTTATCACTATTGCACAAAAATCAAAACCACTACTTTCATAACTATGAATATGACTATGTGGTGGGCAATGGAACCATGGATTGTGTTGATATGGTGGAGGTTCCATTGCATGGGTTTATATCCATCTAGGATTAAACAACAAATGTCGCCAGTGATTCTTGTGCCGTAATACCCGTGTTAACCATAAGATCGGAGTGGGACGGAGTAGTCAAAAGTGTTTCCACCTCTCGTTCATCAACGGATGCGCTTTACCAGTAGTACACTTGTAATCCAAGGGGGCAAGCTGGTGAGGCTGGGGAGTCCTAAGTCCCCACGGCATAGTCCGTAGTACACTTGTCGCCCGAAGGAGCAAGATGGTGAGGCTGGGGAGTCCTAAGTCCCCACGGTATTGCGGTCTAGGATGGGTTGCAGCTACCGGCGTAGGAGTGTATGGTAGAGCCCAGCACTCGTTGTCGTGGTCGGGGTCCACCTTGAAATCTACGAGGAATAATGGGACCGACGTGGACCCAGGGTCGGCGCATGCAACAAAGGGTGGGTGTTCGAGGTAGCGGAGGAACATGATTGGCTAGACCTTATACCGGGCCTCACACCATAGGAAGTGTGGACGGGTCATTCCCGGTTGGCACCAAGGTTAAGATCTCTTATGGGTAAAGCAACACACCTCTGCAGAGTGTAAAGAACCGTGACCTGTCACTCCTCGTTCCGGGATATGGAGCTGCGAACGCTGCCGGAAAGGAGCTCCATGAAGTTCTAGTAAACCGGTGAAGGCTGACGGACATAGCTCTTCCGAATAAAAGCAACCTCTTGAAGAAATGATTATGAAAACCTGCATTGGTATTAGACTTTACGGTCTAATGCTCGTAGCTAGTGCATTAAACACCTCTTTCCTATAATGAACTTGTTGAGTACGCTCGTACTCATCCCACTCTTAAATCCCCTGCTTAGATATGGAGGCACCGAAGGAGGATCTACGAGTGCAACACGAAGACCGAGGAGTCAACAACTACTTCAAGGGACACGAACCTGTCAGAGGAGGCAGATACCACATCCAACAAGGAGAAACCTAGATTAGCAATAGAAAGGAACTAGCTTCCTAAACTTAGCTCCTATTTAGCTAAAATCTATTCATAGCCTCTGTAGCTAGTTAAATACTCTACCAATAGAGTTCGTGATAAGACTAGTCTACGAGTCGTTCTTCTGGAGATATTTGCAGTTTTACCTCATTGTAAAGTAGGAGGCTGTGATGATCTTATGTAACAGAGTCAATGTTGTAATTCTATAGACATGCCTTGGACCCGCATATGTTTCTGTTGTACCACTCTGAGCGATATAATACTAGTGGAACGGTGTTTCATTGGTGTTATATCAGACTTGCATACTACACCATGCAGTGGTATGCCGGGTCACCACAATAGTGTTGGGCCTCCAAGAGCAGAGGTTTGTAGAACAGCAGCAAGTTTCCCTTAAGTGGATTACCCAAGGTTTATCGATCTCAGGGAGGAAGAGGTCAAAGATATCCCTCTCATGCAACCCTGCAACCACAAAGCAAGAAGTCTCTTGTGTCCCCAACACACCTAATAGGTGCACTAGTTCGGCGAAGAGATAGTGAAATACAGGTGGTATGAATAAGTATGAGCAGCGGCACCAGAAAAGTGCTTTGCCCAGGACAGTAAACACGCAGTAGTAACGTAGCAGTAGTAACGTAGTAAAACAGTAAACAAGCAGCGATAGCAGTATTTAGGAACAAGGCCTAGGGATTAGACTTTCACTAGTGGACACTCTCAACATTGATCACATAACGAACGTATAAATGCATACTCTACACTCTTGTTGGATGATGAACACATTGCGTAGGATTACACGAACCCTCAATGCCGGAGTTAACAAGCTCCACAATAATGCTCATATTTTAGTAACCTTTAGTGTAAGATAGATCAAAAGACTAAACCAAGTACTAGCATAGCATGCACACCGTCACCTTCATGCATATGTAGGAGGAATAGATCACATCAATATTATCATAGCAGTAGTTAACTTCGCAATCTACAAGAGATCATGATCATAGCATAAACCAAGTACTAACACGGTGCACACATCTGTCACCTTTGCACACGTGCAGGGAGGAATAAAACTACTTTAATAACACATCACTAGAGTAGCACATAGATAAATTGTGATACAAAACATATTGCAATCATAAAGAGATATAAATAAGCACCTCACTATGCCATTCAACAAGTGAATAAGTATTCCGTGAAATCTAGCCTAAGAGACCCACACGGTGCACACACTCGTCACCTTTACACACGTGGGACAAGGAGTCTCCGGAGATCACATAAGTAAAACTCACTTGACTAGCATAATGACATCTAGATTACAAGCATCATCATATGAATCTCAATCATGTAAGGCAGCTCATGAGATTATTGTATTGAAGTACATAGGAGAGAGATGAACCACATAGCTACCGGTACAGCCCCGAGCCTCGATGGAGAACTACTCCTCCTCATGGGAGCAGCAGCGTGATGAAGATGGCGGTGGAGATGGAAGCGGTGTCGATGGAGAAGCCTTCCGGGGCACTTCCCCGCTCCGGCAGGGTGCCGGAACGGAGACTCCCGTCCCCCGCATCTTGGCTTCGCGATGGCGGCGGCTCGGGAAGGTTTTCCGTATCGTGGTTCTTCGCATCGGGTTTTCGCGACGGAGGCTTTATATAGGCGAAGAGGCGGCGCAGAGGGTCGAAGGGGTGGCCACACCATAGGGCGGCGCCGCCGTGGCCCGGGCCGCGCCGGCCTATGGTCCGGGTGGCCCGTGGCCCCCTCCGGTCCTTCTCGGGTGTTCGGATGCTTCCGGTGAAAATAGGAACCTGGGTCTTGATTTCGTCCGATTCCGAGAATATTTCGTTACTAGGATTTCTGAAACCAAAAACAGCAGAAAACAAAGAATCGGCACTTCGGTATCTTGTTAATAGGTTAGTTCCAGAAAATGCACGAATATGACATAAAGTGTGCATAAAACATGTAGGTATCATCAATAATGTGGCATGGAACACAAGAAATTATCGATACGTCGGAGACGTATCAGTCTCTACTCGCAGCAGCTTCGGTGAGCATCAAATTACTCACTTTTATCGTCCCATTCGAAACAAAATAAATGACACCTTTTCAACTGAGAAAATGTGCATTTCTTGAATGCGGCATGTAGTTGTGTTCATCTAGCTGGCATGACTTGGATTTATATTTTGAGTTATTGCGATGGTTGTTTCCTGGAGCAGTTGAATTTTGTAAATAGCTTTTAGTTCATACCATGGTGGAAAAATGGAAATTAAGAAAGAAAATATCTTTGTAGGGTCTTGCCGAGATGGGACAAACATTTATGTATATATATTCTTACTATGACGAGATGAACATTTGGCCATATTCTGAGTAATGTTACTATTACTTGAAAAATGCATTCCTTTTTTTTGTAAGGCTCTGTGTGCATCTCTTCCAACCAATTCCTGACTAGGTACTACCTTCTTCCTTTACTAAATCGTCATATTTATTTTGTTTACCCTTTGGCACTTCAGTTTGTTGCAACATTCTCATCTCACAAGACATCTCGGTGATTTCACCCTCCGCAAAAACATGGAAAAGAATTATGTTTTTGTGCTAATAATCTGTACGCACTTCCTTTTGGATCTCAGAGGACACCCTTTTCTTGATATTGAGAACATATATTTCTGTGTTTGTTTTTCTTTATCTACTTAAATCTGGTTTGGACGTTATGTTCATGTAGAAACTTTTTTCCATGTTGCACATGTTACATGATTCATCCCTGTTTCAGTAACCAAATCTACAAGATGCCTCGCAAATTTGGTGTACCACTGAAATTTGTTCTTCTTATTATCACAAAATATAGTAATGCTCCTTCATAGGTGTTACCAAGTTTTTTCTCCAGCTAATAAGAATTGTAGGACTGACTATCTTACATTTTCTGTATCAGGATCGTTTCCTAATGAGCAATCAGGTGAGTAAGGTGACAAATATCAAACTAATGATGTCATGCAACACCGTTTACATACAATTTAGAGTTGTGGACCCGTGATGAGTAACTATGAAAAGATTTGTACACTCTTTGGATCTTTTTTAGAACAAAGGCAGTTCTAATGCACCTGTTTTTGCTAAGAACATGTACTCTCATTGGATGTTTGATGACTCCCTTTTTTTGTTTTAGCTATTAAGAATTGATTGTAACATGGTTGCCTTATGTAAAAAATGCCATGTGACTTTTTTGATTGACTGCAAGATGTGGCTAATGTAAGATGGATAATTCCTGAAATATGAAGGGTTGGTCGAGACATAGTAGGCCTAAAACTTTTATCTTGCCGAAACTTGTACATATATCTACCTCTTCAACTTTTATTTGCTTCTTGGAGATGATATTGGCTCTTAACTTATGATCAATCGAGTCATGTTGAATGAAAGTTAATCAGTAGCAAGTTCTACAAAAAAAAAAGAGGCTATCATTCACGCATATTTATCTACTATGACATTTTGATGTGTACTGTGAGCTAATCTTGACACGGCTTGTGGTGCCTGCTTTAACTACTGCTCCATGGAACCCTGGCCGAGGCGTCCCTTTGGCATGCTCACTAACTCCAGTGGTATGTCCATTGTGAGTTTTAATTTTGGTCCTTAGGTTGGAATTTTTCCATTGAAATTTTCCTTTTCAACGAATGCTATTGTGTGTTTTATTTACAATATAGAAAATAATAGCTTATCTTTCAAAAATAATTGATCTTCGTGTTGTTCCATGTGGATCTTGATTGCTTTCTTTTCTTCTCCCTGATTTTTAGAGTTCTTTCACTCTTCTTGCTGCACTCCTTAATTATTTAGGATGTTGTTATACAAACATTGTGTTTGACTCCATTAATTTACACTTTGGGGCACTAGCGTTGAGGGCTCATGTTGAAAATGGTAGCTATATTCAGTTTTTGTATGCAACCACAAATAGATATTTTTTGTCACCTTTTTAACTCGGCCAGTTTATTGCTTTGGAATTTTTTTAGTTTTCTTCTCTGTATTGTTTTTTGAAACAAAGTACTCTGTATTGTTCATGTGCTGAACTTCATAGTTGGAGGTAGCACAGCAGCAGCAGCTACTCTCACCAGGTCCTTAATTATTTAGGATGTTGTTATACAAACATTGTGTTTGACTCCATTAATTTACACTTTGGGGCACTAGCGTTGAGGGCTCATGTTGAAAATGGTAGCTATATTCAGTTTTTGTATGCAACCACAAATAGATATTATTTGTCACCTTTTTAACTCGGCCAGTTTATTGCTTTGCTTGCAGGTAAGGGATTCAGACCAGAAACGAGGGAGTTCTGATTTACATGATGTATTGCAGGGTATGTTGCTTCCCAAAGTAATTAGTCATTTGGTTCATACGCAGATCGCTTACATGAGTAGGGCATGTGAAAACAATGTTAGCTTAACAATTTTGGTTAACAAAATTTAATATAGAAATTGAGATATTATCTTTAAATTTTAAATTTTCATGTAAAATGATCATTTGACAAACCTTCCTACCACTGCCTCAAAAAATAAACTGTATTATACATTATATAAAAGAATGTCCTAATGACGCGCTCCGTGATTTGGTTACTGTTTCGTACCGTTTGCATTTTTCAAGCCCTATGATTGCTAATACATTTTTCAGTATTTAGGTTACGAACTGATGGAAAAAAATATTGTGATTTACTGTGATGATATTGGAAAATACTACCGATCACCCGGACGATCGCTGTTTTGATCCTCCGGATCGCCCTGCCGACACGTACCCCCTCGCGTGGCCACAGAAGTTGCGGGTCCCACCACGTGCTTGCTCCTCCTTATCTCTTTCTTCTCTCACTTCCTTCCCAAACAAATCATCTGTATCGCGTTAGTCGTCGCCATCGCCTCCGGCTGGGAGAACTCGCCCCCGCGCCTCGCGCCCCCGCGCCACCACCGCTGCGTCCCGCGCCACCACGCGCCACCCCCGCTGCGCCCCGCGGCATCGCCGTCGCGCCCCATCGCCGTCGCCCCGCGATTTCGCTATGGAGGCGGACGACGTGCGGCACGCCGGCGGCAAGGGAGCCTCCTCCTGCGCCACCCCTGCAGCGCCGTCGTATCCCCTGCTACGCCCCGCGCCACTGCTTGTTGCTGCCAGCGACAGGGCCAGGTCGTTGCTGTTTGCAACTGGCGGCGGTGCCCTGCTACCTACGGCGGTGGGTGCTGCTGCTACCGGCGGTGGCCCCTGCTGCAACCGGCGGTGGCCGCTGCTATGACCGGCTGACGGCTCTGCTACCATGGCATGGCGGTGGTGCTCCATGCGGCGGCCTGCTCTGCTACCATGGCACGGCAGCTGTGCTACGAGTCCTCCGGCGAGGTCTCCGGCGAGTCTTCGACGAGATCGGTTTTGCTACAATAGCAAAAAAAAGCTGCTACAATTTTTGTCATTTTTTGCTACTTTAGCATATTCTTTTTGCTACCATGTCTCCGGTGAGGTTTCCGGCGACGCCTCCAGCGAGTTCCCGGGTGACATCTCCGGCGAGTTTTTTTTGCCAGCTCTCCGATGAGGTCGGTGTTGCTACAATACCAGATTTTTCTTGCTACAATAGTACAACATTTTCGCTACATCGTCTCCGGCGAGGTCTCCGGCGAGTCTCCGACGAGATCTGTGTGTATTTTGGGTGAACCGTGTTTTGCTACAATTGTGTTGATTTTGCTACAAACGAACCGTTTTTTGCTACTTTGGTACATTATGGTAGCAAAAGTGGGACTGAGGTATACTGTGACACGTGTCATGATCTGGACGGTCCAATCGAGGTAATCCAACGGCTGTCCACCCGGGGGATTAGAAATCTAATCCATTATGTCCTTATCTGACCAGATCGCTGATTAAAGCATTCTTTCTTGGAAAAATCTAAGAGGAGGCGCCGCATCAGTAATCCTCTCGTGCGACGGTTCGTGAAAAAGCGCATTGTTCCCCTATATGAACGCGAGCAGACCCGCCTCGCACTTATCTCTTCCCAACCTCGAACTTTCCTGGCCACACACGCAGCCCACCTTATCTTCTCCTTAACCCATGACCACCATGGGGAGCAGCGTGAGGCCGCCGCCGAGCACCGCCGCGGGGAGGTCGCCGCCGAGCACCGCCGCTGGTGGACGCCCCGAGCACCGCCATGGGGAGCAGCACAAGGCCGCCGCCGAGTACCGGGTGACGCCCCGAGCACCGCCACGTCGAGCAGCATGAGGCCGTCGTCGAGCAACACCGCGGGGAGGTCGCCGCCGAGCTCCGTCGCGGGTGGACGCCCCGAGCACCGCCATGGGGAGCAGCACGAGGCTGCCGGCGAGTACCGCCGTGGGAAGCCACCACCGAGCTCCGCCGCGGGGAGGTCACCGCCGAGCACCGCCGCAGGTGGACGCCCCGAGCACCGCCATGGGGAGCAGCACGAGGCCACCGCCGAGTACAGCCGCGGGTGGACGCTCCAAGCACCGCCACGGGTGACCGCCATGCGGAGCAGCGGGCGGGGCCGTCGTCGAGCACCATCGAGCACCACCGAGCGTTCGAGCTGTGCACCGAGAGCGCATGGAGCGACTCCGGCAAGGAGGAGATGCCCACCGGCCTCTCTAGTCTGTCTCTCCATGAGAGGGCCATCCTTTTTCATCTCATCTCAAATGGCTTGTGCACCTTTGTCGTCGCTACTGGTGCAGCGGCGTTGCGAATCCAGTGAGGTAGAAGAGGTGAGAGGAACTGAAGGTTGACTAGGTGCAGGCAAAGCGGCAACGGCTGGCATGCAATTGCCAGATTAGTTTAGTAGTAATTGACATATTAATTAGTAGGATTTCCAGATTAATTAGTGGAAATTGCCATATTAGTTCGATCCTAGCTGCCAGATTAATCCTGACTAGCTGCCAGATTAATCCTGACTAGTTGCCCGATTAACTTGGCCTGGTGTTTTTCACTAGTGATTTCACGTCGGTTAGAATATGGCAGCTGAGTGAAATTAGCCTGGCAATTTTTCTAGTTATGTTGATAATCGTATCTAATCCTGACTAATTGCCCGATTAACTTGCTTGGTGTTATCACTAGTGATTTCACTTTGGTTAGAATCCGGCAGCTGAGTGAAATTAACCTGGCAATTTTTCTAGTTAATTTGGTAAGGGTATTTTACAATTCATTTGTCCTGTTTATATGTATAACATGTGATGAACTGCTTATGTTTACGAAAAAAGGTTGAAATGTCGCCGTCACGGGCCACGGGCCAGCAGCAACGAGCTTGTCCGCTTTACTTTCGACATTTTTTTTAGAATCATACGGAAGAGTATAAAGATTTTGCAGAGTGGATAGGAGCAATTAGCTGCAAGTGCTTGCTTTTGCGGGCATCGATCGGAACCACGATTCTAGTACGTGAGTGCTTTGCTGAATGTCAGAGAGGGTGCGACATGACCTGGGTTGCTGCATGTGCACACTCGCTAATTAAATGTCCGTTTTGTGGAGCCAGGAAAATCCGTCGCACGAGCCACATCCTTATGCGGCGCTGCCGCGTAGTGCAGCCCTTCTTTCTTTCCAGAAAGCTACATACTTTGTTCTGCTTCCCTTTATTAAATCCTCATGTTTAGCTTGTTGCATTATTGTTCATGAAGTATTATATGATTATCGAAAAGTACTGATAGTTGGAAAGGTTTCTGTGAGATGTTGAGCAATTGGTGTGACCTTCGGTGTTCCATTTGTATTGCAGATTTGGTAAATGATGTAATAGCCCTAAAAGACTTGGTTATGATGATTAGTGTTTTTCATTTTATATTTTCCATTGGGACCATGGGAGTTGATTGGTCGTCTCTAGATGTGTTAGTTCACGTATATACTCATCCCATTTTTCTTGCATATTCTATGTATATACCCTGTCTACTCTATTGATTAATGTAACTTCATTCATTTGTTTTCTAGGGTTTATTCTTTATAGGAAACTTCAATCTTCCTGCTCATTCTACTAATGTGTACTTCTGTCATCTATTTGAGTTTTCCATTGCAATAAGGTTTTAAGATGTTCATCTCTGAAGTACAACTATAGTTTAGATCGTCTTACTGCTATGTTATGTATGGTTTCTGTTACTAGCTGGTTCTATGTTATGGCACCTTCAGTAGTTTCTTTTATGTGATTTCTGCTGTTCTGTAAAGAAGACTATCACTTATCTCATACATCTTTACCACTTACCGTTGTAACCAGCTCACTAAGTAATGCTCATGGTCTCTTTATATTTAGCTTATCCATATGAGCGCAAAATTCAGTAGTTCGAGCAAACAGAAGAACAAAATTCAGAACATCACATTACTTTCTTTAGCTAAACAAGAAGAATTAAGAACTAATCATTACAATTAGCTAGCACAAGTGAAGGAAATCTTCTGCTAACTGGAGCGAAAGGAACAAACCAGCTGGTAGCAGAGCACCTAGATACACCTCTCTGTTGCCTCTGACAAACTCTGCTCCACCCAGGTCAGCCTGTAGCAGACCATCTTGATTCACTTCCTTGTGCTCTCTTCCCAGCTGCTAGCAAATCAACTCGATTCACCTCCTGCCCCTCCTGTCCGCCGCAAGCGCTTGCCTCTGACCGACTTCCCTCCGTTCAGGACATGGCTAATAAGACCGATGTGCCTATATCTGGATCGGTGGAATGCACCGACAGAACAGTGGTGCTCCCCGTATTCTCTGCTTACCTTCTGCCGATTCTTTATTTTGACCACCTGCTTCTTCTCTTTTCTTCTCTTTTCCTCTAATTGTTTCAACCAGAAATGGTCCTTACTCCTTAGGAAAAAGAAGTACACAGGAAAACACTATTAGAAAATGTGAATGAAAAAAGAAACGGTCATAATCGATAAGTGATGTACGGCCCAAAACAGCTAGATCACCACAAGCCATCAGCATTGTCTGTTAACCAACCCAATGGGTAAAAGGGCCCAATATCATTGCTACTGGGAGCTTATATTACCTATCATCTTACTCCTAACAAATACTTCGATCAATCTCTGAATTATAACTCTTCCAATCTGGCACCCTGCAAACCATCAAACATAAACCGGGAAGAAAATAACTCTGAGTTATTATGCATGAACAAACCATAGGCAGCTTATGTAGATGTTCCTTTTTTTTTGTTCCATTATAACTTATATTGCTCTTGAAAACCCATAGAGTAATAGTTATTGTAATATATTCCTCTACTTCGCATTTGCTATTCCATTTATTTTATCCTATTGACTTTATTTTTTAAAACCTAAAAACCATATTGTCATTTTTTCACCCGAGTTTCGACGCCGTCATACAAACACTTAATTGGTACGAATTCCACGGGATCGTGCGCCAAGGCGCACATCTAAATCTAGTATGTATAACTATAGGTATCTCTAGCTCTATTGTAACCCTTGTAGTCAATATAAGGCAAGATGCCACCCGCGTTGAGGGTTGTGCGTTTCACCCCCCAAAACATTGGTTTCTCCTTGTTTCAGGGCATCTCCAACGGGAGCAACGGAAAATTGCGTCGGACCCTGCTGAGCGACGCAAAGTAATTGGGTCGTCCGCGGTGACGCAAACTTGACCCAAATATACGGCAGGTTTGCGTCTCCGTGGACGCTGCGCGGTCGCGCAAAACGACCGCGTTGGTTGCATCCGGGTCCGCTAGGCAGTGACTAGGTAAGCAAAATATTCCTTCATTACAATTGATTTGCCAAAAGGATCATCTTTATATAGATGGTTAGTCGAGTTAACCTAAAACTACAACGGCTGTACTTACTCGCCGTCGCGCGGCCTACCATGGCCGGGGTTACTCGCAGACTACTGGCCGCCGGAGGGGCCGGCGCCGTCGTCGAAGCCCGAGTGCTTCACACACTCCTTGCGCCGCGCACGCCGGCGATCGGACATGTCGTCCTTCCGTCTGCGGCATTCGAGGGCCTCAAACACAGAGGAGTCCCACTGGACTCTCATCGTCGCCTCCTCCGCCGTCGCCGCATCCACGGCCGCCATGTGGGCGTGGGAGCGGGCCCTGTCCCTAGCCGCGACCGCATCGTCCCTGGCGGTGATGGCTTCCGCCAGCTCCCGGTTCTCCTGCTCGACCCGCGCGGGAGAAGGGCCCCTTCGCGCGAGCGAATCCAAGTCGGAACATGATAAGGGGTGGCCCGATCTTCTCAGTAAGCGACGGGTGTTGATGAACACGTGATGGTAGCAGCGGATGAAATCGATGATGATGAGGAGGATAACTTGTATGACGCCGACGAAGTCTCTCGATTGATTCCTGATGCCAATGCAACAACTCTCAACCCTGCAAGATATTCGCA
>NC_061510.1:193695038-193716701 GCF_022539505.1 Lolium rigidum | reverse complement strand
CACTACAACAGATGCAGCTTTGGTAACACAACCATGTAACACATAGTAAAATATGTTACAGGTAACATTACAGTAACACAACATTTGTGTGCCAACGACCGGCTGTAACACAAATCATATAAGGCCCAAAAAGGTGTTACAGGGATACCAACGTAGTAACAGATAAGTATGTGTTAGAGATGATCTGTTACAAGTATTTTGACATAGTAACACATAAGAGTGTGTCGGTGGGCGTGTGTTACAAGCTTACCTGGAAGTAACACATAATCATGTACTTGACCACAAGCCCTATTATAGGGGCCAATAAAACAGCCGAAATTAATTGCATGTCTATATCACCATTACCTTACACATAGGGTCCACTTGTCAATGTTATACATTTTTTTGTAAATATAATATTGACCAAATTTTATGCAAAATTTGGATAAGTCGAAGACTATACATGTCAAATGCACACTTAGAATTTAGCATTTAAAATTAAGTAATTGACGTCAATACTCATGAAGGAACGGAAGACCGACGGCAAATGAGAGCATACATGTTGAATTGTATAGAGGTACGCTTTCTAAAATTTGAAAAGGTAGCCATGTTTAAAATTTTGTAAAAATTCTAGGTTAGTGGAAAAAATTACTATCTAAAAATTATACTCCTAAGTTGTAAAAAAATTTATCCCCCCTCGATTCCAAATTAATTGACTTACAATTTTCTAGACACGTTTCTAAAAAAAATCTGAGTAGACAAATTCAAATCAATTAATTTAAAACAGAGAGATTATATAACTAGGCATGTAAGGCCTGCCGGCTACTACTTTGGATCAGGTTAGCCCAGTAGTTATAAAAGATGCAGCCTAAAACTTTGTACGGTTTGGACTCATAGACCTGCCGCTACTAGCCTACTACTTTGGGTCAGATTAGGCCAATATTTATAAGGGATTCAGCCCAAAGCTGATGCGTTAAACATTTATTTAATCTAATCTCAATAACGCAAAACCAGGAGTAATGGTAAGTCACTTTTATGTGCACTGCGATTTCAACCCTGGATTACAGCTTGCTTGCACGCCGTAGGTGCTATCTTGGAGCCCCTTTGGTTTCACGGAACGGGACAGCCCTCCGGCCCGCCTTGTCCTAGGACTAGGATTGTTAGCACCCTGCTGCAAGTGCAAGGCACAAGTCACACGCCCACAGTTTCATAAGAATTGAATCATACGTTCAGGTTTTCACACAGAACAAACATCGCACATACTTAAAACATCCATTTCAGCAAGACATAACAATTCTTTAACAAGTCTAGCTGGTCCAACGAAAATCTGTCATACATAAGGCTTAACTTAGTAGCAATTTTCTGAATTTTTCCAAGCTTCAGGTTGAAAGAGCAAAAACTATGCTAACATATGAAAGTTCACTAATAGAACCCATAGCTTCATGCGCCAGTTCAGAAATATTCTTCTAATCTCCACATGCAAAATTTGTCAGGTAGGCACAACCTGAAAAACACCTGGTTTCTCTGCAAATCAAAAACCAACAGACAAACTTGTTTAAAAAAGAACATAGACAAAGTGAAGAGAGAATCATATACCAAGTATTACTTATCTAATAACCCAGTACGGTAACTTCTAGTCGGATGTGGCATATACAGAACAATGATCTTTAGATTAATGACGCATGTACACGATCTGGGCTCGCCATTGTTTGTACACGATCTGTATATGTACTACTTGACCGGATATTCAGTGATAAACATAACATTTTCTCCTTATTGCTTGATTTGTATGTGTACTGAGTACTAGATAGATGGTACATCTTTTCTTGCCGTATATGTTGTGAACATGGCGTGCAAGTGGTATATATTGGTGGCTGTATATGCAAAGCTACAGAAAAATATGGAGTAGTTAAATTCTCCTACGTGAAACGATTCAAGATGTATCTCTACGAAAAGGAAACTACAGCCTGAACTTCTTAGCCTCACAAAATGTACTAGGCAAATTCTTACCATTAGGAATTGCTTTCTGTAGAACAGGCAGCAGATCGTTTAAAGATTTATTGCTCCACTTGTTAGTGGCTTTTATGTGGAAGAGAATAACAAAAAGGGAAAGCCTAGATAGTTCACACTCTGGCCATAAAGGCTCATCTGCATCTCTCACCAAGTCATAGTAAGCTTGGGATTCGGGATCTGGTCCTGGTTCAAAACGATTTTGGGTCTCGGATTCAGTCACTGGAGTTTCTCTAAAAACATCTTCGACAAGCTGGCGCATATTAGATTTTGTACTTTCACACTGTGACCGTGATCGTTTCTTAGTTGAGATGTATTGTGCAGTTTTACCATGTTTATTAGTAGAGATGTATGCTGCTGTTTCACCATGGCAGCCCCAAACTGTATATATCCATCTGAAATGCCATGGCAAACTAAGTGATCATACACCTCTTGACGCTTCAGTAACAATGAATTGACACATTTAACACATGGGCAACGGATCTTGTCATCAGTACTTTTCCCATATATGCAAACTCAAGAAAACCATCTACGCCAGCCAGGTACTCGTTACTTGGTCTACGGAAAAGAAGTAACTCTTTTATAGGTTTCAAATCCATTGATTCACTGTGAACAAAAAAAAAAGTTACTGCACTCACTATAATGCTAGGCATCCATGGGCGCTGAAAAAGTATAGAACGCAACAGCAAAAGATTTTACACGTATTGACATTGAAGGGCAGAGAAATTTTCTGCAAAATTACATGAATTTACACTAGTACTGTACAAAACGAAGCTAGTCTAATTCATGTACTAATATATCATGTATCTAGAAAACGACAACAACATACATCTCGATTTCATCAAACTGAATAAATTTCAAAGATTCAACTAAGAACATCATAGAGGATTTGAGACATCCATTGGTGACTTACGTGGCTGATTGCTCGGCGATTAGCCATAGATGCCGTCATGGAGTGCTGGGTCGGGTCGACGTGGGACCGGAAGAAGCGAGGGTTGATACCGTCAAAGGTGGTCGGCGGATAACAGCGGCGGCCGGCGGGGTGGGAGGCGACGGGCGGTAGCACGGCGGTTGGCGGCGCAGCGGCGGAGGCTGGTGGAGTCGGGTATTGGCGGCGTCCGTGGATAAAGGACGAGATTTGTTTTCCTTGGAGACATTAACATGGGGAATTTGGGGAAATCTGCCTTTTCTTTTCTTGGAGAGATTATTCACACGGGGAAAAGAGAAAGGGACGGCGTGCGGCCATTCACTTTCGGTTTATTGCGTTTCGTTAGCTGCAAATAATATGGTGTTTAATCTAAGGAAAACGCTGAGGTTCCCCCGGGGGAACAGCGTTCTGATCCCCCGGCTCCTCCGTGCGACACGCGTCCACGCGCGTGGCGTGGAACGACGCGGCCCTTGCCTTATCCTGTGTGGTCTGTGGTCGTCTTCCACCTCTAGATTCCCCTTCTCTTATTCTTTTTCTCTCTCGTTTCGGCTCGTGGAACGAACGGCCGTCGCCGCTTCGAGCACATGCCGCGCCGTCCCAGACTTCGCCTCCTCCTCGGGCGAGCCTGCGTGAGCTCCTCCCTCTACGAGCGCGCCCGCCTCCCGTCGCTCTCTGCTTCGCCACCGGCCACCGCGTCCTCCTTGCTCCGCGCGCGGGCGGACGCCGCTGCTGTCGGCCGCGCCGTCCTCGATCCCGTCGAGGCTTTTCCCCGAGCTCTGCCCGCACCGAAGAGGCTGCGGCGACCCCTGCTTCCTCCACGCGCGTGTCGGCACCGTCCTTGCCCAGCGGGACCCCAACGCGGCCGACGCCCCCCCAAGTTCTTCTATCCTGC
This sequence comes from Lolium rigidum, assembly GCF_022539505.1. Taxonomy (NCBI): domain Eukaryota; kingdom Viridiplantae; phylum Streptophyta; class Magnoliopsida; order Poales; family Poaceae; genus Lolium; species Lolium rigidum. The sequence continues at coordinate 193,712,892 of NC_061510.1, read as the reverse complement.
ACCGCAGCAAGCTCATACCCTGGGCTCTGTCCTCAGTTTTTCGTTTTTGGTCTCGCTGCTCGATGTGGTTGCCCGGAAGTGAGACATCAAGTGGTGGTGCTGCCCTGTTGAAGTTGGTGCTGTGGTGTTGGTGATGCTGTGGCTGTGTGGTACTGCAACGGGAGCCAAGTTCGTCATTTCATCTCCGATTGGAAGATCCCGATGCCATCCCCACGACCCCGGCGTCGATTCAAGTCCACCATCAGCCAATGGAGCCGAAACCTCATGTTCCCCTTCTCTTATTCTTTTTCTCTCTCGTTTCGTCTCGTGGAACGAACGGCTACAATTATATTTTTCATCAATACATAGTTTGCTATAATAGCAAAACAAAATTGCTACAATATTTTTGTTTTCTTGCTACTATACCATATTTTTTTTGCTACTATGTCTCCGGCGAGTATCCGGCGGAATCAGGTTTTGCTACATTTGTTCTAGGTTTTAGCTATAATAGTATACGTTTTTTGCTATAAGTTCTCCGGCGAGGTCTCCGACGAGACTTCGATGAGGTCGGTTTTGCTACAATAGCAAAACAAAGTTGCTACAATCTTTGTGTGTATTTGCTACTATAGCATATATATTTTGCTACTAAGTCTCCGGTGGGTCTCCGGCGACATCTCCGGCGAATCTCCGGCGAGTTCTGTGTTTTTAGGTGAAAATAAATTTTGCTACAATTGAAGTGTTTTTTGCTACTTTGGTACATCATGGTAGCAAAAGTGGGAGAGAGGGCTGGTTGGTTTAATCTAACGGCCGAAAACGTTTCAGATCAACAGATCGGACGGTTGGGGACCCGGGGGATTAGATTTCTAATCCCCTGGGGGACGCCCAGCACTCTAAAATACCGCATACCGTATATCTAAATAAATTGGAGTCAATTAATTTAGATCGGAGGGAGTAGCATATTTGACCCCCACGCCGCCCTCCTCTACGACACGAGAAACCCTACCGCCGCCACTTCTATGTCCCTTCCTCTCCCTTTCCCCGCATCGCTGCCGCCGGACGGTGCGTCGGCGAAGCCGCTTGGGCCTCAAGGATGTTGGCGGCGAGCATTTCTCCACCTCCTGGCTATTCCCCTCATGTTCCCTGAGCTTTGCGGTTGGGTCAGACTCCGGGTGAAAGCCTGCACCAACTCTGGTTGGTGTCGATGACTACAGCGCCTCTTAGCATCGTTTTCCTTCTTGTTGGTTGCTGGGTCGGCGGCCGCCCGGCTCGACTACGGGGCGCCATTGTTCCTGACTAGAGCGCCATGTCCGAGTCCTCGAAGTTGACGCAAGCGGCGGGGAGGCCTTGCTCGTGGGCGCGCTCGATGCGCTGGCGAGTGTGGCGTTGGTGATGGAGCGATAGCGCTCTCGCCGACTCCTGTGACGCAGAACTTCTGCCGCTCGATGAGCTCCTTCTTCATCTGCGCCTCGAGAGCCACCCGGTGCGCCTCGATGTCGTCCGATGTCTCCGTCGCGGGGAGCGGCGTGGTGAAGGGGTCATTCTGCGGTGCATCGCCAGCTGCCATGAAGACGGCGGCGTGGCGCTGGTACTGCGGCGCCTCGACGGAGTCGGGCTCCGAGTCGCTGTCGAAGAGGGGGAGGATGGAGCTGTCCTCATAGTCACCCGGGTTAGAGACCGGGGTGATGGAGGCCGCGACTGATGCCGCGACGATGAATCTGGCGACTGTCGACGTTGCCTATTCAACGGTACTCCAAAGGAGGGATCCTCATGGAGGGAAGAAGAAGTAGAGGCCATTGGGCGGAGAGTCCTCGGGACAGTGGTACGCGATTTACCCAGCTTCGGAACACCTGCTCGAGGACAGGGCCTACTTTGCTTGTCTGGAAATATCTGGGCGGTTTCGCGTTGTTACAATGAGTTGTGGTTGTGCCTCTAGGCCTCCCGGGATCCGGCTTATAAAGGCGCCAGGATCTAGGGTTTACAAGGAGAGTCCTAGCCAGAATACAAGTCGCCTAACTACGGTATGCTATCTTGCCGTGTACGTCAAGGATCCGCCTTCCCTTATACGTCGTACTGGATCCGGCTACACCTGATGGGCCAGGCCGGATCCGACTTCTAGAGTTAGTCGGTGGATCCGGCTCCTTGTTCTTGGGTTGGACTTCATCCATCTAGATCTACGGCAATGGGTCGCCCGATGGGCCATACGCCACCATCACCGTCTATGGGCCACCCGAGCTTGCCGGATCTAGGCACTGTTGATGGTACACCTATGAAGTATACCCACAATAGCGACTGACACCGCAACCGTCGAATCGGCGTCGTCCTCCAGGGTCGACTTGTCCTCGACATAAGCTTCGCCAGAGAGCGGGAGAGTGGCGGTGAGGAGTTGGCCCGGCACATATGGATCATGTAGTTGGCCGGGGCGGACCTCGGCGGGGTCGCTGACGCCGGCGAGGAAGACGAAGAGGTTGATCGTTCCGACCGACACCATCCAGGCGTGGGTGATTGGCGCCTTCTTAGGGTGGTAGGTGCTCGGCTGGATGTGGAAGAAGCCGCCCGTGTTGATCATCCTACCGAAGGTGACTGGCCGGCGGATAGGCGAGTAGGGCCTCGCCGCAGATCTGAGTCCAGACGCCCCACCGATCAAGGTATCATACCACGAGCTGATAGGGAACCCTCCCGGGGTGAGCTCCTCGAAGATGTCGTGTGGCTTGCACCAATGTCACCTTCGAGAAGCTCCGCCAAGGGAGCTTCCCCGACCCTCCCTCGGGTCTCCCTCACTCCGGTAGATGTAGATCTTCTAGGTTTCTGCGATCTTTAGTCAGTCTTGGTGTGGGACTCTGACTAGCCATGAGGTCCTTTTATACCCGGTTCACACCAAGTGTATTGTTCTGAGAAGATATGCATCGAGCCTAACCCCGTGGCACCAGAAGGAAGGCCATGTCGCCACCGTATAGCATGTGTGATCATAAAAGCAAAGTATTATATCAATGACTACTTTGTGCATCTACAATACCGACAAATAGTGGTGCCCAATATTATTTAATTATAATTAAATGTTTACATGTTCTATGTAAATATTCACATACTTCTTGCAAAGTTTTTCCTCTAGTTATCTTATGGAGGGGCCTGAATTATTTTATATTTATTAGAGGTGGATATTCTGCAAATTTGTTCAATAGATCTGAGATCCATTCCAAAAACAAAATAAACCTTTTGTCCCGCCAATCTGGTTATTTTGTTGAGACTAAAAATCAGCGGGAGGGAAAACTTTTAGTTGTTCCCGCTGTTATACACTTTTCCCTCCAATTAATAGCTCCTATATATAGAGCTCCTCCATCCCTTAGTATCAGCGTGAAACAAAATTCGCCGTAATTAACGCTCATATATCTGATCTAATCTACAGAGTACCCAGTCGACCACCACCGCGCCCCCGTGCCCCGCCGGCCACCGCGCCCAGCACCGCGCCGCCCCCCACCATTGCGCCTCCCACAACACCTCGCCGGCCCTGCCCCCACCACCTCGCCGCCTCCCAACACCTCGCCGCCGAGCCACCAACCACATCCCGCCCCCCCCCCCCCCCACCAACCACCACAGCACGGGGATCTCCATTCCCGTCGAGAATAGACTCTTGTGCAGGTCACTGCACGAACGAGGTAATTCGGCAGGCTCCTACCACGGTCTGTAGCCAGGATTTTCAATTAGTCAACTATTATATCTATCTGTTCTGCTCCATCTGATCTTGTTTAATTGATGCTACATCTGTACGCATGTAAACCAGTATGTGTGCACCACTCGCGCCAATATTTTTTTAGCACAGAACTCTCTGTTACACTCATCTGGAAATTTCATAATGTAATGTTGTATTATGCCCTCCACATCGGTCTATGATTTTCAGTAGCGGGCATATGGTAAACGGCATGGCAAGCGATAAACGAAGTTAAACACAAAATAGGCTGAGCAGAAAAGAAAATAATATCTAAATATGAAGTTACTTCCTATCTAAAATATTGAATGTTTAAGCATCATTTTCATATGTACCATTCATTCAGACAAACATCACTAAATTTTAGCTTGATAGGAGAAGGTGAAAAATATGACAAGAATACATGCAATACATCTGCACTTTGATGCTATTTTAGCTCGAGTTCTGGTTGCTCTTATTTGATGCTATTTTTGCTGGTTTGATTCACATGGATTCTATACCTACATCTGCACTTTCTCCTCTGCTAGTCCAACTTGACATGGATTCTATAACAGAATCCAAAATACGTGTGCCTACATCAATATGTCTGTAGCCTAGAATTTCAATTAGCAGGATTTTCTACAAAATTATTCGACTATATCTATACATTCTAGGTCTTAACTGATTACAAATCAGCAAGAGGTCAATGTACAGTTTGCACTCAGTCCGACAGTTGACTGAGCACAGAACTGCCGGTTCTGAACTAGTACTAGAACGATGGCTAGGTATAATTCTGCTGTGTATTAACTTGAAGTACTCGTATTAACCTTTTCACTCATCTATGCAACATGGCACATGTCAGGATAATTTGTTGCTTTCACGTGAAAAGGTTATGGCTACTTTTACTCATGTCAAAAAAGATAGATTATAAAATAGTTACTTGCTTAACATTTTTGTGTCACCGAACCAGGATGGTGAGCATGACAATAGCAATCAATTACTTATTCAACAAAATTCATCGCCGACACAAGATAGTGGTTCTATGCCAGAGGTAATATTCATGTGCTTTTGGGTTTTGAAGTTGCAGCTTTCTGTAGTTCCGGGCTATGAATATCACTCCATGTACTATTATTGTCTCGTGTAGGTGAGGGAAACGAGAGATCAGATTGATGAATCTTTTGCAAGATTAGACCAGCAGAGGACCAGAAATAAGCGTGGAAGCTCAGTACCCTCAAAACCCTCAAAAAGACGGCATACATCTTCACTCAAGGTAAATATCCGCACAATATCTATAATCACCAAGTTATTTGCTTCTGGAGTCATACGATGTGCCCTTTAATACCCGTTATGACCAAAATGGCATTACAAAATGTAGTTGCACATTTATTAATGTTATCCTGTAATCAACTTCATTTATTATTTTCTTGTGTAACTGTGTCAAAATGGAACTTCGTATACTGAATTGGTAGCATATACTGAATTGGTATTTGATCATTAAAAAATATTGATTAGGACCTCGTAATACATGCACTCAATGTAGTATTCTGGTAATATTAGAAATATATAGTTAGAAACTTGTATATATGCCATACTTAAATATGCGGCATCTAGTAGCATAAAACGTGTAGTCTAGAAGATATAATGGCCATGACACACTCAGTATTTTACATGCAGCTATAAACATGTTGTGTTTATTTCGAGAACGCGAGTACTTCTTGAGGGTGATGTTGCATGTGGTGTATATGCTTTGCTGGCGTTTGAAAAACTAGTGCATCTATGTGTGTTTGTAAAAAAGCCTTTAACTATGACCATGTGTATCCGTTGCCATTTTTTATGCAAATATGTCATACTTGTCATTGAATGCTAATATTGCTCATAATATAGGCTGGTTGTGAAGTACTTCTTAGAACTTCAACCTATCCAGACAAGCGGAATGTTGCATATGCTACTGTTCGTAGCACTGATCCTGCAACTAAGGCTGGTGGTATTGAGTTGGGTGCGCAATTTTCACTAGTGCGCGTAGATGAACCTATTATGGATACTGAAGAATTAGTAAGGGAAGTGTCTGATTGCAAGACCATTGGTGATGCTTTTTCGTCGGGATTCTTAATTGCTTGGCCTACAGCTTTCGTGAGTTATTTTCTTCCCTTTAATATTTTATAATCTTATTCATGTGCATTTAATCATCAACTATAGTTTTCAATTTTATTTTACAGATTCGAAAGAAAGATTGAGTTGCAGCTGAAGTCCTTGATTGGATCAAAGAGGAAATAACGTTTGAAGATTTTCCAGATCAGTAGTTGTAGTTTACGTTGATAGAATGAAAAATGTACGGAGTAATATCATTTTAAGAGGATATTTTTCTTTCGTCGAATTTATGCAAATGATACAGTGTAATATTCTTCATAATTGTGTTTTCTATAGATATGAATGTTAAGATGTTGCACCAAATATATTACCATTTATTAATTGTAATATATATGTATCCTACACTTATATATTTATACTAGATAATAAATTCTTTTGTGTGCAACGTTGTGGTTCAAGCTTTCACATTGTAATGGCGTGTGCTTCTATTTCTCTCACATTGTGATGACATCAAGCATCATAATAAAGTAGTTAATTGCTTGTGCACATTCATTAATTGTATTACATAAATATATATTCCCTAAATTACGGACCTTATTTCATGATTAATAATAAAAATACATTTATTATGTTGTAATACTGATATTGTTGTGTTATTGTTCATGTTACCGTAGATACAAAATGTGTTACTAAGTATAAATCATGGTGTTACAATGAATAGATATTATGTTACTATTCATGGCATGAAGCTAAAAAGAATGTTACTAATTATGTTACTACAACTACAAAAATATGTTACCACCAATGTTCTACGTCTATGAAAATATGTTACTGATGGTGTTACTATAGTTTAGAAAATGTGTTACCAGCGCATCTAGTAACACAGAATCTGCGTGTTACTATAATATAAATTGTAACACAATTTTTTACATATGGTAACAATTATGATGTGTGACTCGTGACGTCACCTAGTAACACGGCCTAATGGAACACATCTCAAAATGTGTTACTACGTGGCCTAGTAACATTCTTTTGGACCTGTAGTAACACAACATGGTGTTACCAAAGCTCTGTCCTGTTGTAGTGACCCTTGTCCTCCTGCCCGGACTTCCTATGAGCATTCTTCCAGCGGGGGCGGCTGTGCCCCATCTCCGGCTGGACCTAGCTCGCGTACAGGGGCGAGGTGTGCTGTAGGGAGGAAGCTAGGGAAGTAGCGAGGCGGCCGGCTTGGTAGAGACTAGAGGAGTTAAGGAGGAGACTTATGTACTGAAAAAGTTCCGTGGAATCAAATTCCTATATTGGTTAATTACATGCAAGGATGAGCAGAGTAGTTGGTTGTGTAATTGAGACGAGATTACGAGCTTGATCCCCACACACGAACCACATCGTAAAGCTTCATGAAAGAAAAATAGGAAAACAACAAAATTGTGTGGCACAACAGTTGCTTTCTCCAAGTTCCTATAGAGGGAGTGATAAGGGAGGAACCCACTGGATCCTCCTTGGGTGATGCCTGATCTTTCACAGCGAGAACCTGGGGTAGAGATTCCTCCCAACAACGCGATGAACGCAGCCTGGAGAAGAGGGAATGAATCCAGCAAGCAACGGATCGATGAACGATACGCCTCAAACCTGAGCTAGACAATCCTTGATGAACACAAGAACCTTCGCAGCGGATAATATAGATAAACGGCAGCGCCGTACCCCCGGAGGGATGATACACGTGAACACACGTAACTAGGTAAAACCTAAACTTTAGACTAAACTTGTTCTATCCTAAACCCTAGCCGTGCCTCCACTTATATGAGAGGTGGGGTGGCCGGCCAGCCCCTAGTGGGCCTCTCTACCTTGGTTTGGACAGGCCCAAACCAAACTGACTCAAATTATTAAAAACCCTAATTTGCCCACATATGACCATAGACATAAAATAAGATAACTAAGCTGGTGGAGTCCTGAATCGGGGCTCCACATAGGCCTCCGTGCCCATATCATCCTCCCCCCCTTCATGAAGCGTTGTCCCCAACGCGTGAGGGTCTTCTGGAAAAGGTGACGTGATATGAACATGACACGTCCTCGCCGTCTTCAAGTCTTGCTTGCCTTCCACACCACATCCTCCCTCGCGGCCTGCTTGACTTGACACAGCACTTGGCGCCTCCTTTCTTCTCCACATGAGCTTGGACTTCGGCGCCAACCCCTTCTTCTTGCGAGGTTTTGATGGACCGTTGTGTCGCTGCACATGACCCTGCACAAGATGTGTAATTCCTGGGCCACATAGATGTCTCACACGTCCATCCTTGCCTCGATGCATCCGCGGTGTCGCGGAAAACTGGACTGCAGTACTCCTAGCACGGTAGTGCCGCTGCCCATTGTCTCCACTAACACGCTGCGCTACAGCCGGTCTAGGCGCCGGTTGACCGGGCGGGTGACCGGCCCGGCCGGTCCTGGAGCCGGTCGGCCGGACCTGGCACCGGACTGAAACACCATCCGCACTGGCTTCTCTAACCTTCTCGCCTCCCACTCCTCCCACGCGCATCTGCGCCATATGTACTGGAACATCATCAGCACAAACATCATCAGTCTGCATACTAGCATCAACACAAACTGGAACTGTAGCACATGCTGCAACATCCACATCAACAACAAGTGTAGCTTCATCGGCTTGTCACCAACAAGAACTTGCTTGTCATCTACAGGCTTGGCTGAAACATCACCAACATCAATGCTCGGAACATCATGCACCTTATGCTGCACATTAGGCTTGTGCAACTTCTCCTTACGCACCACTAATTCCACATCGGACTTGATATGATCATCACTCATAGGCTTCAAAGTCCGCTGTTTGCCACCATGCATAAAAGAATATGTATTTGCTCGCCCAGCATGTGTCACATTGCGATCAAACTGCCAAGGACGCCCAAGTAGCAATCCACACACCTCCAATGGCAACACATCGCAATCGATCTCATCAACATAATCATCAACTGCAAATGGCACACGCACCTTGTGAGTAATCTTCAGCATACCACAGCTATTCAACCACTCAAGACGTTTAGGTTCAGGAAGACGCCATGTAGACAACCCCAATGCTGCCACCATCGCCTTGCTAATGCTATTAGTACAGCTTCCACCGTCAACCATCAACTTGCAAGCCTTGCCTTTGATAAAGCACTGAGTCTGAAACAAACTCCACCGCTGAACCTTGTCAACTGTCTTGCAAGCATCATCTTGTACCTTCTTGAGTTGCATATTCAGCCCGCTCAATGGTACATCCTCTTCAACAGTCACAGTAGTGCTCTTGGTATCAGATCCAGGTTTCCTCTCCTCAATGACTGTCGATACTGGAACAACCTCCTCCACGGTAGTGTTAGAGCACACCACCGGCTTACTCAAGCTCGCAAAGTTAAAGCTATGACGAAGAAACCGCTTGAAATCTGCCCAACTAGACCGTAGACCAATGATACCCTGAACGATGAGAGTATTATGGTACCAACTAGCCACAACATCATCAACACGCCTGTATGCAATAGCAAATTCCGTCTGGCCACCAAACGAAACATCAAACTCCTTGCATCTCGCAAACCCACCTTCAATGTGTGATTCCCAAAACTGAAATTCCGTCGGTGTCGCAGAACTAGCCAACCGCCATTTGATTTGCGATGCGTCAAACTTGATACCTATTCGCATACCGAGGTAGTCATGATATACATCGTCACTCCTATGTGCTTCAACACCAATCATTGGAGTAACATCATCAACAGCATGAACCAACATCACCGGAGAAACCACCGCAGCAACGGGAGAAACCGCCGGAGAAACAACCGCGAGAACAGACGCCGTCCCGGCCCGGGGCCCGGTTGGACCGGCCTCCGGAGCCGGCCTACCCGGTCTGCGGCCCGGTTGACCGGTCGCCAACCGGATCGGCTGCCTCGTACCGGAGCAAAACCGGAAATCGGCGAATTTGCGAACTTCCCGGTTGGGCGCCCGGTTGACCGGGTTCTATGCCAGGCAGCCCGGTCACTGGCCCGGTTGACCGGAGTTTATACCAGGTTTTTCCTGGTCGCGAAATTTCGTCTTCTTCCCGATTCTGGTCGCGATTTTTCGCGATTTTGACCTCCGAAACAGCCATGGATGACCTCCAAACTTCACCAAACAATGCCAAACTTCCTCCAACCAACCTCCTTCGACCGAGAGCCGAACTCCTCCGATCTTAGAGCCAATCTTCTCCGCAGCAAACCGATCCAAAGAGATCGATCAACAAAACCTCGCCGTGAGCAACCCAGAAAGCTGATACCACATGATAAGGGAGGAAGTCACTCGGATCCTCCTTGGGTGATGCCCGATCTTTCACGAGCGAGAACCTGGGGTAGAGATTCCTCCCAACAACGCGATGAACGCAGCCCGGAGAAGAGGGAACGAATCCAGCAAGCAACGGATCGATGAACAATACGCCTCAAACCTGAGCTAGACAATCCTTGATGAACACAAGAACCTTCGCAGCGGATAATATAGACAAACGGCAGCGCCGTACCCCTGGAGGGATGATACACGTGAACACACGTAACTAGGTAAAACCTAAACTTTAGACTAAACTTGTTCTATCCTAAACCCTAGCCGTGCCTCCACTTATATGAGAGGTGGGGTGGCCGGCCAGCCCCTAGTGGGCCTCTCTACCTTGGTTTGGACAGGCCCAAACCAGACTGACTCAAATTATTAAAAACCCTAATTGGCCCACATATGACCATAGACATAAAATAAGATAACTAAGCTGGTGGAATCCTGAATCGGGGCTCCACATAGGCCTCCGTGCCCATATCAGGGAGTACTATGAACATATTCAAACTAGACAAATCATGTATCTACCCCCTAACCCCTAAAACTCAGTCTTATGAAATCTAGCATAAAGAGATCGAAGTCGTTTTGGGTTTCAAACATGGAAATTTCAAGAACATCCCAAAAGCTTCATTTTAGAGTGACTAAGAAGGATCCATGCTTACCTTTTCATTTTCATGTTTTAAACTTGTTTAAATCATGGTCAAACCTAGGATTTGACCAAGATTCAAATGGGCCTAAAAATTCAGAAAAAATCAAAAGAATGAAAAACCAAAGCACATATATAGCATTCTTATGTCATATATATAGTAAGCATTCAAGTTGATAAACAAGGTCTAGACATATATATTCAAACCAGAAAAATCATGTATATATCTACCCCTAAAACCCTAAACTCTGTCTTATGAAGTCAATCATGAAGAGAAGTCGTTTTGGGTTTCAAACATGGAAATTTCAAGAACCTCCCGAAAGCTTCATTTTAGAGTGACTAAGAAGGATCCAGGCTTATCTTTTCATTTCATGTTTTAAACTTGTTTAAATCCTGGTAAAACCTAGGATTTGATGAAGATACAAATGGGTGGGCACAATATTCAAAAAAATCAGAAAAATGAAAAACCAAATCACATTGTCTTCTTATGACATATCGTAAGCATTCAAGTTGATAAACAAGGTATAGATATATCCAAACCAGACAAATCATGTATCTACCCCCTGTCGATCTTATGAAGTCTAGCATGAAGGGAAGTCGTTTTCGGTTTCAAACATGGAAATTTCAAGAACATCCCAAAAGCTTCCATTTTAGAGTGACTAAGAAGGATACAGACTTCCTTTTTTATTTTCATGTTTTAAACTTGTTTAAATCTTGGTCAAACCAAGGATTTGACCAAGATTCAAATGGGCCTAAAAATTTAGAAAAAAATCAAAAGAGAATGAAAAAACAAAGCACATAGCATTCTTATGTCATATGTATAGTAAGCATTCAAGTTGATAAACAAGGTCTAGACATATTCAAACCAGAAAAATCATGTATATATCTACCCCTAAAACCCTAAACTATGTCTTATGAAGTCAATCATGAAGAGAAGTGGTTTTGGGTTTCAAACATGGAAATTTCAAGAACCTCCCAAAAGATTTATTTTAGAGTGACTAATAAGGATCCATGCTTACCTTTTCATTTTCATAATTTAAACTTGTTTAAATCTTTGTCAAACCTAGGATTTGACCAAGATTCAAATATATGGGCATAAAATTAAAAAAAATCAGAAAAATGAAAAACAAAAGCATATAGTCTTCTTATGTCATATAGTAAGCATTCAAGTTGATAAATTAACAAGGTTTGGACATATTCAAACCATACAAATCATGTATCTACCCCCTAACCCTAAACTCGGTCGATCTTATGAAGTCTAGCATGAAGAGAGGTCGTTTTGGGTTTCAAACATGGAAATTTCAAGAACATCCCAAAAGCTTCATTTTAGAGTGACTAAGAAGGATCCAGGCTTACTTATTCGTTTTCACGTGTTAAACTTGTCTAAATCTTGGTCAAACCTAGGATTTGACCAAGATTCAAATGCGCGAGAAAATTAAAAAAATCAGAAAAATGAAAACCAAAGTACATAGTCTTCTTATATATGTCATATAGTAAGCATATTCAAGTTGATAAACAAGGTTTGAACCTTGATCTGTAGTACTGGGCAAAACCCTAGTTTAACCTATTTAATTATAGATTCGTAGGTTGATTTTTCTACCTTTTTATTATTACTATGCAGCACATGTGTGTTTGCCCGTCGAGTGAAACTCGGAGGAAGAGGGATCACTCGGAAGGAGAGAAGAAGGGAGAGCATTATGGTGTCTCCCCTTTTCCGGGTGATGATGTTGACTTTTGTGCGGGGTTTGTCAGTGAGCAGGAGGTGCGAGCGAGCGAGCGAGTCGAGCGAGGCCGAGAATGAGAGAGATTTGTTTTTTTTTGTGAGAGGGACAACCGAAGGATCCAGAAGGACCCACAGGCTTCCAATACGCATCCTGATGCCGTGATGCGTCTTCTCTTGACAAAGAAGATGGCTGGGAGTTTGCGTACCTATTGCACGTGACTTGTGCTCACCGAAGTGTGGGACCTCACGCGTGGGCACCACACGTAAGTGACGGACTTGTTGGTGTAAAAACTCGGTTGATTATTATAGTGCATTAGAACAAAGTTTCCTATGGATTCAAGGGTAGGAAATCCAAGTTAACTCATTTACATGACATTATTCTTCTTATGTCATATAGTAAGCATATTCAAGTTGATAAACAAGGTTTGGACATATTCAAACCATACAAATCATGTATCTATACCCCCTAACCCTAAACTTTGTCTTATGAAGTCAAGCATGAAGAGAATGTGGTTTTGGGTTTCAAACATGGAAATTTCAAAAACCTCCCAAAAACTTCATTTTAGAGTGACTGAGAAGGATACATGCTCCCCTTTTCATTTTCATGTTTTAAACTTGTTTTAATTATCTTGGTCAAACCTAGGATTTCATGAAGATACAAATGGGTGGGCACAATATTCAAAAAAATCAGAAAAATGAAAAACCAAATCACATTGTCTTCTTATGTCATATCGTAAGCATTCAAGTTGATAAACAAGGTCTAGATATATCCAAACCAGACAAATCATGTATCTACCCCCTGTCGATCTTATGAAGTCTAGCATGAAGGGAAGTCGTTTTGGGTTTCAAACATGGAAATTTCAAGAACATCCCAAAAGCTTCATTTTAGAGTAAATAAGAAGGATATAGACTTCCCTTTTAATTTTCATGTTTTAAACATGTTTAAATCTTGGTCAAACCAAGGATTTGACCAAGATTCAAATGGCCCTAAAAATTCAGAAAAAAATCAAAAGAATGAAAAACCAAAGCACATAGCATTCTTATGTCATATGTATAGTAAGCATTCATGTTGATAAACAAGGTCTAGACATATATATTCAAACCAGAAAAATCATGTATATATCTACCCCTAAAACCCAAATTGAACTCAGTCAATCATGAAGAGAAGTGGTTTTGGGTTTCAAACATGGAAATTTCAAGAACCTCCCAAAAGCTTCATTTTAGAGTGACGACTAAGAAGGATCCAGGCTTACTTATTCGTTTTCACGTGTTAAACTTGTCTAAATCTTGGTCAAACCTAGGATTTGACCAAGATATGATTCAAATGCGCGAGAAAATTAAAAAAATCAGAAAAAATGAAAAACCAAAGTACATCATATTCAAACCATACAAATCATGTATCTATACCCCTAACCCTAAACTTTGTCTTATGAAGTCAAGCATGAAGAGAAGTGGTTTTGGGTTTCAAACATGGAAATTTCAAAAACCTCCCAAAAACTTCATTTTAAAGTGACTGAGAAGGTTACATGCTTCCCTTTTCATTTTCATGTTTTAAACTTGTTTAAATTATCTTGGTCAAACCTAGGATTTCATGAAGATACAAATGGGTGGGCACAATATTCAAAAAAATCAGAAAAATGAAAAACCAAATCACATTGTCTTCTTATGTCATATCGTAAGCATTCAAGTTGATAAACAAGGTCTAGATATATCCAAACGAGACAAATCATGTATCTACCCCCGTCGATCTTATGAAGTCTAGCATGAAGGGAAGTCATTTTCGGTTTCAAACATGGAAATTTCAAGAACATCCCAAAAGCTTCCATTTTAGAGTGACTAAGAAGGATACGGACTTCCCTTTTCATTTTCATGTTTTAAACTTGTTTAAATTCTTGTCAAACCAAAGATTTGACCAAGATTCAAATGGGGGCCTAAAAATTTAGAAAAAAAATCAAAAGAGAATGAAAAACCAAAGCACATAGCATTCTTATGTCATATGTATAGTAAGCATTCAAGTTGATAAACCAGGTCTAGACATATATATTCAAACCATACAAATCATGTATCTATACCCCCTAACCCTAAACTTTGTCTTATGAAGTCAATCATGAAGAGAAGTGGTTTTGGGTTTCAAACATGGAAATTTCAAGAACCTCCCGAAAGCTTCATTTTAGAGTGACTAAGAAGGATCCAGGCTTATCTTTTCATTTCATGTTTTAAACTTGTTTAAATCTTGGTCAAACCTAGGATTTCATGAAGATACAAATGGGTGGGCACAATATTCAAAAAAATCAGAAAAATGAAAAACCAAATCACATTGTCTTCTTATGTCATATCGTAAGCATTCAAGTTGATAAACAAGGTCTAGATATATCCAAACCGGACAAATCATGTATCTACCCCTGTCGATCTTATGAAGTCTAGCATGAAGGGAAGTCGTTTTGGGTTTCAAACATGGAAATTTCAAGAACATCCCAAAAGCTTCATTTTAGAGTAAATAAGAAGGATACAGACTTCCCTTTTAATTTTCATGTTTTAAACATGTTTAAATCTTGGTCAAACCAAGGATTTGACCAAGATTCAAATGGCCCTAAAAATTCAGAAAAAAATCAAAAGAATGAAAAACCAAAGCACATAGCATTCTTATGTCATATGTATAGTAAGCATTCATGTTGATAAACAAGGTCTAGACATATATATTCAAACCAGAAAAATCATGTATATATCTACCCCTAAAACCCAAATTGAACTCGATCAGTCAATCATGAAGAGAAGTGGTTTTGGGTTTCAAACATGGAAATTTCAAGAACCTCCCAAAAGCTTCATTTTAGAGTGACGACTAAGAAGGATCCAGGCTTACTTATTCGTTTTCACGTGTTAAACTTGTCTAAATCTTGGTCAAACCTAGGATTTGACCAAGATATGATTCAAATGCGCAGAAAATTAAAAAAATCAGAAAAAATGAAAAACCAAAGTACATCATATTCAAACCATACAAATCATGTATCTATACCCCCTAACCCTAAACTTTGTCTTATGAAGTCAAGCATGAAGAGAAGTGGTTTTGGGTTTCAAACATGGAAATTTCAAAAACCTCCCAAAAACTTCATTTTAAAGTGACTGAGAAGGTTACATGCTTCCCTTTTCATTTTCATGTTTTAAACTTGTTTTAATTATCTTGGTCAAACCTAGGATTTCATGAAGATACAAATGGGTGGGCACAATATTCAAAAAAATCAGAAAAATGAAAAACCAAATCACATTGTCTTCTTATGTCATATCGTAAGCATTCAAGTTGATAAACAAGGTCTAGATATATCCAAACGAGACAAATCATGTATCTACCCCTGTCGATCTTATGAAGTCTAGCATGAAGGGAAGTCATTTTCGGTTTCAAACATGGAAATTTCAAGAACATCCCAAAAGCTTCCATTTTAGAGTGACTAAGAAGGATACAGACTTCCCTTTTCATTTTCATGTTTTAAACTTGTTTAAATTCTTGTCAAACCAAAGATTTGACCAAGATTCAAATGGGGGCCTAAAAATTTAGAAAAAAAATCAAAAGAGAATGAAAAACCAAAGCACATAGCATTCTTATGTCATATGTATAGTAAGCATTCAAGTTGATAAACCAGGTCTAGACATATATATTCAAACCATACAAATCATGTATCTATACCCCTAACCCTAAACTTTGTCTTATGAAGTCAATCATGAAGAGAAGTGGTTTTGGGTTTCAAACATGGAAATTTCAAGAACCTCCCGAAAGCTTCATTTTAGAGTGACTAAGAAGGATCCAGGCTTATCTTTTCATTTCATGTTTTAAACTTGTTTAAATCCTGGTCAAACCTAGGATTTCATGAAGATACAAATGGGTGGGCACAATATTCAAAAAAATCAGAAAAATGAAAAACCAAATCACATTGTCTTCTTATGTCATATCGTAAGCATTCAAGTTGATAAACAAGGTCTAGATATATCCAAACCAGACAAATCATGTATCTACCCCTGTCGATCTTATGAAGTCTAGCATGAAGGGAAGTCGTTTTGGGTTTCAAACATGGAAATTTCAAGAACATCCCAAAAGCTTCATTTTAGAGTAAATAAGAAGGATAGAGACTTCCCTTTTAATTTTCATGTTTTAAACATGTTTAAATCTTGGTCAAACCAAGGATTTGACCAAGATTCAAATGGCCCTAAAAATTCAGAAAAAAATCAAAAGAATGAAAAACCAAAGCACATAGCATTCTTATGTCATATGTATAGTAAGCATTCATGTTGATAAACAAGGTCTAGACATATATATTCAAACCAGAAAAATCATGTATATATCTACCCCTAAAACCCAAATTGAACTCGATCAGTCAATCATGAAGAGAAGTGGTTTTGGGTTTCAAACATGGAAATTTCAAGAACCTCCCAAAAGCTTCATTTTAGAGTGACGACTAAGAAGGATCCAGGCTTACTTATTCGTTTTCACGTGTTAAACTTGTCTAAATCTTGGTCAAACCTAGGATTTGACCAAGATATGATTCAAATGCGCAGAAAATTAAAAAAATCAGAAAAATGAAAAACCAAAGTACATCATATTCAAACCATACAAATCATGTATCTATACCCCTAACCCTAAACTTTGTCTTATGAAGTCAAGCATGAAGAGAAGTGGTTTTGGGTTTCAAACATGGAAATTTCAAAAACCTCCCAAAAACTTCATTTTAAAGTGACTGAGAAGGTTACATGCTTCCCTTTTCATTTTCATGTTTTAAACTTGTTTAAATTATCTTGGTCAAACCTAGGATTTGATGAAGATACAAATGGGTGGGCACAATATTCAAAAAAATCAGAAAAATGAAAAACCAAATCACATTGTCTTCTTATGTCATATCGTAAGCATTCAAGTTGATAAACAAGGTCTAGATATATCCAAACGAGACAAATCATGTATCTACCCCTGTCGATCTTATGAAGTCTAGCATGAAGGGAAGTCATTTTCGGTTTCAAACATGGAAATTTCAAGAACATCCCAAAAGCTTCCATTTTAGAGTGACTAAGAAGGATACAGACTTCCCTTTTCATTTTCATGTTTTAAACTTGTTTAAATTCTTGTCAAACCAAAGATTTGACCAAGATTCAAATGGGGGCCTAAAAATTTAGAAAAAAAATCAAAAGAGAATGAAAAACCAAAGCACATAGCATTCTTATGTCATATGTATAGTAAGCATTCAAGTTGATAAACCAGGTCTAGACATATATATTCAAACCATACAAATCATGTATATATCTACCCCTAAAACCCTAAACTTTGTCTTATGAAGTCAATCATGAAGAGAAGTGGTTTTGGGTTTCAAACATGGAAATTTCAAGAACCTCCCGAAAGCTTCATTTTAGAGTGACTAAGAAGGATCCA
>NC_061510.1:193626011-193694938 GCF_022539505.1 Lolium rigidum | reverse complement strand
GAGGGTGAAACATAATCCAAGAAAAGAAACTTTAATTGTACATAGAGGATGACATGCGGGTCCCATTTTGCAGCAGCTGTCCAAACGTTTCAAATGCGGCTTGAGATCAAAAGAAAAATAAAGTAGCCAGAAATTAGGGGGTAAAAAACTCCAAGAAAGGAAAGCTTTATCGTTCATACATGCTGACATGTGGGACCTATGAGGCAGCAGAGTCCTCAACTTTGAAAGGCGGCAGGGGATCAAAGAAAAAGGAAATAGCCAAAAATCAGAGGGTGAAAAAAAACCAAGAAAATGAACTTTTGTAGTACATAGAGGATGACATGCGGGTCCCATGAGCCAGCAGGTTCCTCAACGTTTCAAACGTGGCATGAGATCGAAAGAAATAGGCAAGTGACCAAATATCAGGATCCAAAAATAATTCAAGAAAAGAAACTTGATTGTACATATAGAATGACATGCGGGTCCCATTTAGGAGCAACGGTATCACCGTTTGAGAGGCGGCAGGGGATCGAAAGAAAAAGGCAAGTGACCAAATATGAGGTGCCAAAAAAATCCAAGAAAAGAAAGTTTTATTGTATATAGAAGATGACATGCGGGTCCCATGAGCCTGCAGGTTCCTCAACGTTTCAAACGTGGCATGAGATCGCAAGAAAAAGGCAAGTGACCAAATATCAGGAGCCAAAAATAATTCAAGAAAAGAAACTTGATTGTACATAGAGGATGACATGCGGGTCCCATTTTGCAGCAGCGGTATCACCGTTTGAGAGGCTGCACGGGATCGAAAGAAAAAGGCAAGTGACCAAATATCCGGAGCCAAAAATAATCCAAGAAAAGAAATTTTATTGTACATAGAGGATGACATGCGGGTCCCATTTTGCAGCAGCGGTCTCAACGTTTCCAAGGCGGCACATGACCAAAAGAAAAATGAAGTAGCCAGAAATCAGGGGGTGAAAAAAAACCAAGAAAAGAAAGATTTCAATTGGGCTCCATCTTGACATCTGGGCCTTCGAACTATCCTGCTGGGCCTTTTGACTCGTACAATTTCAGCCCACTCCAAAGCAGGAAAGTTCGGATTTTTCTAAAAAAACAGGAAAGTCCTATGCTTCGCAAAAACAAAAAACAAGGAGATTCAAGATATAAGTTTGTTTATGTAAAATAAAGATTTAATTTATCTGTTTGCAATAGCTCAGAGCGCAATACACTGTTTATTGTCTACTAAATAATCAAGATAGCACATGTTTCTTGTACGGGGAGGCTGACATCGTGGACCCATGAGCCAGCAGCGTCGTCAACGTTTTAAAGGCGGCAGGGGATGGAAAGAAAAAATAAACCAAAATCTGTTGGTAAAAAATCCAAGAAAAGAAACATTTTCGTTTTGAGAGGATGACATGCGGGACCCATGAGGCAGCATCATCCTCAGCGTTTATTGTTCATAGAGGCTGACATGTGGGACCCGTGAGCCAGCAGCGTCCTCAAAGTTTTAAAGGTGGCAGGAGATCGAAAGAAAAAATAAGTCAAAAATCGTTTGGTAAACAAAATCCAAGAAAAGAAACATTTACCGTTCTGAGAGGATGACATGCGGGACCCATTAGGCAGTAGCATCCTCAACGATTCCAAGGCGGCAGGGGATCAAAAGGAAAAAAAGAAATATCCAGAAATTAATTAGGGGTTCAAAATAAATCCATCAAAGGAAACTTTTAATGTTCATAGAGGATGACATGTGGGACCGACCTGCCAACAACGTCCTCATCGTTTCAAAGGGGGCAGGAGATCAAAATAAAGGCAAATAGCCAGAAATTAGGGGTCAAAAATAACTCCAAGAAAGAAAACTTTTATTGTTCGTAGAGGATGACATGCGGGACCCATGAGCCAGCAGCTTACTCAATGTTTCAAAGGCGGCATGAGATCGAAAGAAAAAGGCAAGTGACAAAATATCAGGAGCCAAAGATAATCCAAGAAAAGAAACTTTATTGTACATAGAGGATGACATGCGGATCCCATTTAGCAGCAGCGGTCTCAACGTTTCAAATGCGGCTTGAGATCAAAAGAAAAAGAAAGTTGATTGTACATAGAGGATGACATGCGGGACCCATGAGTCAGCAGCTTACCCAACGTTTCCAAGGCGGCAGGGGATCAAAAGAAAAAGGAAATAGCCAAAAATCAGAGGGTGAAAAAAATAAAGAAAATAAACTTTTATAGCACATAGAGGATGACATGCGGGTCCCATGAGCCAGCAGGTTCCTCAACATTTCAAACGTGGCATGAGATCGAAAGAAAAAGGCAAGTGACCAAATATCAGGATCCAAAAATAATTCAAGAAAAGAAACTTGATTGTACATAGAGGATGACATGCGGGTCCCATGAGTCGACAGCTTACTCAACGTTTCCAAGGCGGCAGGGATCAAAAGAAAAAGGAAATAGCCAAAAATTAGAGGGTGAAAAAAAATCCAAGAAAATAAACTTTTATAGCACATAGAGGATGACATGCGGGTCCCATGAGCCGACAGGTTCCTCAACGTTTCAAACGTGGCATGAGATCGAAAGAAAAAGGCAAGTGACCAAATATCGGAGCCAAAAATTATTCAAGAAAAGAAACTTGATTGTACATAGAGGATGACATGCGGGTCCCATTTAGCAGCAGCGGTATCACCGTTTGAGAGGCTGCACGGGATCGAAAGAAAAAGGCAAGTGACCAAATATGAGGAACCAAAAATAATTCAAGAAAAGAAAGTTTTATAGTACATAGAGGATGACATGCGGGTCCCATTTAGCAGCAGCGGTATCACCGTTTGAGAGGCTGCACGGGATCGAAAGAAAAAGTCAAGTGACCAAATATGAGGAGCCAAAAATAATTCAAGAAAAAAAAGTTTTATAGTACATAGAGGATGACATGCGGGTCCCATTTAGCAGCAGCGGTATCACCGTTTGAGAGGCGGGACGGGATCGAAAGAAAAAGGCAAGTGACCAAATATGAGGTGCCAAAAAAAACTCCAAGAAAAGAAAGTTGATTGCACATAGAGGATGATATGCGGGTCCCATTTAGCAGCAGCGGTCTCAACGTTTCCAAGGCGGCAAGGGATCAAAAGAAAAAGGAAGTAGCCAGAAATAAGGGGGTCAAAAAAAATCCAAGAATAGAAAGAATTTTGGTTCATAGAGGATGACATGCGGGACCCATGATCCTGCATCGTAAACGGCTCGATCGGAGAGCGTTGAACGAGATGGCGCGATCGAGAAAAAAAACAATGCCAGAGAGGCTACCATCTGGGCCCTACATCCCTCGGCGGTGCGGAATTGCGTTGACTCGGCCGGCGAACCCGAGATTTCGAGATGCACCACGTCCCGGGCCACCATACGCGACGTTTTGGCCGTTTTCGTCGGGCTAGGTGGCCTCAAAAACGAGAAAAAAACGTTTTGACATGCACAACGGAGAGACCAAAAATCGTCGTCCATGGTACAACAGCAACCACGGCGTGACTTCAACTTCGTCGGCCATGGCAACTTTTCTTGTAGTGTTAATGTGCGTCCCTAATTTATGCCGTTGTAATTCCTAAAGTACCCTTGACTGAATCTGGCCTATTTGAACCCCCGTACATCTCTTTTGCTAGGGATAGACATAGACTTGGATTATCATAGATCTTTTCTCAAAAACCTCTGGGATAATCTTTCCTATGTAATCAAGGCCTCTCTTGTTGATATTTGGATACTTGTGTGTGAGATTCTAGTGTGCTCCACTCTCTCTCTCACGTATGTGTTCATCTCCATCACCGATCTCTCAACCGAAATTCTACCTTGCGATCTCTTTCTGTTGATTCTATCAGCGTGGTCAATCGAGCCACGGGTGTACAAATCGGTTTGTATGGGTTGTCAAGCATTGGTGTGTGTTTGTGTTCATCGTGTTCATCGAGTTTGTCGTGTGCTTCGCGTGTTCCTCTCCCCCTCCTCCTCTTTGGGTCAATTTAGTGAGATTGGGACAAACCCTAGACCCTAGGTCTCATCAGGATCAGCGAAATTGTAATACTAATCATCATCCATCTCTTTGGGATTTATTATACAATGTTCACCATTGTTGGTACAATTACGTTTGAGTAGTCCACCAAGGATATGGGCTGAGTCCTAGCATGGCAACATCATGTGCATCTAATTATTATGGGATATTGTGCAATATGGAAGTAGAGATCCATTTCTAGTATTCAGTATTTTTATCTCGGTCTTAAAGGTTTGACACGTGAGAGAATAAGGTTGCCGCCTAGAGGGGGTGAATATGTATTTCAAACTTTTATTTAATTTGAGCAAGTGCGGAACAAAACTAATATTTAACTTGACAAGCACAAAGCAAACAAACTAGGGTTTACAACATAGAATCATCACACGCCCAATATCATTCAAAACAAAAGATACAAAGTGAAATAAGATATTATGATATTAAATAAAAACAGGAAACTCCCCAAGGTTTGTGCACAAATTAGAATGTTTCATTTGAATAAAATATGCACAACATGGAATCCTTATCCATGAACATCATTTAAAACATAAACATTTCTTACAACAAACAAATGGTTGAGCACCAAGTAAGAGACAACATAATAGAAGGCTCGACCAAAAGGATATGTCAGAGGCATGCCAAAGCATACTATAAGACTAATACAAGGATGAGTATTTAGCATCAAAATAATCTGCAATCAATTATATTTCTTAGCATAAGCACACAACACACAAGATTCAAATAAGATATCAAATGAATACCAAATAGGAACACAAGATTAATAAGAAGCAAATAAAAATCAAAACTTGTGCCTCATAAGAAAATTATCTGTGGAGCAACCCAAGGAACAAACAAGAACATAAAATGGACTCCCACAAGTAGAGATATCGATTGAACATGTACCACCCCTCATGTATATAAATTTATCTAATTATACAACATCACAAAGATATTTATCCATAAAGAAACATGTACACAAAAAATAGATACAAATGAAATAGAACATGATACCCAAAACGAAGTTATATAATATACTAATAAAATATTTGCTTGATAGCATGGCCAAAGGCTCAGTTTTATCTTATTGTACATTGATGAACTTCAACCAGAAACACATCAAAGACATCAGAAGAATCAACAAGGGAAAGGCGATAGTTGGGATGCTTTGAGGAAAGCAACAAGTACCACAAAGAATAATACTAAAAGAAAGAATCAAATTTGAAAATTCATTGTTATTGAACATGTGAGCAAAATGAGCAAAATATATGTAATATAATTGCTAAGATGGCTGATGAACGCAGATTTCACACCGTTGGGGAACACCAAGAGGAAGGTATGATGAGCACGGTAGCAAGTTTTCCCTCAGTAAGAAACCAAGGTTTAATCGACCAGTAGGAGAAAGGCGTGACTTCTGAAGGTGTTGCTAGCTGACTTGCGGCAGGGCGCACTACTAACGTCAGCAACAACGTTGAACCTGCACACAACACAACCAAAATACTTTGCCCCAACTTACAGTGAGATTATCAATCTCACCGGTTTTGCTGAAAACAAAGGATTAACCTTATAGTGTGGAAAGAGATATTTGTTTGAAGTGAAATGAAAAAGTTGTTGCCGTGGGAGTTGGCAATAAAACAGAACAGGTATCTGCAGTGTAAATGAAAGGACCGGGGTCGATAGTTCACTAGAGGTGTCTCTCCATAAAGATAAATAACATGCTGGGTGAACAAATTACAGTTGGGCAATTGATAGAATAAAGACCATACATGAAAAGATGATTACTATGAGATTCGTTTGGGCATTACAACATAATACATAGACCGTAATCCAACTGCGTCTATGACTAATAATCCACCTACGGGTTATCATCCGAACCCCTTCCAGTATTAAGTTGCAAGCAACAGATTATCGCATTATGCAATGTGTGTAAAGTAAACAACCGAATTATCCTTGGACAAAACATTGTTGTTTTCTCCCTAGTAGCAACATCACATCTACAATCTTAGAAGTTATTGTCGCTCTTACACAAAACTAGAGGCATGAACCCACTATCGAGCATAAATACTCCCTCTTGGAGGCACAAGTATTTACTTGGCCAAAGCAACTACTAGCAACGGAGAGGCTGCAAGATCACAAAGAACATATGACAAGTATATAATCGATCTCAACATAGTATTGAATATTCATCGGATCCCAGCAAACACAACATGTAGCATTACATAAAGATGATGTTGATCATGGTAGGCAGCTCACAAAATCTAAACATGAGGCACAAATTGGAGAAGACAACTATCTAGCTACTGCTATGGACCCGTAGTCTAGGGAAGAACTACTCACGCATCACTTCGGAGGTGGGCATGGTGATGTAGAGGCCTTCGGTGCTGACCTCCCTCTCCAGCAAGGTGCCGGGAAGAGCTTCAGAACCCACCCGAGCTAGGGTCAGCGATGTAGGCCGCGATGGAAATTTTCGTGGATGGAGGCTCGGGTATTTAGGTTTTTCCCGAGATCGTGAATAAAAAGGCGGAAGGGCGAGGTCGGTGGATGCCTGGGGGCCCACACCACCCCATGGCGCGGGCCACCCCTGGCCGCGCCATGGGTCGGTGTGGCTGCCCTGTGGCGCCCCCTCCGTCTCTCCTCTGGACTCCGTCTTCATTACGGTAAAATATGAACTTCGCCTTTTTGTTTCGTCCAATTCCGAGAATATTTCCTGTACAACTTTTCTGAAATAGAAAACAACAGAAAATAGGGAACTGGCACTGTGGCATCTTGTCAATAGGTTAGTGCCGGAAAATGTATAAAAGTGCAACGAAGTGTAAACAAAACATATAAATTGGTGTAAAACAAGCATGGAGCATCAAAAATTATAGATACGTTTGCAACGTATCAGCGTCCCTAAGCTTAACTCCTTCTCGTCCTCGAGTAGGTAAGTGATAACAAAAATAATTTTTGAGGTGACATGCAGCCAACACAATCTTGATCAAGTTATTGTAAAAGCATTGTGAGCTGGGATCAAAGTACTCTAAACATAGACATAATAGATATAATTATAACAATAGAACTTAGCAACTACTCCCTCTGTTCCATTCTATAGTGCCTATTGTTTTCTGGCACGGAAATTAGTGCAAGAGTATTTTGTACACAAGAACCCTAGCTAAACGATTTGAGATCAACGTAATATTTGGGAAATCCATATCTTCCTAACTTACCATAACAATTTTGGGAGCTGAACGATTTCGGAGCTGAACGGGAGGGGGTAATTGAAAAAAAGCTAAGCTACAACATTATATTCTGAAACAAATGCCAAAAATCTATAGGCACTACAGAAAGGAATGGAGGGAGTATGTTATAACATGAGTAGTAACTTAAACAAAGGATCATGAATAATTGTGCACTAAAAGCAACTGTTTGTTTTTTAGCATAGATAAAACTTAGCAAAGTGGTACTCAGCTTGTCCTTTATGAAGTAGCAAAACATAAATGCGAGGACACCTTTCAAGTTCAAAGGGTGACTAGATACAAGTAATTTGAGAACAAGCACTATCATAATCATGAATCAATCAATAATAAATTTTGGGACTATGCACATTATACTTAGAATGACAACTATGCTCTCTTAATTGGTGCATAAAGCAAGAAGATGAAGACTCAACATAAAAGTAAAAGAAACATCCTTCGCTGAAGGAAGCAAGATTAACAAGTTTTATAAACCTTCAAAAAAGTATGGTACTCATTAGATTTGAGCTCTCATTACCCCTATCATAAGCATCTTGAATGGTTAAAGTTAATGTGAGGGCAAATATGAGTTATATGCTTGACAAATCACAAGTTGAAAACCTCGTCCCCTTGAATACGAGTACCTAAACCTCATGCTACTAAACTTAGGTCCCAAATAAGTTCTTGTCAATGTAAGTATACATGTAACATTGAGAACGCCAACGGGGTACCTCCAGCCCCATGATATAGGAGCATTCCCATGCCAAAATGACAAGACAAACAGACAATGAGCATCTCAGCAATCCTTTTATTTACTATGGGCATAGCTTTTTATTGAAGATGCTTCACAGAATACTCACTATGGTTCGCTATAAATTTCCACCATGAATGATGCATGGCATAAGTTGGCCGCCCAGGCGTTTTTCTAACACACATACAAACTCCATGAACTTACAAGTTTCAATTTTATTTCACACCGCTAGGCATACATAAACAAAAGAACATGATATCAACTAAATAGTAATAAGTGCAATGTTTAGAGTGTGCCCCATGAAAGCATGATTGTGCTAACTCCAAACTCGTAATTAGCAATCATATAATCTTCATGAGATAGTCACAATGGTTCAAGTTTATTAAGTGCAAGAAAGTAAATGTGCCATCAAGTTCGTGAGAGCTTTACTAACTAATTTTCTCATGACAAGATTTAATTTGGAAGATAGATAAAAACATGATGAATATACTTGGAATAGCGATGATGCTAGTAGGTAAATATGGTGGACACTTTTTTCAAACTTTGGTTCTTGGTAGTTGGATGCACGAGTAGAGCTCATACTCAGTAGAGGCGCAGGCTAGCAAAATACTGGGAGCGACCAACTAAGAGAGTAATAATGGCCATAATCATGTATAGCGACAAAACATTATTAATCAAAGCATAAAGTGATATTACAAGTCAAAAACTAAACGATCATAGAGGTTTTAGTTGACTGGCTTGTAGTCATAACATGATGTAAACATGTGCCAAGTCAACCCAGTAAAGCATCAAAGGAGAATACCACAATGTTATGCTTTTTATGATGGAAAAAACATGATTCTTTCAATGGCACATTATGCAGTCTCAGCTATTTGAGACAAGTTGATGAGGACATCCCATCTATTGATACAACCGCTGTACCTACAGCCACACAAATACAAGGACCAATCACTCGAGCTCGTGCTAAACAACTTAACTATCAGGTACTTTCGTTTCTTGGAACTATTCCTCATATACATGAGAATATGATGCTGCCTAAATCAGATATGTTTGTTACTCTTAGGAATGATGGACCTAGCATGGATGAGGAGGACAAGCATTGGAGCATGATCACACATGGAGGAGATGACAACAAGCACTTGAGGATAGAAGATGACGCCACAAGTGGAGATTTCAGAACTTTGAAGCCACCATAAGAAGAGATGAAGACATGGACGAAATATAGAGTTCTCCACTTCATAATTTCGTCCATAGCATAATATGATGCTGCGTCACCTTTAGTTTTGGGCCAGGCCCATGTCATTTTCGCTGGAATTAAGTCAGCCACTTTTTAGAGTCCGTATTGAAGGGGGAAAGGCCTTCTAGGGTTTGGTTCGGCCACCACATGTATGGCTGGCCGAAACCCCTCCTTTTCCTCCTTTAAATACCCCCATAGCCGTCACGTTTAGACTCGGATTTTGATTAGACTAAAAGTTAGCCATTGCTGCAACTCTCGTGTACTTCTTTTGAGGCCAACGCCCAGAACAAGACCGACTATTCGGAATCCCACCTTTTCAATAAAGCTTTCATCTATATCCGCAATATTCTGATTGCAATATTAGTTCTTACTAGTTGAATGCCCGTGCGTTGCCACGGTCTCCTCAAATTTTTCATGTTGCTTATAGGTAAAGATTCCACATGATATATAATTTCAGGTGCATAAAATAGCCACATGATATTTCAAAAAAGTAAGATTCTACTATTCATCAACTGTAATTAGATTAAAAAATGCTAAAACTCTACACCATATGCATAAAAGCAAGAAACTGGAAATTAAGGTGTATGTGTGTTGCTATGGAGCTTCACTCACATAGGAAGATACATCTATTCGACACATTCTGTGTTGCAATGATACAACCTACCAAAGTTGGCTCCCATTAGCAAACTATAAATCAATTTTAAACAAATTATAAATATATGTAATTTTTAGGACAAACCCTAGCAAGCTAGTCTAACCAAAAGAAATCATCCGAGCTCGCAAAAAATGAGCAGAAATGAATGAAAATAGATTTAAACAAAATCTAAATGGTTTTTTATATGGTAAGCCTGTGGTTTCTACTCATGGCCCTCACTGTTATTGCCACCGCTGATCCTCATACTTATTTCCAATGGAAGCCTCAGTGGTCAAACCAATCAATGGAGTAACCTTTTGAGCTGAAGGAAGCAAAGATTACACATCATCTTTTTCATTATTTTTTCCAAAATACATAGAAGGATGAAAACGGGCACATAAGAAGACATGAAATTCTACTATGATGCAAATAAGTATGAACTGAGTTTCATTAAATAGTATGACCTTCATGCAAGTTGGAATAGAAATAATTATGCTAGCCACCTTTTTACATAAAGGGCATCTCTGTCTAGTTTTAATTAATATAAAGCCATACTTGGGTTTGCAAGGTTCCATTACAGATAGGGGTGTAAACGGATCAGATCAGATCAGATCAGATTTTGCTCATACCATATCCTTTACCACATATTTTTGTTGGATCCGGATCAGAGCGGATATTGACCGTTTTTGGATTCGAATGCGGATTCGAATCGGAAACGAGCAGAGTCGACCGGAAACAAATATAGTCGGATATATGCTCTAATTGGTAGATAGTTATAGTTATTGTAAATCTTGAGAGAGATTTAAACTTTCGGTCTTATGTAGTTAAGAAAAAAGATACACAATTTACACTAAAACTCAAGAATTGGTGGAATTTAGTGCCAAATATGCTTGCGAAATGAATCCGGTAACTCAATAACTACTAACCTTGTGAATTTTGGCCTTGACTTTTGACTCAAAAATCGGATTATCCAGTTTAAAAACTTCGGGTTATCCTAATTAAATTTCAAATAGTCCATATCCTCATTCTATTTGCTATACCATATCCAGAGCACCACTTCGAAATCAGATATTTTTATCCATCGGATTCTTTAAAATTGAATATGGATAACTTAAAACGGATTCGGGGCCGGTTTCGGTGCGGAAATTATCCTATCCGTTTACACCCCTAATTACAGATATGGTTGGGGAGGCCAGCTTACGATTACAAACCAGGCTGAAAAAAAAGGATACCATCTAACAATGATTAAGCTCTTGAAGTGGCAGCGGTATAACCGTATAAGTCACGTTGAACTGGCTTCTTAGCAACTTCAGGAGATCCTCTTCGACCAGCCATTCGTATACAAAGAAGGAAAATAGCGAGAAAACTTACAACACAATATATTTTTTATGTGTCCGGTGCAACGATATCCGAATCCATTGCTGATAGCCATGTGCAGCTAGGTGCAATATGTGAACTCTTAATGAAAAGCAAACTAAGTGATTTTCTTGATGGAGATTATCAATCATAGTGGTTAGGAATTATGAGTTTACTGAAGCTCGCAGCCTATCAGGATAGATTCTCCTTTCTAGCTCCTGTTCTGTTTGCTTCGTGGAGCTCCTTCTTGCTACAAAATTTCAGCAACAAGGTTAAATCTAACACAATAATACCGAGTTTCTTTAAAACAAATTATATACAAATAAAATTTTAGAATAGGGAATATTTAGTAGCTTCAAAGATAATAGAATTAGTCATCGATTATATATAATAGTTAATGTGAAGATACATTTTATTAATATAATCCAGGTTGAGGTATAAGCATGAAAGTACATTATATGTAATGATTCTGTGGTAATAAAGTTAGTAGAACAAACCATGCCTTCTCGCTACCGTTAACTATGTAATCACTTGTTCTGCCAAAGAAAGGGTCAGCATTGCAGACAGTTTTTATATGGTCTGTAGTGCAATATAAGTTGTCCATGAGTATACGTTTACAATTTTAATTAATCTACAAAACAAATTGTACTTTGGCATGGCAAAAAAAAATCAGTAGCACAGGCAGCATTAGACTTGAGAAACGGTGGGAATCTAATATGGCCTCTATAACATAAACCAAAAATAAAAATTCCAAGCTCTTTGTTGTCATCTTTGCTATATCTGTACCAGCATTGGACATGGCAAAGATCACATGAAAGCTTACGAGCATGCCATACAGACATATTGCCATACGGAAACATTTACTTATTTGGTTACCCCTACTACAAATGCTATTTCAATTGTATAGGCCTCACAGATCAAATTAATTTACAACCATAGACAAATGTTCTTAGCAAAGTAACCATGGCACCAAAGACGTGATCTTTTAGAATATGTATGATATGATGTCAATTGCACTGTCTATTTATGATGGAAGGGCAAACACCAATTGCACTTCCTTTATAATCTGAAAGGAACAGAGTTTTCAGTTCTTACCATGGAGACTACATCCTCTCATTGTGGTGAGACATGCTGTGATCTTCGAGGAGCAGTCACAAGCCAAGCAAGCGCTTCCATCTCCTTATGATCATCTGATATATTGTGTCCAAGCACATACACTGTAAAAACAATTTTAAGTAGATATATATATGATGCTTATTGAATTCTTTGCAAGAGACTTCAAGCTCACTTCTGTATCATGTGTTAAGATCCAACAAGTGACATAAGAGATAGAGTAGAAATTAGGGAAGAATAGAGGTTGGTTCAACTCCACTGCTACCCCATTTAGCCAGGCTTAGCTGGTTACAGCTGCCATACAGGACTCTTAATCTAACCGAAGATATTCAGTGACACAGACACATCGAGCTGGAACCATAGATGCAAAAAAGAAAGCACAAATTTAAATGGTGCCAGTAAGAAATATGTATAGAGCAAACAACCTCAGCGTTATCAAACGCACGTGTGCCGCCTTCGTCTTGCGCTGCCATGGCGGGTTGCAGGACAGGGGTTGCTTGGGCCTGGTCTGGAGGTTTCATGATTGCCTGCACGCGGGAGGGTCTGAGGCAGCGATGACTTAAAAGACGACCTAGTCCGGCTCTGCGGTGGCCTCCTCGTTCGGCATAAAATTTCTGGGGTTCATCAGGAGGACTTCGCAATATAGTACTTCTTCCATTCATAATTCTTGTCGTGGTTTTAGATTAAATTTGAAATAAAACCACAACAAGAATTATGGAGCAGAGTAAATATACATAACAGATAGTGAATGCGACATACATACAACATCAATGCAACATCAATGCAAAGTTGTGGCATTGCAAAATAAGAAAGCGCATGAGACTTAACAATGATGTAAAACATGTGACTAATGGTAGCCAGTAGTAATTATGATCATGCAAACTTCATACGGGAAAGGTTTTCACTGCAGTACAAAGAACAATATAGGTAACCGGGAGGGTTGTACGATGAGGTGTATCAAGAACCCGTGAAAGAGTGCTCTTTATTGTGACACTTTAGACCGTCCTCCTCCCCCCATTTCTGCAAAATGCCCTACAAAAAAAGTAATTGCGGATGTATCCGATTGGGTGATTAAAGTTGAAAGGCGAGAAACTAACTTCACGAAGACAATTAAAAGTGGAAAACTAACTAAAAACCGAATGAGAGGATATACTAATAACAAGTACATGACGAAAAATCTACACAACCGAGTGATACGTCCGACCAAAAGAAAATTTAGTACTTGGCTACCATCGATTTCATGATTTTGAAATGAAATGCCTAGAGCTCCAAGATGAATCTGTGTCCTTGTTTAAGCCATAGTCTCTAATTATACTTGATGAACCGATGGCATTCGTAAAAGGTATTTCAGCCCTTAAATAGGAGCAACAAAATAGAAGGCATTTCAGCCCTTAAGTATACTGTACTTTGGTTGAGCTAGAATAGATAGGCTTGGTACTTTGGTATTTACCAAGTAACGTGAAAACAGTATGTAATAGAAAAAACTATTGCGAAACAAAAACGGATAACGAGAGAAGTTGTCCGATAGCCAAATACGGATCATAAAATAGAATTGGTGTTTGGACACTCCGAGAGGAAAACAAGTAGGTGCATCGAAGCATTACCTTCTGGTATTCATTCTTGTAACTGATTGCAGAGAGAAATGAACTCAACAAATTAGGCTGATTGTAGAGAGAAAGGAACTCGACAACATTAGGCTTGCGCTATAATTTGAAAGGGATAACCTGGCTTGCACTTGTTGCATGTCTGCTGCATTGAGAAAATCATTAGTAAGCATCGATGTTAAAACATTGAATCAGATATTTTCTAAATGAAGCTAAGTATATGCTAGGGATTTTTTTTCCATTGCCTTTTTCAGCATCATCTTTCTTTTAAGTTTATTTTAGGTCCATGTATAGAGGAAATAACATATGGTTCAGATCTTCCACTAAACAAAATGGAGCCAAACACTTCTCCAATTAGTTTCGAAATATGCAAGCAACCGTGAAATTACCCCAAACACGAATCTCCGCAAGATTATAGAGCCGGCTTACTTCGCCCAGTACTTTCAGAAATATGCAACAATCGTAAAATTACACCAGAACTGAGTCTCTACATATTAGAGGAGCACATGACATAAGTATTGCCAACTGAAAAAATAAATTCTACAAGAGTGCATGATTGAGAATCTAAGCAGAGAGGTCACACATACCAGGTCGAATATCAACATTCCACAAACATTGAGGTGCTCATAATAGATTTTTTCTGATCGATCCGTTCGGCTCACATCTACCACTTGTGTGAGATGGCGGCGTGGCCCCAATCCCCGGCTCATCGTCGTTGGTGTACGGAGGGACGGGAGTGTGCGGCACGCGGAGGGAGGTCAAGGCGGCGATGCCGGTTCTCTCCAGCACCGATCTCGGTTTTCCTCCTCTCGGTTTTGTGTGAGACTTTTTTTGTGTTGCTCCGGTTTTGTTTTGTGAGAGATGGCTTCAAGCGCGGGATGTCATACGATAGGACGGATGTACCAACCATCCCATCACCTCTAGCCATTTAATATAGTGGAGAAAATGTTATAGATCAAGCTGTGTATGTCATGGTCCAATATAGAAATTACATAATGATATTGGAAAGAAAGGCAAGATTAGAAACTGCGCTAATAATAGACCGAAGGCTAGAGACACATACTCGACCAGCATCATGTAATTATTGTTTCAATTACTGCAAGATGGGATCAACCCGACCACACTTGATCTAATATAATAACTCATGCAGCCATCATTCCAACCCAATTAAGTATAAAAGCCACATACATTGTGAGCTGGCCATGTTTCAGCACCTGCACATTATCTAAATTGGAAGACAACGAAAAATTCAGAAGAAATAAAACTTTACCTATGCTTCAGATTATTTGATCAATTTGATGGTTTAGATTTCTTTTCTTGACCAGCCCTCTGCTTTATCTACAACAAATGCACCAGAAATGATTAAATCACAAGGATACCACAACTCCTGCAAAGAAAACTGCAACTGCTCAAGCTAATTCAGAGAACTATCATGGATCCGAAACCCCTATGCATATCGGTAAGTACTACTCCCTCCGGTCGGTTTAAATCGACGCGGAGGAGAGACAAACTTAGCCTATCCCATATGTAAACCTGCGTCAATTAAAGATGACCGGAGGTAGTACTCGCTATCTTGCCATCCCGGCAATTCAAAACAAAATAACCAGAACCTATATGCCCTTATACAATCAGTTAAAAGCAAAGAATAGATGAATTGGCGGTCTCGTGAACTGCCCACAAATAATAAATTGGAGATCACCAAATGCAAGCAGGTCCGCTGAGCGCTCCTTTCATGGACGTTTCTCCTGCACCCTGCATCTTGTTTATCCAAATAATCAGAGAGAAGGATATGAGGGAAGAGAACAGATGTAAGGAGAGGCGGAGCGCATAGGCCACGGCCGGCCGGCAGCATCGGACAACAGCGACACCGCGTGTTCAGGCCCGTGCGTCCTCACTCCTCATGCCGTTTGTCCTCGGAACCCCTCGCCGCCGGGTCAAGATGGCGCATCGCCGCCGGGTCAGGATGCCGGATCTCCGTCGGATCCAGATGCCATGTCTCTGTAGTGGTAGAGGGCTAACTATGGCGTGACCAGGGATCGGGAGATCATGGGGGAGGAAGTGTGTCGATGTATGGGGAGGCGACATGGACGGGAAGCTGGGAGGAGGATCGGCGAGCAGTTGGGGTGGCGAACAGCCAGAGATCGTGTGTGGGAGTTGTGGGCGGGGTTCATCTGCATTCCTGTGCGCGGGCGGATGAGCAATTCCATGGGCCTGGCCCATTCGGGTATTCGCTCGGAAGGAAAGTCCGGAGCATACGACGTACCAACCATCTCACTACCTCTAGCCATTTAATATAGTATAAAGACTTGTTCTCGATTTCAGGTAGGAATTAAGACCCTCGCTGGTCAGGCTGATCGTGCATCCGCAAGATCAGTAACTCCCGGAGATTGTCCTAGCGATTGCATTGGCGCACGAGCTTTGCACGTGTAGTCGGATCGTCAAGCACGAACTCCACCAACAAATCGATTTATCCACGTCTCATCGAAAGATCGGCCACCTTTGCCCTATCAAGTGGTATCAGATTTCAGGTTGCTCGGTGAGATTTTACTGTTTTCCTAGTGTAGATTGCATCTGCCATCATACCCATAAACCACGAAAAAGCCAAAAAAATAAAAATACAGTTAGGGTTTAGATCTTATCGTCCCATAACCCCCTGCCACGCCTTGCATTGTCTTTTCAGTTTTGCATAGTTGAATTTGTGTCTGCATCTTCGTGTCGAGTTGCTGGTCTTAGCGTCTAGTTCCTTTAGAGTTTCGAGTTCTGGTCATATTAGTCACGCCGCCGCCGTCCACTCGCACCATACGCAGATCACCGCCATATACACCCACCATATACTTCCGCCATTGCCAAATACACCCACCAGATACTTCCGCCACTTCCATATACACCCACCATATACACCCACCAGATCGTTTCCGCCACAGACATATACATCTGCCATATACCCTGTTTCCTACCGCGCCACGGATTCGTGTTGTTTCTCTGCCGCGACAGAGTCCTTGTCAAATTAGGTTTTCCGTGAGATAAGTCTAGGCCGCCGGTCAAGACTTGCAAAAAAAAAAGAAAATTGCAAAAAAAAAATTGCAAAAAAAAAAAGTCAAATCCGCATCCAAGTCGGGTTGACCACGATTTCCACTAGTCAGGTCGTTTTTAGTCCGAATTGGGTAGTTTTGGACAGCAAACTTTGACTGGCCATAACTTTTGCATACGAACTCCGTTTTGGATGGACAACAAACTTTGACTGGCCATAACTTTTGCATACGAACTCCGTTTTGGACGTTTGACCACTCAAAATCACCGGGAGAAAAAGTTCTATCCAGCCACAACCACTTCACCGTTGTGCGCTTTTCCGAACTCTCAGAATTTCCAAAAAACGTCGGGAAGGTTGAGATTTTTGACGTTTAAGTTTACTACCCGGAAATTCCTGTGTTCTTCACTTATATCCTGCTTTTGAGCTATTCCTTTGTGCTTCTTGGAGCCAACCGCCACTATATATCACGTCATCGCTGCTCATTGCTTGTGTGCCGCGTCGTGACGTCATTGGTGAACTAGGCTCGCGTCTCTAGTACGGTCTAGCCTAGGACCAGCACAGTACCGTTGTTGAGCATACTTTCAATATTGCATTGCTGTTTTGACATTTGCTGTTTGCTACCATATTAGCCATCCTACAACTCTACATATTGTCTCCACGTGCTTTGTATCGACACCTGGTAATCGCTTTGGCAATCCTTGGAGACGCTGATTCCTGCTGGTTGCCACATCGCCTTCCTACTGTTTGGTAAGAACGTCATTGGTGAACTAGGCTCGCGTCTCTAGTACGGTCTAGCCTAGGACCAGCATAGTACCGTTGTTGAGCATACTTTCAATATTGCATTGCTGTTTTGACATTTGCTGTTTGCTACCATATTAGCCATCCTACAACTCTACATATTGTCTCCACGTGCTTTGTATCGACACCTGGTAATCGCTTTGGCAATCCTTGGAGACGCTGATTCCTGCTGGTTGCCACATCGCCTTCCTACTGTTTGGTAAGAACTTGTAAGAGCTTCGTATTTTGCTTGACGAATTACGCGTGAACCACCATATTCCGTAGTTTGTAGGCATATACATTGTTGCTTGTTGCATACTAACCATGACGAGCACGGAGTCGGTGAACGTTGACCCGGATAAGATGACGAATGCAGAGATGCATGCTCACTTCACCCATCTTTTGGGCGGGCATGCAACCGACGTGGATGGGCGCCTCGGTGATGTTGACGCCAAACTCACCGACACGCTGGACAAGATCGATGGCCTCGAGGCAGCCTTCAACTCCAAGCTCGACGCCAAGTTCCAGGAGTTGTTGACTCGGTTACCGCCGCCTCGCGCCAACGTGCAACGCCACGCACGCTGCGTTCCTCGTGCGGACGTTCCTGCAGGTACCGCTCCTGCTGCAGCAGTCGCACATGACGCGCCTTCCGATGAAGGATACGAGGATTATGGAGGGAACGAGGATGAGCACGTAGATGAGAACGTGCTGGATGACAAGGAGGTCCAACAACCTGTACCTGGTCGTCCACGGCAGCTGAACCGCCACGCTCGACCACCTCCACGGCCGGTACGTGATGATGATCATGTTGCTAAACTAAAATTGAATATTCCGCCATTTGAGGGTAGATATAATACTGATGCATATCTTACATTGGAATTGGAAGTAGAGCAACGCTTTGCATGTTTACGCTATCCTGATCATTTGCGCGTTAGTGCTGCTACTTGTGAGTTCACAGATTTTGCATCTATTTGGTGGTCTGAGCATTGTAGAGTACACCATGCTAATATTCCTACTACTTGGGTTGGTTTAAAACTTGCTATGCGTACTCGTTTTGTTCCTCCACATTATCAACGTGATTTGCTTAAAAAATTGTCTCGCTTAGAACAAGGAAAAAATTATGTAGAAGACTATTATCAAGAATTGCAAACTGGTATGATTCGCTGTGGTATTGTAGAGGATAATGAGGCTATGCTTGCACGTTTCTTTGGTGGTTTGAATAAAGAGATTCAGCATATTTTAGATTATAAGGAGTACAACACTATTACTCGCTTGTTTCATCTTGCTTGCAAAGCCGAACGTGAAGTGCAGGATCATCAACCACCATGGAGAAAAGCTAATGTTTACGCAGGTCGTACATCGTCATGGACTCCGCGACAATCAGCGCCACCATCTCGTGGGGCTGCACCAGCACCTACTACCTCCAAGTACACCGCGCCTGCATCACGAGCTCCACCTGCTGCTACTCCACCACCATCTGCTGGTTCTCCTCGGAGTTCATCTTCGATGGCCTCCACGGGGAAGACGCGCGACATACAATGTCGCAAATGCTTGGGATTTGGACACATAGAGAGAGAATGCAGAACCAAGCGTGTGATGTTGGTGCGTGAAGATGGCGAATATGATTCCGCAAGTGACTTTGATGAAGATACATTGGCCCTTATTACCGCACGTGATGGTGCCAATTCTGATTCCGAGAGAGAGATGGAGGTAATGGAAGCCGACACCGCCGATCGAGTACAGGAGCTTAGTTGCACAGCGTGTGTTGAGCGTGCAATTGAGCAAAGCTGAGCATGATCAACGCCACAATCTGTTCCAAACACGAGGCGTTGTAAAAGAGCGAGCTATAAGGATCATCATTGATGGAGGGAGCTGCAATAATCCGGCTAGCGTTGACATGGTGGAGAAGCTTTCTCTCCCTACAAGACAGCGCACACATCCATAC
Organism: Lolium rigidum; assembly: GCF_022539505.1. Taxonomy (NCBI): domain Eukaryota; kingdom Viridiplantae; phylum Streptophyta; class Magnoliopsida; order Poales; family Poaceae; genus Lolium; species Lolium rigidum. The sequence continues at coordinate 193,675,299 of NC_061510.1, read as the reverse complement.
TACATTCAATGGTTTGAGAGCTCTCGGAAGCTCAAGGTAACAAGAACTACACGTGTGCATTTTACTATTGGTACATATTCTGATTTTGTTGATTGTGACCTATGCAAGCTTGTTCTTTGTTACTTGGTAGACCTTGGCAATTTGATAGAGAATCTGTTCATAATGGTAGAACTAATCAGTATTCTCTTATGCATGATGGAAAGAAAATTGGTCTCAAACCTATGACTCCTGAACAAATAGTAAAAGATGATCTTGCTAGAGCTAGTAGAGTAAAAAACGAAGAGAAATGTAAGAGTGAGAATCAGATTGTTGCTGCAGATTTTGTGCCACATAAGACTAATACTAAATCTGATTCAAACCATGCTACTGAAATTCGTTTGAAAAATCCTTGTTTGCTTGCTAGCAAATCTGATATTGCTGAACTTGATGTGAACACTACTCAATGCTATGCTATTATTTGCAAAGAAGTTCTGTTTTCATTTGAGGATATGCCTCCTTCTTTGCCACCTGCGGTTGCTAACCTTTTGCAGGAATTCATTGATGTGTTCCCACAAGATGTACCACCTGGACTGCCACCTATCCGTGGGATAGAACTCCAGATTGACTTGATTCCAGGTGCTTCGCTGCCCAACCGTGCACCATATCGTACCAATCCTGAAGAGACGAAAGAGATTCAGCGACAAATTCAGGTTCTCCAAGATAAAGGTTACATTCGTGAGTCTCTTAGTCCATGTGCTGTTCCTATTATTTTGGTACCTAAGAAGGATGGGTCTTCACGCATGTGTACTGATTGTAGAGCTATTAATAATATTACCATTCGTTACCGTCATCCTATACCTCGTTTAGATGATATGCTTGATGAATTGAGTGGTTCTATTATGTTCTCTAAAGTTGATTTGCGTAGTGGTTACCACCAGATTCGTATGCAATTAGGAGATGAATGGAAAACAGCGTTTAAAACTAAGTTCGGTTTATATGAGTGGTTAGTAATGCCTTTTGGTTTAACTAATGCACCTAGTACTTTCATGAGACTGATGAACGGAGTTTTACGTGCTTTTATTGGACGTTTTGTGGTGGTATACTTTGATGATATTCTGATTTATAGCAAATCTTTGGAGGAACATTTGGATCATTTACGTGCTGTTTTCAATGCTTTACGTGATGCACGTTTGTGGTAATCTTGAGAAGTGCACATTTTGCACCAATCGAGTTGCGTTTCTTGGCTATGTTGTTACTGCGCAGGGAATTGAAGTTGATCCAGCCAAGATTGAGGCAATTGAGAGTTGGCCGCAGCCAAAGACGGTCACACAAGTGAGGAGCTTTCTTGGCCTCGCTGGTTTCTATAGGCGCTTTGTGAAAGATTTTGGATCCATTGCTGCGCCGCTGAATGAGCTTACAAAGAAGGATGTGCCCTTTGTGCGGGGCGATGCACAACAAGAAGCCTTCATGATTCTGAAAGATAAGTTAACACATGCTCCATTACTCCAACTTCCTGATTTCAATAAGACTTTTGAGCTTGAATGTGATGCTAGTGGAATTGGTTTGGGAGGTGTGTTATTACAAGAGGGCAAACCCGTTGCATATTTTAGTGAAAAATTGAGTGGGCCTAGTCTGAATTATTCTACTTATGATAAAGAATTATATGCGTCTGGTTCGGACATTAGAAACTTGGCAACATTATTTATGGCCTAAAGAATTTGTTATACATTCCGATCATGAATCTTTGAAGCATATTCGTAGTCAAGCTAAGTTGAATCGCCGCCATGCAAAGTGGGTTGAGTTTATTGAGTCTTTTCCTTATGTTATCAAACACAAAAAGGGTAAAGACAATGTTATTGCTGATGCTTTGTCGCGCCGTTATACTATGCTATCTCAACTTGACTTCAAGATTTTTGGATTAGAAACCATAAAGGAACAATACTTGCATGATGCTGATTTTAAAGATGTGTTGCTAAATTGTAGAGATGGTAGAACATGGAACAAATTCGTCCTCAATGATGGATTTGTGTTCCGTGCTAACAAGCTATGCATCCCAGATAGTTCCGTTCGTCTTTTGTTGTTGCAGGAGGCGCATGGAGGAGGATTGATGGGACACTTTGGTGTCAAGAAGACGGAGGATGTACTTGCTGCACACTTCTTTTGGCCACGTATGCGTCGAGACGTTGAGAGATTTGTGGCACGCTGCACTACATGTCAAAAAGCTAAGTCTCGCCTTAATCCACATGGTTTATATATGCCTCTCCCTGTTCCTAGTGTACCTTGGGAGGATATTTCTATGGACTTCGTTATGGGTTTGCCTCGTACACAGAAGGGGAGGGATAGTATCTTTGTTGTTGTGGATCGATTTTCTAAGATGGCACACTTTATTCCATGTCACAAAACTGATGATGCTACACATGTTGCTGATTTGTTCTTTCGCGAAATTGTGCGTTTACATGGTGTGCCAAATACTATTGTTTCTGATCGTGATACTAAATTTCTTAGCCAGTTTTGGAGATGTTTATGGGCTAAGTTGGGGACTAAATTGCTGTTTAGTACTACATGTCATCCCCAAACTGATGGACAAACTGAAGTAGTAAATAGAACATTGTCTACTATCGCTGCGGGCTGTTTTGAAGAAGAACTTAAAATTGTGGGAAGAATGTTTACCTCATATTGAATTTGCTTATAATCGTTCGCTGCATTCTACCACTAAGATGTGCCCTTTTGAGATTGTGTATGGTTTTGTACCACGTGCACCTATTGATTTGTTGCCATTACCATCTTCGGTGCAAAATGATTTGGATGCTACACAACGTGCTGAATTGATATTAAAATTGCATGAGACTACTAAAGACAACATAGAACGCATGAATGCTAAGTATAAAATTGCTGGGGATAGAGGAAGAAAGCATGTTGTGTTTGATGTTGGTTATCTTGTTTGGTTGCATTTGCGCAAAGATCGTTTTCCTGCATTGCGCAACTCTAAGTTAATGCCCCGTGCCGCTGGTCCTTTTAAGGTGTTAGAGAAAATAAATGATAATGCATATAAACTTGAGCTTCCTGCAGACTTGGGTCCGGTAAGTCCTACATTTAACATTGCAGATTTGAAGCCTTACTTTGGTGAAGAAGATGAGCTTGCGTCGAGGACGACTTCAATTCAAGAAGGGGGGCATGATGAGGACATCCCTCTATTGATACAACCGCTGTACCTACAGCCACACAAATACAAGGACCAATCACTCGAGCTCGTGCTAAACAACTTAACTATCAGGTACTTTCGTTTGTTGGAACTATTCCTCATATACATGAGAATATGATGTTGCCTAAATCAGATATGTTTGTTACTCTTAGGAATGATGGACCTAGCATGGATGAGGAGGACAAGCATTGGAGCATGATCACACATGGAGGAGATGGCAACAAGCACTTGAGGATAGAAGATGACGCCACAAGTGGAGATTTCAGAACTTTGAAGCCACCATAAGAAGAGATGAAGACATGGACGAAATATAGAGTTCTCCACTTCATAATTTCGTCCATAGCATAATATGATGTCTGCGTCACCTTTAGTTTTGGGCCAGGCCCATGTCATTTTCAGTCTGGAATTAAGTCAGCCACTTTTTAGAGTCCGTATTGAAGGGGGAAAGGCCTTCTAGGGTTTGGTTCGGCCACCACATGTATGGCTAGCCGAAACCCCTCCTTTTCCTCCTTTAAATACCCCCATAGCCGTCACGTTTAGACTCGGATTGATTACACTAAAAGTTAGCCATTGCTGCAACTCTCGTGTACTTCTTTTGAGGCCAACGCCCAGAACAAGACCGACTATTCAGAATCCCACCTTTTCAATAAAGCTTTCATCTATATCCGCAATATTCTGATTGCAATATTAGTTCTTACTTGTTCTCGATTTCAGGTAGGAATTAAGACCCTCGCTGGTCAGGCTGATCGTGCATCCGCAAGATCGGTAACTCCCGGAGATTGTCCTAGCGATTGCATTGGCGCACGAGCTTTGCACGTGTAGTCGGATCGTCAAGCACGAACTCCACCAACAAATCGATTTATCCACGTCTCATCGAAAGATCGGCCACCTTTGCCCTACCACAAGTCATGCTACAACAATAACAAGTAAGCATATGATAAGAATAAAATCTAACATGACATGCCAAAGTCTATACCACAATCTAAGCAAGCTTCCTTTTGCATCACTATAAGCATGAAACATTTTACTCGTCTCCAACACCAATCAATTTATTTGAAACAACTCTCATAGATAATTGATGTAGCCCCGCCCATGGACGACACTACACCAAGGCCAACTAGTCCCCCAAGTGGACCAATGACACGAGCCCGAATGAAGGCTATACATGACAAGGTGAACTCGCTCCTCTGTATCCTCGATCTTGGTACGACATTGGATGCAATGCTACCTCATGCCGGTGTGTTATGTGTCATTAGGTACAAGTTTCATCAAGGACATGAGGAGGAGGACGCACCATTGTTCAAGGAAGAAGAAGCTAAGGTCAATGGAGAAGAAGAGAGGAAGAGAGATGGAGAAGAGAGGAAGAGAGAGGGAGGCTGGAGCCTCCACCCAAGGGGAGGCCGGAGCCTCCACCCAAGGGGGGGCCGGAGCCTCCAGGCATCCCTGGCCGGAGCCTCCACCATGGCCGGCCACAACAATCAGCTTCCCAAGCCTCCACGTCGCCATGCGGGAGAAGGCAGGACCGGTACCACGGGTGGAGCCTCCACCCAGGGGCTGGCTGGAGCCTCTACCCTTGGTACCGGCCAAGGTACCGCTCGTGTTCCAGGACCCCTGGACATGGGCTCATCTTTTAAGTGTTATAAGCGGTACCTCCACCGGTACCTCCACCCGAGGTACCGCTCAGCCGAAACCAGCCCGGATCCGAACCGTTCGATCTAATCTGGACGTCCCTCGTTTATGCCTTGTAATACCCAAACTGCCCCTACTTGAATTAGGCCTATATGTATCTCCCGTACTCCTCTTTGCTAAGGTTAGACAAGATTTAGCTTAGAATAGATTTTGAGCTTTGTCTCCCTTGGGTATCATCCCTCCGTAATCAAGGCCACCCTTGTTGTTGATTGGATTTGTGAGTGAGATTCTAGTGTGGTGCACTCTCTCTCCTCACCGATCTCCGTCTCCAACACCGGTCTCTCACCTCGGAATTCTACCGCGGTCTCTTCCGTGGGTGATTCTATTCGGCGTGGTCCATCGAGCCATGAGGGTAAGCATCGGTTGTATCGGGTTGGTGTGCGTGCGTGTGTCCTCGTGTTCTTCGCGTTCGTCGTGTTCATCGTGTTCTTCGTTTCCCCTCTTTTCCCCTTTCGATTTCGGGTCAATTCGCAAGATTGGACCACAATCTAGGTCTTAGACCTCATCATATGGTATCAGCAGCTCAAGGTTACCGCGAATTTGACCCCCCACCCACCCAATTTCATCTCTGAAAAATTTCCCAAAAATTTCCCCAAAAAATAGCCCTAATTTTCCTTTTGACGGATCTACGATTTTATTGCGTTTTGAGTGGTTTTGGTCCAATGATTTGGTGTCTCTAGTGTTGATCTACTAATTCCCCCACTTTCTATCCACAAATTCCTTCGATTTTCGAGTTTTGGGTCAATTGGATTTGGATTTGGGGAAGAACAGGAGAGAGAAAAGATTGCCTCGTGTGAGCTCACAGGAAGGAGAAGGTGTGAGCGGTACCTCCAGCCAAGGTACCACCCGTGGCACCGCTCGTGGGCGAGGGCTTGCAGTACATGTAGAATTGTTTCTCCGGTACCTCCGGGTGGAGCCTCTACCCTCCACTGCCGCTCCCCCTCCCCAGGCCGGCCACCACCACCGGTACCTCCACCCTCCACCACCGGCCATCACCACCACCCTCTACACCGCCGGCTATCACCGCAGCCCCTCCCCAACTCCGGTAAACACCACCGCTGCCCCACCACCATTACCACCGCCGCGAGCTCATCGATACCGCCATCGGCATACCACCGGCAAGCACCGCCACCCCCCTCAATCACCGGCAAACACCGCCACCCCCCAAACCACCGGTAAACACCGTCGCGGCACCACCACCACCACCGCTACCGCGAGAGCACCGATACCACCGCCGGTATACCACCGCCACCGCCGCCAAGCTACTTTGACCCGACTTTTCACCTAACTTGTGTTTGTTTGTTCCGGTTTGAGTGCCTTTTGTGTACCACTAACCCGCAGCTCCGAAGCAAGCGGCGACACTCTCGGCACCCCGAACTTGCAAACGTACTCTTGACACCACCGCCATCATCGCAAGTTGTGTGTTCCGACACCGCCTAACATTTTCATCTAGGTTTAACTTGCTCCCCACCTTGTAACCCCTCTTCCTTTTGCGACTTATCCTATCGAGCATTGCTTACCAAGTGTTGCGAGACATTGCACGTGGCCCCAATTGTGAGGTGTGTGTGTAGTGTGGAGTCAAGCTTCTAAGCAAAACTCGTGTGGCAAAATAGCAAAAGCGAGCTAACGCTTACATAGAGCGAGAAAAAGAAAGAAAAGCACAAAAAGAGTGCAAGTATCATCATACATACAAAAGAGTGCAAGTGCCACCATAGATACAAAAGAGTGCAAGTTCCACCGTATACAAAAGAGTCACAAGCTTTTAAGCAAAAGAGAGAAGAGAAGAGAGGCCGCGTGTGAATCTTGTTGTCTCTCCGTTTGCAACCAAAGCTTTGCCTCTCCTTGTGTTATTGTGACACCGAGCACCCTTACATACACTTTTCCGCTCACTTTTGGTTGCACTAACCCCGCTTATCCCGTGTGTGTGTTCCATATATTTTCCGTGTTTATAGTGATCATCGCTTGGACATTTGATATTTTTGGATTTCTCCCACTCTTGACAATACACTTGATTTCGGATTTCGTCTTTTGGCTTTCCACCGTACTCACCTAACACCATATTTGCTAGCTTTTGTGTGTGCTTTTGTGTGAGTGCCCGATACAATTGTTCTAACTCTCGGTTTGTTGGATCACTCCAATCTTGTCATACCACGGTAAGGTTGCGAGGTAGTGTTCTTCCACTAACATACACCATATAGATCTTGTCGTGCTAACATGTATAGCGACGAAGAAGATACGGAGGAGTACACGGAGCACTTCGAGGAGGATACCTCTTCAAGAACCGCGGATGTGGAGGAACATGTGGAGCTCGACACCGACTCTAGCTCCACAAGCATCATCGACATGGTGGAGCACCACCTTGAGGACGACTTCGACGAGCTCTACTTCGACAATGGCTCAACAAGCATGGACAACATGGTCGAGCACCACCTTGAGGATGACATCGGGGAGCTCTACATCGATAATGGCTCCTCAAGCATGGACGACATGGTGGCGCGCCACCTTGAGGACGACTTCGACGAGCTCGACATCGACGACATGGCGGAGCAACACCACGAGTACGACATCGACGACATGGTGGAGAAACACCACGAGTACGACATCGATGACTTGGTGGAGCAACGCCACGCCTATGACATCGAAACCATGGCGGAGCCTCACCTACTCTCCACAATAAGCAAAGACGATGCTCCCACGTACCCCTACTTGGCCCATGGAGCTACATATGAAGATAGAGGACCTCCACGATGGCACCATCTTATGGATCATCAAGAGCGTCCCCATCATGAGCGTCATCGACACAATTCTCCGAGCTCCACAAGGCGCCACCATGAGAGTGCTTATGCACAAGATCGTCGACTTCAAGTACATCATGTGGAGCATCAAGAGCGTCCCCAACATGATCGTCATCGACACTCTTCTCCAAGCTCCACAAGGCGCCACAAGCAACATGCCAAGCCACATGAGCCATCATCTAGGCATGTCAAGGATCTGTTATCACCAGAATTTGACCAAGTCAGAGGTGGGCCGCGATCGAAGATGGGTGTGAAGAAATATATATAGAAGAAGCATGTGGATCGGCCTTTTTGCCAAGTTAGGGCTTAATTGCCCGTGTATCTGTAGCATATTAGATCGTATCTTAGTTTAGAGATAGAATCTTATTCGTGCACGGTTTGGTGCACGCCCGCATTAGAGAGTCCGTTGGACTATAAATATGTACCTAGGGTTTATGGAATAAACAACAACTCACGTTCAACCCCAAAAACAAACCAATCTCGGCGCATCGCCAACTCCTTCGTCTCGAGGGTTTCTATCGGGTAGCGACATGCTGCCTAGATCGCATCTTGCGATCTAGGCAGCACAAGCCCCACGTTGTTCATGCGTTGCTCGTACCGAAGCGCTTTTGATGGCGAGCAACGTAGTTATCATTAGATGTGTTAGGGTTAGCATTGTTCTTCGTTTAAGCATGCTTACGTAGTGCAACCCTTGCATATCTAGCCGCCCTCACGCCTATCTCAGGTGTGGGGCGGCACCCCGCTTGATCATTATTTAGTAGATCTGATCCGTTACGATTGCTCCTTGTTCTACAAGGATTAGTTTAATATCTGCAATAGTTAGGCCTTACAAAGGGGGAGGATCCAAGTGGCACGTAGGGTGGCGTTCGCAAGTCCTAAACGGGATGTTCCTAGGATCAACTTCATGTTGGTTTTTCGGCCTCGTTTAGGATCGGCTTACGAGCACCGTGCGTGGCCGCAAGGCCCAACCTGGAGTAGGATGATCCGATTATGCGGTGAAAACCCTAAATCGTCGTAGATCTCATTAGCTTCATCTTGATCAAGCAGGACCACCAAGTATTCGTGCACCCCGTACGGATCATGGGTGGATCGGCTCTTTGAGCCGATTCACAGGATTACCTGAGAGCCGATCGAGGCTCGTATTTAACGTTTACATGTATGCCCGGCAGGAAACTAAGCGAGGCATCCTCATCACCTTCCTGACCAGGTATAGGTCAGGTGGCACGCCCTGCACTTCGCAACGCCGCGTGTGACCGGAAGAGCATTGCGGGCCGTTGCTCGGAGGGGTCTCGACCAGCCGCAGCTCTAGGCTCTTCCCGGCTCTACGGTGTTGACAAGGCCGCTGCCCGCCGGTGGGTTTTGGCAGTCAACACATTCTCGGCACGCCCGGTGGGACTATCGTCTACATCAACCACATCGCCATCTACATCTGAGATGGCGGACGGCACGCCAGTCACCTACGGGGATCTGCCTGACGACCTCAAGAAGCAATACAACGAGATCAAGGCTACCCTCGAAGCCGACCTCATCGGCTCGTATCGCAGGACCCGTCCGCATGGCGTCACGCGGAAGGAGTTCTCACCGGAAGGCGCACTCGATGAAGTGGACCTATCTGTCCCGTCAGAAGAACGTACCAGGGCCGTACGCCACGAGATTGGTGGCATGGTGGCTCACTCGTTGCGCCTCCGTTCCGAGAGCCTGGTGAATACTTTGGAGCATGTCGCCGTTCGGATGATCAGGGAGGTCATGAAGAATCCGCACTCTTTGTTAGAGTCAGCTCTCAGAACCTACCAAGGAAAAGTGTCACTCCAGCCCCGCTTGCCGTTGTCGCGCACATCGGCGACACCAGGAGCGCATAATTCACCGGCGCGCGTGCCGTTGACAGGATTAACGGTACTCACCCCCGGAGGTGCCAACCAGGACATCCGTTCAACATCAACATGATAGAACTGGGGCACCCCCTTGAAGAAGATAAAGGCGAGGGCAACTGCTCTTATGGCAAAGACAAGGAAGAGGCTGCTCCATGTGATCGGCCCCGACACCGCCAAAACATCCTGGTGATGATCAAGGTAGAAACCGACGCTAGTGATCGGCCCGCTGTATCCGTATCGCCCGCTCTCCCGCATGCGGAGTCGACCTCACAGTGACGGGAAGCCGGGGTACGGGTTCACATCAGCCGATGAGCTAGAGGAAGTTGACATCGGTCCCGGGGATAAGCCTCGACCTACTTTTATCAGCAAGAAGTTAGATCCGCAGCTCGGGGACAGATGATAGCCCCGTTGAAGGAATACCCGGATTGCTTTGCATGGGATTACACAGAGATGCCCGGTTTGGACAGGAGCATCATTGAGCATCGCCTCCCCCGAAGAAAGGATTTCGGCCGTTCCAACAACGAACACGTCGATGAGGGCCGAGATTCCGGAAGAAGTCAAGAAGGAGATTGAGAAAATGTTGGCCGCCGGGTTCATCGGACCATGCAGGTATGCTCGAGTGGATCTCCAAGCATAGTTCCGGTGGAGAAGAAGGACGGCCGATGGCGCGTGGCCATCGATTTCCGAGATCTTAACGCAGCTACCCCAAAGGACGAATATCCGATGCCCGTGGCGGAAACATTGATAAACGCCGCTGCCGGCCACAAGGTGTTGAGCTTCATGGATGGCAACGCCGGTTATAATCAGATTTTCATGGCCCCGGAGGACATACACAAGACCGCATTCAGAGTACCGTGGGCGTAGGCTTGTTCGAGTACGTGGTCATGACCTTTGGTTTGAAGAATGCCGGTGCAACATACCGACGAGCCATGAATTATATATTTCATGATCTCGATCGGCAAGTTGGTGGAGATCTATATCGACGACGTGGTGGTCAAATCGGTATCCATGGAGGGGCACTTGGACGATCTACGGCGCGTCCTAGAACGGACTCGGAAGTTCGGGCTGAGAATGAATCCGAAGAAGTGTGCCTTTGGCGTGACGGCTGGTCAATTCTTAGGTTTTCTGGTTCATGAACGGGGAATTGAGATCGGCCTGAAGAGTCAGGAGGCGGTGCGTACCATGCAGCCGCCTACCACGAAAAAGGAGCTTCAACGCCTCATCGGCAAGATCAATTTCGTCCGGCGGTTCATCTCTAACTTGTCAGGACGAATCGAGCCGTTCATGGCGCTGGTGAAGACCAAGTCTGACGACGAGTTTCACTGGGGGGCAGAACAGCAACAGGCGTTTGATGAAATTAAGCGATATCTAACAACGCCGCCTGTGCTAGTTCCGCCCCAAGCAAGACAGAGCCATTCTACATCTACCCGTCGAGAGCTGATACGTCCATCGCTTCAGTGGTGGTGCAACTTTGCGACGGCGTTGAAAGAGTCGTTTTCTACCTCAGCAGAAGGATGCTGGACGCGGAGACAAGATACCCTGAGGTCGAGAAACTTTGCCTCTGCTTATTCTTCACCTGCACCAAGCTTCATCACATCCTTCTGACGGCGGAGATCATCGTCATCTGTAAATCGGACGTCGTCAAACACATGTTGTCGGCCCCTGTTTTGAAAGGCCGACTTGGTAAATGGATGCTTGCGCTGTCAGAATTTGATCTCCGGTACCGACTCGCGAAGGCGCTTAAGGGCCAAGCGTTAGCCGATCTCATCGCCGAACGGATCAGCACCAATATAGCAGCACTATCCATTCGTGCATGGGCTATGTTCTTCGATGGATCGGTTTGTGACGATGGTTGCGGCATCGGCATTCCGCTCGTATCGCCTCGGGGGCGGAATACTCCTTCTCTATCAGATTATCTACCCCTTGCACCAACAACGTAGCGTAATATGAGGCAATACGTAAAGGAATGGAATTGTTATTGGAAGCCGGAGCTGAAGCCGTAGAGCTCTTCGGGGACTCAAAGTTGGTGATTAACCAGCTCACGGAGGAATATAATTGCGAAAGTGAATCGCCGTTCCCATATTGGGTGGAATGCCGTGAGTTGATGACACAGCTCCGGTACATCAACTTCAATTGGATCCCAAGGTCCCGGAATACCGATGCCAACAATCTCGCACAAATGGCGTCGAGGCTACATAGATATAGCCGACGGAGCGGAAGTTCGTATACAATTCCCGGAACAGAATGATTGGAGAGCCGAGATCTTCGATTATTTGAAAGATTCGGCTCGGGGGCACCTAAACGGGTGAGATACAGAGCCATGAAGTATGTCCTTATAGGAGACGATATGTTCTACGAGACATTAGAAGGATTGCTACTCAAGTGCCTAGGACCGATCGAGTCCAATCGGCTCTTACATGAGGTGCATGAAGGCGCATGTGGAACGCATCGGTCGGCTCATAAGATGAAGTGGTTGATCGGGCGATCGTGGTTTTATTGGCCCACTATGCTTGAAGATTGCTTCAATTATTAAAGGGGTGCCAAGCATGTCAGATGTTTGGAAAAATTCAGATGGTGCCAGCATCAGCGATGAACCCCATCATCAAGCCTTGGCCGTTTCGGGGGTGGGGCATGGATATGATCGGCAAAATCCATCCGGCATCAGGTAAAAAACATGAATGGATTTTGGTTATCACAGATTACTTCACCAAGTGGGTGGAGGCCGTCCCTATGAAAAAAGTAACATCAGAGGACGTGATCAAGTTTGTGAAAGAACACGTCATTCATAGGTTTGGAATCCCCCAGACTATCACGACCGATGGAGGTTCGGTCTTCACTTCTAAAGAATTCAGGAAGTTCTCGTGATGATGTCGGGATTAAACCGATCCGATCATCCCCATACTATGCTCAAGCTAACGGACAGGCCGAGGCGTCCAATCAAAGCCCGATCAAGCTGATCAAGAGGAAAATTGACGAGAACCCTCGGGATTGGCACGAGAAGCTATCAGAAGCGTTATGGGCCTACCGCATGTCGTGTCATGGAGCTATAAAGACCTCGCCGTACCAGCTTGTCTATGGACAGGAGGCCGTATTGCCCTGGGAAATTACGGCTGGATCTAGACGCGTCACGTTTCAGAATGATCCGACGACCTGAAGAATATGCAGCTTTGATGAGCGACACTATTGAGGACGCAACGGAACTCAGTGCTTTGGTCGTTGGAGAAGATTAAGGAGAACAAAGCCGGGGTGGCTCGTGCTTACAACAAAAAGGTTAGACCAAAGGAGTTCCAAGTTGGTGATCTTGTGTGGGAAGCCGTGTTGCCATTGGGAACCGGGGATAAGGCATATGGCAAATGGTCTCCTAATTGGCACGGCCCGTACAAAGTGGTCCAGGCCTTGAAGGGTAATGCGTACATGCTGGAGGAATTGAGCGGCGAAAAGTTCCCCGTGGCCGTTAATGGTCAACACCTCAAGAAATATTTCCCAAGCATGTGGGATGATGGACAGTAAGATGTGGGGGCCGATTTCATAATCGGCCAGTAAAGGGATGATGGACAGTAAGATGTGGGGGCCGATTTCATAATCGGCCAGTAAAAAATAAACATATACATCAGAGCCGATGCACAGGCATCGACTTGAGAAAACGTATGGAGATTAACAGTATGCAAGTACAGCCGATGCACGGGCATCGACTTCAGAGAACAAGAGCCGATACGCTTATATCGACTTTAGCGAAGTAAGTTTATACAACAAGCTTGGCCTCAGACAGCAAGATGAGCCGATATTTTGCCATCGGCTCCCTGTACGACAACTTCATTCGGCAATCGACAAGGGAGCGAAATTAGTTGAGGGATTTTCTTCATTGATAAGGGGATTTCTTACAAAGAAAGAGCCGATTGCTTGGGAAGGGAGAACAAAAGAAGGGTCTATTGACCAATCTACTATTGCTAGACCTATACTAGTAGATCTTAATCTACGGGCCGTCGCTTCCTTCGTCGTCGTCCTCGGAACTCTCATCGGCACTACTGCCGATGGGGTCCTCGTCGCTCGCTCCCGTAACCCTCCACGGGAGCTTCGTCTTCGTCTTCATCGTCGCCGCCGTCGTCATCCCACCACATGCGGAGGCGCTTCGCCGGCGGGTAACCCTCGAGGGAGTCGTCGTCGTCGTCATCGTCTTCCTCTTCCTCTTCTTCGAGGTGGGGCAGCCGTCCCGGGGGAACCGGTCGTCCTCACTCTCCGACTCCGGCTCCCCGACGGCGAGGAACCGAAGATCTTCGTCCCCGCCGGTCGGAGACTGGTCGTCTTCGGACCGGACTGAGGAGGCATGGTCTTCCAGTGTCCCATGCTTCTGGGGCGCGGATATCCGGTGGCGTCTCGCGGGAGGAGGAGGACCCGTAGGAAAGCTCGGAGGAGGAGTCGTGGAAGACCGACGAGGAAGAAGAAGAAGAGGAAGACATGGCTGTGGGAGTTTGGGGGTTTTTGGTGCCGATGGCCAGAACAGAGCAGGATGGTAAAATGGCGAACTGCTCAGAGCGGTTAAATAAAAGGGGGCCACGGTAAAAACAAAATTCAATGCCACAGCAGTTTTCGAGGAGGCAGTACTCAAAGACAACGGTCAAATTGTGCGGAGCAATGGTTCTGCTCTGCCATGACATGACCCGACGAAAAATGCTGCAATGGTTCTGCTCTGCCATGACATGACCCGACGAAAGAAAACGTAATGATTTTGGAAATATCATTTCCAAAACCAGGGGGGCATGTGTTATCACCAGAATTTGACCAAGTCAGAGGTGGGCCGCGATCGAAGATGGGTGTGAAGAAATATATATAGAAGAAGCATGTGGATCGGCCTTTTTGCCAAGTTAGGGCTTAATTGCCCGTGTATCTGTAGCATATTAGATCGTATCTTAGTTTAGAGATAGAATCTTATTCGTGCACGGTTTGGTGCACGCCCGCATTAGAGAGTCCGCCTGGACTATAAATATGTACCTAGGGTTTATGGAATAAACAACAACTCACGTTCAACCCCAAAACAAACCAATCTCGGCGCATCGCCAACTCCTTCGTCTCGAGGGTTTCTATCGGTAAGCGACATGCTGCCTAGATCGCATCTTGCGATCTAGGCAGCACAAGCCCCACGTTGTTCATGCGTTGCTCGTACCGAAGCGCTTTTGATGGCGAGCAACGTAGTTATCATTAGATGTGTTAGGGTTAGCATTGTTCTTCGTTTAAGCATGCTTACGTAGTGCAACCCTTGCATATCTAGCCGCCCTCACGCCTATCTCGGTGTGGGGGCGGCACCCCGCTTGATCATTATTTAGTAGATCTGATCCGTTACGATTGCTCCTTGTTCTACAAGGATTAGTTTAATATCCGCAATAGTTAGGCCTTACAAAGGGGGAGGATCCGAGTGGCACGTAGGGTGGCGTTCGCAAGTCCTAAACGGGATGTTCCTAGGATCAACTTCATGTTGGTTTTCTGGCCTTGTTTAGGATCGGCTTACGAGCACCGTGCGTGGCCGCAAGGCCCAACCCGGAGTAGGATGATCCGATTATGCGGTGAAAACCCTAAATCGTCGTAGATCTCATTAGCTTCATCTTGATCAAGCAGGACCACCAAGTATTCGTGCACCCCGTACGGATCATGGGTGGATCGGCTCTTTGAGCCGATTCACAGGATTACCTGAGAGCCGATCGAGGCTCGTATTTAACGTTTACATGTATGCCCCGGCAGAAACTAAGCGAGGCATCCTCATCACCTTCCCGACCGGTATAGGTCAGGTGGCACGCCCTTGCACTTCGCAACGCCGCGTGTGACCAGAAGAGCATTGCGGGCCGTTGCTCGGAGGGGTCTCAGCCAGCCGCAGCTCTAGGCTCTTCCCGGCTCTACAGTGTTGACAAGGCCGCTGCCCGCCGGTGGGTTTTGGCAGTAAACAGGATCGTCATCGACACACACCATCATATGATCGTCGTCGACCACCACCATCTCATGGATCCCATCGACATATGTCACCACATGAGCACCGCCAACACAAGTCACCCCATGAGCGCCATCGACCAACATCTTCCACAGATCTTCGACGACAACACTCAAGCCATGGTGATGATGCACGAAGACGAGATCCTCGACATGAAGACGACAAAAACCATCATTCGGTGTCTACCACTCCAAGGATGGCAATGGCACATCGCGCATACCTTCTTTATGAGGCGACTTCCGCCTCTTGTGCCACCACCACAATGGCCTCTAGCTCGTCATATGCCTATGGACTCCGATGCTACAAGTGCAAGCAACAAGGCCACCCTCCACGGGAATGTCCCAATCTCCTATGTGAGGTATGCAAGGCCAAGGGTCACATGGCATGGCAATGCACATCGACGAGCACCGACATGCTCCACTTCGACGAGCTACAAGCCCAAGCCACCAAGAAGCCTACGGCGCCCACACTTCAAGATGAAGACCTCCAAGGCCAACGCAAGGATGATGTGGATCCGAGCCTAGCTCTCCGTACACTACGGCGCCACCGATGGAGGACGACTTGGGAGGCGATGGTGATGAGAAGGGTGAGCATGGGATTTTCCCTTCACCTATGGAGGCGCATGGAGATGAGAAAGTCGAGCCTACTCCTATATGCTTCATTGATGAGTTGGTACCAATCCCATGTGAGCATGAGAGCCACTTAGCCCACTTGAGTGAGAGTGATAGTGAGTTGAGTGACTTCCACCCCATATGTGAGTTTGAGTGCTTCCAATTGGAGAACATGAGTGATACACAAAGTGAGTTAAGCGAGGTAGATGATAGGTCCATGGAGGACATCGCTTTGGCTAGCACCTTAACCTCTTCCTCTTTGGTGTCTTCTTATGTTACTCTAGGTTCCATGGAGGACGAGTTCCCGCTCATGGAGACGATGTACATGGTGCATGAAGATGATGATATCTCACCATGCTTGCTTCAAGATGAACATGTCGACCACATGGATCCTCCTACTTCCACAACACCTACTTCAAATGAGTCGGCCTACAAAGGTAACAACATAGGTGTTGATGATGCCATGATCCCACTAGTGGACATGATGACTTACGAGTGCATGCATGATCTTGATGATACATTTGCTACGTCACATGCTTCTTTCATATTCCCATGTGATGTTTTGCTTGATAACATTGTTGATCATGTGGAATTGAATGATTGTGATACCATGACCATGCCATGCTATGAGAGTTTCATATTTGCTCCGATTGCTTGCAATGATAATGACAATGATGACATCACCTTCCGCATGCTTTGCCCAAAATGTTTACACCATTCCGTGATCCTTGCATCCAAGATTGTGAACAATTGCTCTTTCTTATGCTTGGTATGCAAAAATGCTTATTTCATTGTCCACGAGATGGCCCCCATAGCTTTCTCAATTTTTGATGATCATGAATTACCACGTGCCACACATGCACCATCATGCCATATGCACTATCGCCATGCATTCCATACTATCTTGATTGACACTAATGGTGATGTGCACAAGACATGGACCATCATGATGGATGATGTGTTCCTCTAGCATGCACACACGCTTTTTGTTTTCTCTTTTGTGTGTATAGGTACCCGAATGACAACTTCCACCGCCACGGAGCATGAGCTCACGAAACGCGCAATTGAGAGCTACCCCAAGAAGGACGAGATACATGATCCAACCCATGTGATTCACACCAAAGGGTATGTTCCCAAAAGCCTTCGCCCTCATGTGTTTCCGACTTGTCTTGTCGAGCTTTCGGTTTGGCCCAACTCCTCGTCACCTCTTTTGCCTCGTATGCAACATCTCTTGACACATCTTGTTGGCACAATGGTTGATGTATGTCTTGATGTTATCATCATACACTCCGAGAATCTCAAGGACCATGTCATACATGTGAGAGACACCTTATGCATCTTGTGCCACATGTCACACAAAAAGTTGCTCTTCTTTGGATTTCTACTTTCATCTATGGCAATTGAAATGGATTCTTTGACACTTGAGGATACTCATACTCGGCTCACGCCAACCATACTTTCCCAAGCTAAAAGTTTCCATCTCTTTGCCATTGCACATAACAATTGCACAAAATTTTGCCGCCGTTACTTGCCTTTTGAATGTTCCATTTGTTTGGGACAACGCTACACCACACATTTTTGCACAAAGTTTTGCTCTACCAAATTTTGAATACACCAACACTCTTTTGGTTCCCATTTTTGCCAAATGTCCCCTTGCGAAAGGATTTGATGCTTCGTATTTGCATGAGAGCTTATTATTCACCGATAACAAAATTGGCATACACAAGCTCTCTATTCGCAAGTTGCTTTTCCCCAAGTTTTTCTTCGACCACGACTTTATCCCTCCACCACTTCATGGGAGAACCGTCATGGACTACAACAAGGATGCCCGCACCATGACGAACATCCATAAGGATACAAGGGCAACTATACAAGAACATGTCCTTCACCAAGCTACAAGAATCAACGACTACATCATCGACAAACAACATTCCAAGTACTTGGTGAGCAAGACGTTCACCATTTCGGACCTCTCGCCACAACATGGAGATGAGGAGGAACAAGAGTCGAGGACGACTCTTCCCCAAAGGGGGGAGATGATGTAGCCCCGCCCATGGACGACACTACACCAAGGCCAACTAGTCCCCCAAGTGGACCAATGACACGAGCCCGAATGAAGGCTATACATGACAAGGTGAACTCGCTCCTCTCTATCCTCGATCTTGGTACGACATTGGATGGAATGCTACCTCATGCCGGTGTGTTATGTGTCATTAGGTACAAGTTTCATCAAGGACATGAGGAGGAGGACGCACCATTGTTCAAGGAAGAAGAAGCTAAGGTCAATGGAGAGGAAGAGAGGAAGAGAGATGGAGAAGAGAGGAAGAGAGAGGGAGGCCGGAGCCTCCACCCAAGGGGAGGCCGGAGCCTCCACCCAAGGGGGGGCGGAGCCTCCAGGCATCCCTGGCCGGAGCCTCCACCATGGCCGGCCACAACAATCAGCTTCCCAAGCCTCCACGTCGCCATGCGGGAGAAGGCAGGACCGGTACCACGGGTGGAGCCTCCACCCAGGGGCTGGCTGGAGCCTCTACCCTTGGTACCGGCCAAGGTACCGCTCGTGTTCCAGGACCCCTGGACATGGGCTCATCTTTTAAGTGTTATAAGCGGTACCTCCACCGGTACCTCCACCCGAGGTACCGCTCAGCCGAAACCAGCCCAGATCTGAACCGTTCGATCTAATTCGGACGTCCCTCGTTTATGCCTTGTAATACCCAAACTGCCCCTGCTTGAATTAGGCCTATATGTATCTCCCGTACTCCTCTTTGCTAAGGTTAGACAAGATTTGACTTAGAATAGATTTTGAGCTTTGTCTCCCTTGGGTATCATCCCTCTGTAATCAAGGCCACCCTTGTTGTTGATTGGATTTGTGAGTGAGATTCTAGTGTGGTGCACTCTCTCTCCCTCACCGATCTCCGTCTCCAACACCGGTCTCTCACCTCGGAATTCTACCGCGGTCTCTTCCGTGGGTGATTCTATTCGGCGTGGTCCATTGAGCCACGAGGGTAAGCATCGGTTGTATCGGGTTGGTGTGCGTGCGTGTGTCCTCGTGTTCTTCGCGTTCGTCGTGTTCATCGTGTTCTTCGTTTCCCTCTTTTCCCCTTTCGATTCCGGGTCAATTCGCAAGATTGGGCCACAATCTAGGTCTTAGACCTCATCAATAATAATCAATAAAGACCAGAGAGCTAATCATACATAAATAAAGAAAACTAACAAACTCTGAACACAATACGAGTGGAAAACCAAGAGCTAAACGTAGTACTAGCAAACTAGAACACTCGCAGAACAATAAGAGCGAAAACTAGAGTGTTCTATGCAATTAAAACTGAGTGTGTCATTCTCCAAAATAAATATGTTGGGATTCAACTATCTGCTACAGCAAAAAACAAAACAAAAACAAAAACAAAAATAAAGACGCTCCAAGAACAACACATAACATATCAAGGAATAAAAATATAGTGTCTAGAAAGATGACCTAATGCTTTGTTGATGAAGAGGGGATGCCTTGGGCATCTCCAAGCTTTGATGCTTGTACATCTTGGATATTTCTTGGGGTGACATGAGCATCCCCAAGCTTGAGATTTTTTCCATACTTCATCTTATTACATCATTCTTATCTCCCTTCCTTCAAACAAAATTTCACACAATTCTTATTAGCAGCATTTGTCACATCCTAAAATTTTCTAAATTTTGGAATGTGAAAATAAAATAAAGAGAGTGTTTGTTTGTTTGTCATAGTTGAAAATTCACAAGGAATTAAAACTTTCGTGTTTATTAAAAAGATATTTCCAATAAAATAGAGTTTACATAAACCTTGGCTTTAAAAATATTTGCCAATAATACCCTATTTTGACAGCCCCCGCCTCTATTTAGGGCATCTCCAGCGGCACGACGCATTTCGGACGCCCAAAAGTGGTCGCGAGCGTCCGTTTGCGTCGCCCCGCGGACATATTTTATCCGCTCGTCCGTTTGCGTCTGGGTGTGCTCCCACCGGGGCGGCCCATTTTTTTGAATTGCAACATAGTACAAACATTGAAAGTAGTAAATGCATAAAAACTATACAAAGTAGATCTATAGGCCTAGACTACTTGCTTCCTGACAGGCCGGCACCGTCGTTGCGTCGCTCTGTCGCCTGCTTCTCCGCCGCCTCCCGCGCGACCGCAATGGCTCGGTGCACCGCCGCGTCCTCTTGCAGGCACTGCTCCAGCCTCGCGTTGGCGGCCTCGTCCTTGAGCGTCTCGAAAGACTCGACGAGGGCCCGCTGCTCCGCCGCCTTCTCCTCCGGCGTGGGCGCATCAGGGTCATCGGAGGACCAAGAAATCTCCGAGTCAGAGTCCTCGGCTGCAGCGGTGGCCGCCAGCCTGCGCTGTTCCAGCTCGGCGTCGACAGCCGCATGGGCCGCCCGCTCCTCCTCTGCTTCCTTCTCCGCTTCAGCCAGGTCCGCGGCGTCCCTGACCGGGTGGAGGAGGTCGGTGCTGTCGTCGGGAGTCGAACCCGTCCTCGGAGCTCGAGGCCGGGGGAGGTGGAGTGGGAGGTGAAGGTGGAGGTGGAGGCGCGGCAGCCTGGCCGCGTCCGGCGCTGCTCATGGTGGATCTCGCTTGAGAGGAAGCGGCGCTACGGCAGCGGCGGCTAGGGTTTGTGGGGAGGAGATGAGATGCTCGCGCCCCTGTATATATAGCGCGGAGGCAGGGCGACGGCCGCGCCACGCGTGGCATCGTCATTTACTACGTGCGCTGAGGTAGGCGACGGCCGCGCGCCACGCGAGGCATCGCCATTAACGCGGCCGCAGACTGCCGAAGCGACGCCTCGGTGCCAGTACTGGCGGAGAAGACGCATCGACGCTGCGCACGCTCGCGGAAGCCGAGGCACACCATTAACGCGGCCCTGCAAAGGCTGCAGCGCGCCGCCCGGAAGTAATGCCGTGGAAGACGAAGCAGTTGTGCCGCTGCCAGGCGGGCCCGTGCGAGGACCGAGCGGATATTTTCCGCGACCGCCGAGCGTCCACGGAGACGCAAACCTGGCGCATACTTGGGCCAGGTTTGCGTCTCCGCGGACGGCCCGATCACTTTGCATCGCCCCGCTGGAACAGACCCCAAAAGCATTTCCGGTCACGGCGGACGAAAACGGTCGCTCAGCGACCGTTTGCGTCGCGCCGCTGGAGATGCCCTTATACCTCCCCGGAAGCAGCCTCGCATCACACACCCAAGGCGCTTCGCCTCTCTCTCTTTTCCTCGTAGCTTGCTGCTGCTCTTTCTCTCTGCGGCGCAGCACACGACGCCTGCTGCTCTTTCTCTCTGCCGCGTAGGACACGACGCCGCAGCTAGCTGCATCGTCCACGTCCTTCATCTCTCCCACGGTAATCTCATTCATCCCCTCACGTTTTAGTCTGAATCTGTAGTGCTAAGTTCAGACTAGATGAATGATGATCCATTTTAGAACGTTAGATCTGAATTCAAGTGTATTGGGTTAGCTGGACAACCGAATCCATCCGATCGAATTCGTAGTTTATCTAGCTCATAAGCAACTTTGAAATTCTGTAACATTAAATCTAGATCTCCATTTAAAATAGTGGTTCTTGTGTTAAGTTTGTAAAATTATTCTCTACAACTTTCGTGTAGAAAGTTTTTGCATTCGAGAAACTTTATCGGACGTCATTAGAAATTGTAACCGTGAAATGTCTAGTTTTATAAAATTAATATCTAGAGTTCTACACGTGCGATATTCGACAAATTGTATATCGTTGGAATCGGTAAAATGCGTAGATCATTTTAGATATTTTGCATATCAGTTTAGCACACTTTATTTTCGTAGTATTTTTATTATCCGCAATATCGTTCTTCGACTATGAAAATCATTTAGACATATTCATCATGTTCCATGATCACGTCTCTCCATATTATTCGAATAACAATTGAGTTATTTGAGTAAATTTTTATATTTCCTAACTAATCTTTTTTTTTCTTGTGCCATTGGTGAGTGTTGTCACACTCTCCATAATGGTATGTTGCTTTATGACATCTGAGCCTCATGTGATTCTATCACATTGATCATTCCAATTATTCATTCCGCAGTAGCAAACTACCCTTGACCATATGCCCTTGTCAATCTTTTCCTTCTAAGCAATGGACTTAGATAATCTTTTCTTTCTAAATATTTGAGTTAGTAAAATTGATCTATACCAAATGTATCAAGAGTGATTTATTTTCTTTCCAAGTATTTGAACCATCCATTCCATCTCCCAAACCATACCTTGCAAGCCAAACCTCATGCCACACCTTAGTACCATAGAACGTTTCCCAAATTGTTTGTCTTGATTGTATTATGTTGTTATGAATGGTGTGTTTTTGTTGTGTTATTTTTTTATGTTATAGTTCATACGGAGAGCTACGTGTTTTGATTAAGGGAAGTGAATCCTCTTCGACTACCAAAAAGGCAAGTGACACACCCTCACAAATGTCCTAGATTTTTATTCATGCTCCGTAGTGATTTTTGTAGTAAGTCTAGGATATGCTTTGCTTTTGTAATCCCAGTAGATAGCTACTTCCACCTGACTATATTTTATCGCCATTGAATTTAGTTGATGCTTAGCTATGCTATGAAAATGTTTTAGTAGTGGTTATGGAAAAACAACTAAATTCAATGAACTACCTGGGTGGAATGTGGCTTGGATTGGATTATGTTGAGTGGTTACACCAGAGTCATATCTATGGTGGTCGTGTGTATCGCACTTGTGGACGGCCACCCAGGAACAAAGAGATAATAGACAACCTTGCTCAATAGCTTACCGTACAGCCAAATGCTATATGGGCTCTGGCTTGACGGAGTATGTTGTGTGAACCTGGGCCCTACGCGACATGATGATGTAGGGGAATGTAGGTTGGACCGGGTCCGTAGAGAAAGGTCTGGGTGATCACTTCGGAAAAGTCTCGTCCGAGTCAACATCTGTCCATTTGAGCAAAATGTGCATCATGGAAGAAGAGCAGACTAGGTCATGTGGGTAAATTTGTACAACCTCTGCAGAGTGTTAAATCTAAGTACTTAGCCATGTCCCTGGTTACGGACAATTTGAGCGAACTGACAAGGCACATGTTCGAAAGTCTCCTCATCCCAACTTCTTAAATAAAACTTGATGGGTAAACAGGGACATGACAATTGATGTAAGTGACTATCGGCTAGTAGATCCCGTGCCATGTCTATGGTCTGAGTCTACAGGGGTAGTTCACCCAAACCAAGTTGATCATGGGTAGGAGGATTCATCGGGGGTTTACCGGTGGTTTCCAGGTTCATTGATTTCTATCAATGGTACCGCTTAATTAGTATAAAAAAATGAGTTGACAAATGATAGGAGAAAACTGGCTTTATGAGCTCTACCAGCCAAATGTACACTTAAGTGTTAGGTTGTCATATGAGTCCACTATAGTGTCATCTTGCCAATACAATTCAAATGTATTGACCATTCGTGGATGTAACTTTTCATGTTGCGGTATGTTTTGAAAGACGAGTGAATTACGATGGTTAGGGTTACGAGTCTATCCTCAACATGCTCGCTCGTGGCACATAAAGACGAATAACTCCATGCTCGTCTATGTTTATTCGTTGTGAAACTCTGATGATATGCTAGACTTGTGCTATGCAATTTGTAATCATTTATGTAAATTCTGGATCATACGATGTAATAAAGACCTTTGTTTCTTGGTATTACATCTTGTACTGTGTGTGCTAGCGATTGATCCAGGGACTAGCACAGATACGCACAGAGATCGGCACCTTAAAAGGTGAGGTCGCTACAACATTAGTGCAATCAAAATAACAAATCCACTTGGGTTCAGTTCTAACAAATATAAAACATCCATTAAAACATAAGATAATGTAGCAACTTCTTCAAAAATCTCTTTCCTCAAAAGAACTAAAAAAGAAAGAGATTAAGAGGCAAATGCAAATAGTGGCAGAAATCCGTCAAAACAGAACAACATGTAAAGATTGATTTGTTCGAAAATCTTCTGTTGCTCAGATCGAAAAGTGTTCAACTAACAAAAGTTAGATAATAACCGGGGGCATATGCTCATAAATTGGCAGCTCAAAATTACGTTCTGGATAGGAATACGAATTTTTATGGTGAAAGCACAGAATCTGTTTCGGGACAGCAACTTCCCCAAATCTTACTTTCTTCCTATTAGAGGCTATTCTTGGAACAAAAACGAAATAAAAATGATAAGGAGAGGTTATTACAAAGGTAATAACTTCCAGGACTCAAAAAAAGAAAAAATATGGAAATAAAACATGGGTTATCTCCCAAGAGTGCTTTTTTTAACGCTTTTCAGCTAGACGCAGAAAAAGAGCTAGCATCAAGTATTAACAAGTGAAGAAGCATCAACATCATAAATGGTGGGAGCCTTATGTCTACCTCTCTTACCTTTACCCTTTTTCTTAGGGAAAGAATGAGAAGTACCTGGTGGGGAGGTGAAAGTCATGATGCCTTTCCCCACATCTATCTTTGCTCCCAGGAGTTTTAGCACAGACCGTCCAAGTGTGATTGTACATTCAATGATGAGATAATCAGCCGATACCATCCTTCCTAGGATTCTTGTATACACTCCTTGATGAGGACATCCCATCTATTGATACAACCGCTGTACCTACAGCCACACAAATACAAGGACCAATCACTCGAGCTCGTGCCAAACAACTTAACTATCAGGTACTTTCGTTTCTTGGAACTATTCCTCATATACATGAGAATATGATGCTGCCTAAATCAGATATGTTTGTTACTCTTAGAAATGATGGACCTAGCATGGATGAGGAGGACAAGCATTGGAGCATGATCACACATGGAGGAGATGGCAGCAAGCGCTTGAGGATAGAAGATGACGCCACAAGTGGAGATTTCAGAACTTTGAAGCCACCATAAGAAGAGATGAAGACATGGACGAAATATAGAGTTCTCCACTTCATAATTTCGTCCATAGCATAATATGGTGCTGCGTCACCTTTAGTTTTGGGCCAGGCCCATGTCATTTTCGCTGGATTAAGTCAGCCACTTTTTAGAGTCCGTATTGAAGGGGAAAAGGCCTTCTAGGGTTTGGTTCGGCCACCACATGTATGGCTGGCCGAAACCCACCTTTTCCTCCTTTAAATACCCCCATAGCCGTCACGTTTAGACTCGGATTTTGATTAGATTAAAAGTTAGCCATCGCTGCAACTCTCGTGTACTTCTTTTGAGGCCAACGCCCAGAACAAGACCGACTATTCGGAATCCCACCTTTTGAATAAAGCTTTCATCTATATCCGCAATAACTCTGATTGCATTATTAGTTTTTACTTGTTCTCGATTTCAGGTAGGAAGTAAGACCCTCGCTGGTCAGGCTGATCGTGCATCTGCAAGATCAGTAACTCCCGGAGATTGTCCTAGCGATTGCATTGGCGCACGAGCTTTGCACGTGTAGTCGGATCGTCAAGCACGAACTCCACCAACAAATCGACGCTATCATACTCTCATCGAAAGATCGGCCACCTTTGCCTTATCAAGTGGTATCAGATTTCAGGTTGCTCGGTGAGATTTTACTGTTTTCCTAGTGTAGATTGCATCTGCCATCATACCCATAAACCACGAAAAAGCCAAAAATATAGTTAGGGTTTAGATCATCTCGTCCCATAAACCTCCCTGCCACGCCTTGCATTGTCTTTTCAGTTTTGCATAGTTGAATTTGTGTCTGCATCTTCGTGTCGAGTTGCTGGTCTTAGTGTCTAGTTCCTTTAGAGTTTCGAGTTCTGGTCATATTAGTCGCGCTGCCGCCGCCCGCTCGCACCATACGCAGATCACCGCCATATACACCCACCATATACTTCCGCCACTGCCATATACACCCACCAGATCGTTTCCGCCACAGTCATATACATCTACCATATACCCTGTCTCCTACCGCGACACAGATTCGTGTTGTTTCTCTGCCGCGACAGAGTCCTTGTACAATTAAGTTGTCCTTGAGATAAGTTTCGGCCGCGGGTAAAGAGTTGTAAAAAAAAAAAAAGTTGCAAAAAAAAAATTGCAAAAAAAAATCAAATCCGCATCCAAGTTGGGTTGACCACGATTTCCACTAGTCAGGTCGATTTTAGTCCGAATTGGGCAGTTTTGGACACCAAACTTTGACCGGCCATAACTTTTGCATACGAACTCCGTTTTGGACGTTTGACCACTCAAAATCACCGGGAGAAAAAGTTCTATCCAGCCACAACAGATTTCACCATTGTGCGCTTTTCCGAACTCTCAGATTTGCCAAAAAACGCCGGGAAGGTTGAGATTTTTGACCTTTAAGTTTACTACCCGGAAATTCCTGTGTTCTTCACTTATATCTTGCTTTTGAGCTATTCCTTTGTGCTTCTTGGAGCCAACCGCCACCATATATCACGTCATCACTGCTCATTGCTTGTGTGCCGCGCCGTGACGTCATTGGTGAACTAGGCTGATTGCATTATTAGTTCTTACTTGTTCTCGATTTCAGGTGGGAATTAAGACCCTCGTCGGTCGGTCGATCGTGCATCCGCAAGATCAGTAACTCCCGGAGATTGTCCTAGCGATTGCATTGGCGCACGAGCTTTGCACGTGTAGTCGGATCGTCAAGCACGAACTCCACCAACAAATCGACGCTATCATACTCTCATCGAAAGATCGGCCACCTTTGCCTTATCACTCCTTCAGCAACTCCAGTGGGTAATATAACAACATTATTGGTAAGAGATATTTTTCTCCACCCACAGAAAGTTCCCAAAGATTTAAAGACTCATAAATATCTTTAGGCATAAGACAAAACTCAGACATAATATCGCAACGAGCATAAAAAATTTCACCATTTATATCAGCTTTTACTGAAGGGAGCCAACTTGAGGATTCAAAATTTATTGAAACATGATCATAATTTTCACAAAGCAAGCTATAATATTCTTTTAAGCAAGTACTTGTCTCAAGAGTATTTAATCTAGCATAAATGCTCACAAGGGATGAATCAAAACTACTAGGTGAGCTATATGTTGCAATCAACTTTTTTATGGCATTAAAAGCTTAACCTCCATCACAACGAAGGAAATCTCCTCCTAGTACAATATCCAAAGCATATCTATAACAAAGAACAAGACCAAAGTAAAAGCTACTAAGAAGCGGGCCTAGAGTCATTTTAGGTTCAGTTTTATCATAAGAATTATTAATTCTAGACCAAGCTTCTTTGAAACTCTCCTCACTCCCTTGTTTGAAAGTGAAGATCATTTCCTCATGACATAGTAACATGACTAGACATAGAAGCAACTTAAAATATGAACTAATTTTTTGTGTGTTTTTTATATAATGAAACAAACAAGACAAAATAAAATAAACTAAGCAAAAATATAACAAAGTAAAGAGATTGGAGATGAGAGACTCCCCTTGCGAAATTCTCTTTCTTCCCGGCAACGGCGCCGTAAAAAGAGCATGATGAGCGCAGATTGCACACCGTTGGGGAACCCCAAGAGGAAGATATGATGAGCACAGTACCAAGTTTTCCCTCGGTAAGAAACCAAGGTTTAATCGACCGATAGGAGAAAGGCGTGACTTCGAAGGTGTTGCTAGCTGACTTGTGATAGGGCGCACTACCGGCATCAGCAACAACGTTAAACCCGCACACAACACAACCAAAATACTTTGCCCCAACTTACAAGTGAGGTTGTCAATCTCACCGGTTTTGCTGAAAACAAAGGATTAACCGTATAGTGTGGAAAGATATGTTTGTTTGTACTGAAATGAAAGAGTTGTTGCCATGGGGGTTGGCAATAACACAGAACATGTATTTGCAGTGTAAAAGAAAGGACCGGGGTCCACAGTTCACTAGAAGTGTCTCTCCATAAAAATAAATAACATGATGGGTGAACAAATTACAGCTAGGCAATTAACAGAATAAAGACCATACATGAAAACATGATTACTATGAGATTCGTTTGGGCATTACAACATAATACATAGACCATAATCCAACTGCATCTATGACTAATAATCCACCTTCGGGTTATCATCCGAACCCCTTCCGAGTATTAAGTTGCAAGCAACAGATTATCGAATTAAGCAATGTGTGTAAAGTAAACAATAGAATTATCCTTGGACAATTTTTTTGTTTTCTCCCTAGTAGCAACAAAGACATCTGCAATCTGAGAGTTATTGTCGCTCTTACAAAAAACTAGAGGCATGAAGCCACTATCTAGCATAAATACTCCCTCTTGGAGTCACAAGTATTTTACTTGGACAAAGCAACTACTAGCAACGGAGAGCCTGCAAGATCACAAATAACATATGACAAGTATATAATCGATCTAAACATAGTATTCAATATTCATCAGATCCTAGCAAACACAACATGTAGCATTACATAAAGATGATCTTGATCATTATAGGCAGCTCACAAGACCTAAACATGAGGCA
This sequence comes from Lolium rigidum, assembly GCF_022539505.1. Lineage (NCBI taxonomy): Eukaryota > Viridiplantae > Streptophyta > Magnoliopsida > Poales > Poaceae > Lolium > Lolium rigidum. The sequence continues at coordinate 193,646,736 of NC_061510.1, read as the reverse complement.
AAAATTGGAGAAGACAACTATCTAGCTACTGCTATGGACCCGTAGTCTAGGCAAGAACTACTCACGCATCATTTCGGAGGCGGGAACGGCGAGGTACAGGCCTCCGGTGCTGACCTCCCTCTCCGGCAAGGTGCTGGGAAGAGCTTCAGAATCCTCCCGAGCTAGGGTCAGCGATGGAGGCCACGATGTAAATTTTCGTGGATGGAGGCTCGGGTATTTAGGTTTTTCCTGAGATCATGAATAAATAGGCGGAAGGGCGAGGTCGGTGGACGCCTGGGGGGCCCACACAACCCCATGGAGCGGGCCACCCCTGGCTGCGCCATGGGTCGGTGTGGTCGCCCTGTGGCGCCCCCTCCATCTCTCCTCTGGACTCCGTCTTCATTACGGTATAATATGAACTTCGCCTTTTTGTTTCGTCCAATTCCGAGAATATTTCTTGTGCAACATTTCTGAAATACAAAACAGCAGAAAACAGGGAACTGGCACTGTGGTATCTTGTCAATAGGTTAGTGCCGGAAAATGTATAAAAGTGCAACAAAGTGTAAACAAAACATATATAAATTGGTGTAAAACAAGCATGGAGCATCAAAAATAATAGATACGTTTGCAACGTATCATTGGCATATTTGGGATTAGGTGAATCATGAGCATGATTTTATATATTCCCTAACATATGAACTCATCTTAATTTTCTCACATTGGCAATAACGTGGTTTCATTAAGATTTTTGCAAGAACCACAACGTTTTCACATAAATATTAATGCCAAAAGACAACCACGAGGTTGGATGTAAGAAGAATGCATGAAGTTGATAGATACTTGTTACCCATATATCATTGGTGTCATGTAGTAGATATGGGTTCGTCAAACATCATAGTTGTGGCACCCCCGGTATCAGGGTTAGACAAATACCAGATCTTTGTCTAACATAAGCCTAACCTAGAGCTCGAGAGACTACATCGAGAGAATCGGAAACACAACAGTGAATGTACGACTGAAAGAAGTAATACAAGCTCATAACAGAGCAAAGAATCAAAGCATTACAAGCAGAGGTCACTGACCTGGCATTTCACGAATCAATGAAAGCGAAGTTATGCTATTAGACATAGCAAGATAGCAAAAGGCCTAAGAGGCCAGGATCATAACAGCGACATCCCAGCCCATAGATTCCAGGCTGCCACCTGGGAACCCCAAGCTACTCGTCAATGTCGACCTAGAAATCACCATCTGTTGGAGCGACTTCGTCTAAAACAAAAGCATGCAAAGCTGAGTACAGGGACTAAGCAAGACTTAGAACAACCTTTTAGCAAAGCGGGTATGCGGGCTCTCTGTTGAGCTCCTTTTGCATAAAGCGTGTTTTCCTTTAATAAACAAGAGGGAGAAGAAACTCGACTACTCAGAACCTTTAAAAGGGATAAGAGAGCGATAACTCTAGCTCTATTGATCATCATATTGTATCCACCAAACCTTCAACAGCACGAACCACTATCTTCGGATCACCCCCTCAACATCTCGGAGAAGGTATCCGTAAACACACATTGTTTGCCAAGTTTTACGATTAAGTTAAAGTTCTCTATGATCTCCATGTTTGTTCCCAAGTCGTCCATAACCGTGGACACAGATTTTCAAAATGATTCATAACCATGCAGGGGTGCACAACTTTACCCACAGGTGCCAACCAACTCTTAATGCCAGATCATAAGCTCTCTTCCTTGGAAAGCCGACAGAGGGTGGTTGACCACGACCTTTAGCTTACTGTCGCCTAGACCATGAGTCACGCGCTAAGGATTCTTCCACCGTAACGGGTCAAGTCCTGAAGTCGGTCCTTAACGATGTGAGCTGAGGTGGGTTTCCCTAGAGGCCGCAACCCCCAGCCACCATGACCACACTTACCTACATGTTATGTACCTTTCCCCCCAAGCAGAATGCAATGCATATGTCCAAATAACGTCCAAACTATGTGACTCATGGAATCAACTAGGCAAGTTAGTAAGTCGAGAGGGTACCATAATAGGGCCTCGTGTGGTTTTACGCTCGGTCTTGGTTCAAGATGCGAGAACTCAGATCCTAGGGTCGGCAGAAACGAAACAACCCACCACATCCCAATGTGGCCTCTCGTCTGAGCCTTTAGTCATGTTTAACAACATCTCTATACTTACCACATCAACCTGACATGCCAGCTTCATTTCATTGTAAGGCTCCAGTCCGAACACTGGATTAAAAGCGTAACAAACTAAGCATGGATAAGCATAAAGATATAAAGGCGCTAGTGATGCACACATGCTAAACCTAGTTATGCTATGAGAAGTGGATCAGGGATTTGAGGCTACAAGGGTGGAACATGCAACAGATAGGATAACTCTACCTATCGATAAAAGAATAGTTGAATCACATGCAATATGTGGGAACCAGAAGTAAAGCATTTCGAAACCATATATGAACTAGGTTAGGGCTTGCCTTTGTCCCTGACAAAGAAATATGGATCTTCGGAGATCTTGTACTTGACATGTCCGTCAATGAACAAGTATTGATCTTCAGTGTTGTTGATCTTCATCGTCTCAGATTCGTGCTCTATCGATCGCGAAGAAGCAAACATCGAAAATGGCAAAACAACACTCACACATGGCATCGATGCAATGCGCATACAACAATGATGACATGTCATGCTGATAGTAATGAAAGTGATCCTATAACATGCTCATCAATTTAAAAAGGGTTGGAATGCATAATACCTTGCAATTCCATAAACCCTGCATATTAGAGAAGAGGGTTCATTTGTTCTTCCATTAAGGACAGGGTTCAAAGGTTCTTAACAATGCCTTCTTTTGATACTAAAGGGTAGATCTCATTTTTTTGAATATTTTGATATATTATACGCATTTTTCTGATTTAAATTGAATAAGTTATTGATTTTACAAGTTTTATTCATTTTCTGAAATTTCTAGAAAATGTTAAAAGTCTAACAGTCGGTCACTCGTCAGGGTTTTAATCATTTATAAAAAAATTAGGAAAATATTAAATATCTGACGGATGGGGCCCACCTGTCATGGATTTATTATTTACAGAAAATAAAGAAAATAAAAAGATTTGTTGTGGCCCACGGGTCAACCGCCGATGGTCAACTCTGGCGGCCAACGCCCGCGACCACGCAGAGGCGGTGCTTTGGAGCTCGCGCGACCATGTTGCTTCATGCGTTCGATGCACCGGACGATGGGGAGCCGTATGGGGGCGGCGCCGCTTCCCAGAGGTCGCCCGATATGGCCGGCAGCGATGGAAGTCGGCGGCGCTACAATGAACGAGGGAGAGGGCAGAGGGGCGCCGGGGAATGGCCAACTCACCAGCAGCGTGATGGTGGTGTCAGCGAGCTCGGAGGAGGCCCAAGCGACGAGATCAACGGTGGTTGTCATCGGCCGGACTTCGGGCGGACGAGCTCGTTGCCGTCGATTGGAGGCGAGAGGTGTCGATTCCTTCCGCAGAGATACTCTAGGAGGCGCGGTGGAGCTTCAGAACATGTCAATGGAGCTCAGGGAGGCGGCGAACGGCGGGGACGACAGGTGGCCAGAGCTAGGGTTTCAGCCCTGCCAGAGCACGGGAGGGAGATGAAGAGGAGAGTGGCGGCCTAGGGTTCTTGTGCGGCGGCGGAGAGGCTTTATAGCCGCTCGGATGCGGTGACGCGCATCGCAACGGCGACCGGAGGATCGGGCGGCCCGGGCTCTGCCACCGAGCTGCATCGGGAGGAGGAAGAAGATGGAGATTTTCTGAAAAACCCCCTGGCTTTTGCTATTTTCCATGGATCATTTAAAACAGAGTTAAAACCATTTCCATTTGCTGTTTTGGGCTATCTCGAAATCTTATACCAACATTATGTGGCACCATTTGATCATTTAAAATAACTATCACATAGCATAAATTTTAATGTTTGAAATATTTGAAAGGAATTTCAAATAGAGAAAGACTTGCATAAACCTAGGGTTTCCACTTTTTTTTATTTGCAAATTTTTCTTAATGCATTATAAATGATGCTCATGAATGCACATAAAATTCCTAACTAGGGTTTAGCAAAATAGGGATGTTACAGCTCTATCGCCCTTACAAGAATCTCGTCCCCGAGATTCCTAAGGTACGAAAAGAGAAGGTAACAAGGACTACACCGGTCTTCAACGAGCTTGTCGATACCACGATGATCTTATTTGTTGAAGAAGTTGATCCTCGACACCATGAAGAGCTCTTAATTTCTTTATTTACTCTGAAGGTAAGAAGGAATGACACTGGACAGTGGATTTTCACAAAGATCGAGTATTTCATGGTCAACTCATGGGAGGAGTGTGATGCCCCGGAACCGGTACCATGAGGATTCCAGCGATCCCGCCAAAATCCGAACGATATCGATCCAGAGACGCCCTCCGACATGACGTGTGCGACAAATCACACAAGTGATGCCAGAGGAATTAACACGAGCAGTAACATTACAACTGGATTACAATAGAGCCCACAAGAAACATATATTACAACAACGACTCCAACGAGTCAAGATACAAATATACAACTCAAGATCCAAATCATACAGAAGATCAAATACGTCCGAGTACGGACAAGATACAAATTGGACTAAGAGTCCTGAAGATAACGAGTGGCGCTCATAACCCTGCCCAGGCCAAGCCAGAAGGGTAACCTTGCTAACGTCGTCTTCTCGTACCTTTCGAAGTCGGGCCATCGGTTGCCGACAAGAGGAGGAAACAAAAGAGAAAGAGAAAATGCGAGGGTAAGTACCAAGGAACGAACTCCGGCACGTACTTAGCGAGACTAGAAATGGCTATGCTCGCCAGGCGAATATATCGTCGGGGCTATATGGTAGGTTTAGCGGCAGCAAAACTATAACCAATAGAGACACGCTACAACATCCGTCTACTCAGAGAAGATAAGAGAGCGCATAAGGTAACAAATAAAATACTACACAAACATAACCCAGCCGATTACACATATCCCCTTCAACAATGCGAAGAAGCAATGTAAAAGGCACTCAATGGTGGACAAGTTTTATTAGGTATTGGTTGTAGTAATGCTATATTACTACATAAGTTATTATCATATTATTAACAATAAGTATACACTACAAGAAAAGTTGCCATGGCCGACGAAGTTGAAGTCGCGCCGTGGTTGCTGGTGTACCATGGCCGACGATTTTTGGTCTCTCCGTTGAGCATGTCAAAACATTTTTTTCTCGTTTTTGAGGCCACCTAGCCCGACGAAAACAGCCAAAACGTCGCGTATGGTGGCCCGGAACGTGGTGCATCTCGAAATCTCGGGTTCGCCGGCCGAGCCACCGCAAATCCGCACCGCCGAGGGATGTAGGGCCCAGATGGCAGCCTCTCTGGCATTGATTTTTTTCTCGATCGCGCCATCTCGTTCAACGCTCTCCGATCGAGCCGTTTACGATGCAGGATCATGGGTCCCGCATGTCATCCTCTATGAACCAAAATTCTTTCTATTCTTGGAATTTTTTTGACCCCCGATTTCTCGCTACTTCCTTTTTCTTTTGATCCCTTGCCGCCTTGGAAACGTTGAGACCGCTCGTTGCTAAATGGGACCCGCATGTCATCCTCTATGTGCAATCAACTTTCTTTTCTTGGAGTTTTTTGGCACCTCATATTTGGTCACTTGCCTTTTTCTTTCGATCCCGTCCCGCCTCTCAAACGGTGATACCGCTGCTGCTAAATGGGACCCGCATGTCATCCTCTATGTACTATAAAACTTTCTTTTCTTGAATTATTTTTGGCTCCTCATATTTGGTCACTTGCCTTTTTCTTTCGATCCCCTGCCGCCTCTCAAACGGTGAGACCGCTGCAGCTAAATGGGACCCGCATGTCATCCTCTATGTACTATAAAACTTTCTTTTCTTGAATTATTTTTGGCTCCTGATATTTGGTCACTCGCCTTTTTCTTTCAATCCCCTGCCGCCTCTCAGACGGTGATACCGCTGCTGCTAAATGGGATCCGCATGTCATCCTCTATGTACTATAAAACTTTCTTTTCTTGAATTATTTTTGGCTCCTCATATTTGGTCACTTGCCTTTTTCTTTCGATCTCATGCCACGTTTGAAACGTTGAGGAACCTGCTCGCTCATGGGACCCGCATGTCATCCTCTATGTGCTATAAAAGTTTATTTTCTTGGATTTTTTTCACCCTCTGATTTTTGGCTATTTCCTTTTTCTTTTGATCCCCTGCCGCCTTGGAAACGTTTGAGTAAGCTGCTGACTCATGGGACCCGCATGTCATCCTCTATGTACAATCAACTTTCTTTTTTTTCATCTCAAAGCCGCATTTGAAACATTGAGACCGCTCGTCTGCTAAATGGGACCCGCATGTCATCCTCTATGTACAATAAAGTTTCTTTTCTTGGATTATCTTTGGCTCCCGATATTTTGTCACTTGCCTTTTTCTTTCGATCTCATGCCGCCTTTGAAACGTTGAGTAAGCTGCCGGCTCAGGGGTCCCGCATGTCATCCTCTACGAACAATAAAAATTTCCTTTCTTGGAGTTATTTTTGTCCCCTAATTTCTGGCTATTTGCCTTTTTCTTTTGATCTCCTGCCCCCTTTAAAACGATGAGGACGATGTTGGCAGGTCGGTCCCACATGTCATCCTCTATGAACAGTAAAAGTTTCCTTTGATGGATTTATTTTGAACCCCTAATTAAATTCTAGATATTTCCTTTTTTTTCTTTTGATCCCCTGCCGCCTTGGAATCATTGAGGATGCTGCTGCCTCATGGGTCCCGCATGTCATCCTCTCAGAACGGTAAATGTTTCTTTTCTTGGATTTTGTTGACCAAACGATTTTTGGCTTATTTTTTCTTTCAATCTCCTGCAGCCTTTAAAATGTTGAGGACGCTGCTGGCTCACGGGTCCCACATGTCAGCCTCTATGAACAATAAACGCTGAGGATGCTGCTGCCTCATGGGTCCCGCATGTCATCGTCTTAGAACGAAAATGTTTCTTTTCTTGGATTTTTTACCAACATATTTTTGGTTTATTTTTTCTTTCTATCCCCTGCCGCCTTTAAAACGTTGACGACGCTGCTGGCTCATGGGTCCCCGATGTCGACCTCCCCGTACAAGAAACATGTGATATCTTGATTATTTTGCGGACAATAAACATTGTATTTCGCTCTGAGCTATTGCAAACGGATAAATTAAATATTTATTTTTACATAAACAAACTTATATGTTGAATCTCCTTGTTTTGTGTTTTTGTGAAGCATAGGACTTTCCTGTTTTTTTAGAAAAATCCGAACTTTCCTGTTTTGGAGTGGGCTGAAATTGTACGAGTCAAAAGGCCCATAAGGATAGTTCGAAGGCCCAGATGTCCAGATGCAGCCCAATTGAATTCTTTCTTTTCCATGATTTTTTTCACCCCCTGATTTCTGGCTACTTCATTTTTGTTTTGGTCCTGTGCCTCCTTGGAAACGTTGAGACCGCTGCTGCAAAATGGGACCCGCATGTCATCCTCTATGTACAATAAAATTTCTTTTCTTGGATTATTTTTGGCTCCTGATATTTGGCACTTGCCTTTTTCTTTCGATCTCATGCCACGTTTGAAACGTTGAGGAACCTCGTCGGCTCATGGGACCCGCAAGTCATCCTCTATGTGCTATAAAAGTTTATTTTCTTGGATTTTTTTTCACCCTCTGATTTTTGGCTCCTGATATTTGGTCACTTGCCTTTTTCTTTCGATCTCATGCCACGTTTGAAACATTGAGGAACCTGCTGGCTCATGGGACCCGCATGTCATCCTCTATGTACTATAAAAGTTCATTTTCTTGGTTTTTTTGCACCCTCTGATTTTTGGCTATTTCCTTTTTCTTTTGATCCCCTGCCGCCTTGGAAACGTTGAGTAAGCTCGTTGGCTCATGGGACCCGCATGTCATCCTCTATGTCCATCAACTTTATTTTCTTGGATTTTTTTGAGCCCCTAATTTCCGGCTACTTTCTTTTTCTTTTGATCTCAAGCCGCATTTGAAACGTTGGGACCGCTGCTGCAAAATGGGACCCACATGTCATCCTCTATGTACAATAAAAGTTTCTTTTCTTGGATTATGTTTCAAGCCGCCTTTGAAAACGTTGAGGAACCTGTTGGCTCATGGGACCCGCATGTCATCCTCTATGTGCTATAAAAGTTTATTTTCTTGGATTTTTTTCACCCTCTGATTTTTGGCTATTTCCTTTTTCTTCTGATCCCCTGCCGCCTTGGAAACATTGAGTAAACTGCTGGCTCATAGGTCCCACATGTCAGCCTGTATGAACGATAAAGCTTTCCTTTCTTGGAGTTTTTTTTACCCCTATTTATGGCTACTTTCTTTTTCTTTTGATCTCAAGCCGCATTTGAAACCTTGGGACCGCTGCTGCAAAATGGGACCCACATGTCATCCTCTATGTAAATAAAGTTTCTTTTCTTGGATTATCTTTGGCTCCTGATATTTTGTCACTTGCCTTTTTCTTTCGATCTCATGCCGCCTTTGAAACGTTAAGTAAGCTGCTGGCTCATGGGTCCCGCATGTAGAAGTTTCCTTTCTTGGAGTTATTTTTTACCCCTAATTTCTGGCTATTTGCCTTTTTCTTTTGATCTCCTGCCCCCTTTGAAACAATGAGGACGATGTTGGCAGGTCGGTCCCACATGTCATCCTCTATGAACAATAAAACTTCCCTTTGATGGATTTATTTTGAACCCCTAATTAATTTCTGGATATTTCCTTTTTTCTTTTGATCCCCTGCCGCCTTGGAATCGTTGAGGATGCTGCTGCCTCATGGGTCCCGCATGTCATCCTCTCAGAACGGTAAATGTTTCTTTTCTTGGATTTTGAATACCAAATGATTTTTGGCTTATTTTTTCTTTCGATCTCCCGCCGCCTTTAAAACGTTGAGGACGCTGCTGGCTCACGGATCCCACATGTCAGCCTCTAACATTAAACGCTGAGGATGCTGCTGCCTCATGGGTCCCGCATGTTATCCTCTCAGAACGAAAATGTTTCTTTTCTTGGATTTTTCCATCCCCTGCCGCCTTGAAAATGTTGACGACACTGCTGGCTCATGGGTCCCCGATGTCAGCCTCCCCGTATAAGAAACATGTGATATCTTGATTATTTTGCAGACAATAAACAGTTTATTTTGCTCTGAGCTATTGCAAAGGGATAAATTAAATCTTTATTTTTACATAAAGAAACTTATATGTTGAATCTCCTTTTTTTGTTTTTGCCAGGCATAGGACTTTCTTGTTTTGGAATGGGCTGAAATTGTACGAATCAAAAGGCGTCCAGCGGGATAGTTTGAAGGCCCAGATGGCCAGAAGCAGCCCAATTGAAATATTCCTTTTCTTGGATTTTTTTTGACACCCTTATTTCTGGCTACTTCCTTTTTCTTTTGGTTCTGTGCCTGATAGGGAAAAGGTGGCCGATCTTTTGATGAGAGTAGGATAGCGTCGATTTGTTGGTGGAGTTCGTGCTTGACGATCCGACTACACGTGCAAAGCTCGTGCGCCAATGCAATCGCTAGGACAATCTCCGGGAGTTACTGATCTTGCGGAAGCACGATCAGCCGACCAGCGAGGGTCTTAATTCCTACCCGAAATCGAGAACAAGTAAGAACTAATAATGCAATCAGAATTATTGCGGATATAGATGAAAGCTTTATTGAAAAGGTGGGATTCAGAATAGTCGGTCTTGTTCGGGCGTTGGCCTCAAAAGAAGTACACGAGAGTTGCGAGCAATGGCTAACTTTTAGTCTAATCAAAATCCGAGTCTAAACGTGACGGCTATGGGGGTATTTAAAGGAGGAAAAGGTGGGGTTTCGGCCAGCCATGCATATGGTGGCCGAACCAAACCCTAGAAGGCCTTTCCCCTTCAATACGGACTCTAAAAAGTGGCTGACTTAAATCCGCTGAAAATTACATGGGCCTGGCCCAAAACTAATGGTGTCACAGCACCATGGACTCATGTGGACGAAATTATGAAGTGGAGAACTCTATATTTCGTCCATGTCTTCATCTCCAATTATGGTGGTTTCAAAGTTCTGAAATCTCCACTCGCAGCGTCTTCTTCAATCCTCATATGTTTGCTGCCATCTCCTCCATGTGTGATCATGCTCCAATGCTTGTCCCTCTCATCCATGCTAGGTCCATCATTCCTAAGAGTAACAAACACATCTGATTTAGGCAGCATCATATTCTCATGTATGTGAGGAATAGTTCCAAGAAACGAAAGTACCTGATAGTTAAGTTGTTTGGCACGAGCTCGAGTGATTGGTCCTTGAATTTGTGTGGCTGTAGGTACAGCGGTTGTATCAATAGATGGGATGTCCTCATCATGCTCCCCTTCTTGAATTGAAGTCGTCCTCGACGCGATCTCATCTTCTTCACCAAAGTAAGGCTTCAAATCTGCAATGTTAAATGTAGGACTAACCGGACCCAATTCTGCAGGAAGCTCAAGTTTATATGCATTATCATTTATTTTCTCTAACACCTTAAAAGGACCAGCGGCACGTGGCATGAGCTTAGACTTGCGCAATGCAGGAAAATGATCTTTGCGCAAATGGAACCAAACAAGATCACCAACATCAAACACAACATGCTTTCGTCCTCTATCCCCAGCAATTTTATACTTAGCATTCATGCGTTGTATGTTGTCTTTAGTAGTCTCATGCAATTTTAATATCAATTCAGCCCGTTGTGTAGCATCCAAATCATTTTGCACCGAAGATGGTAAAGGCAATAAATCAATAGGTGCACGTGGAACAAAACCATACACAATCTCAAAAGGGCACATCTTAGTAGTAGAATGCAGCGAACGATTGTAAGCAAATTCAATATGAGGTAAACATTCTTCCCACAATTTTAAGTTCTTCTTCAAAACAGCCCGCAGCATAGTAGACAATGTTCTATTTACTACTTCAGTTTGTCCATCAGTTTGGGGATGACATGTAGTACTAAACAGCAATTTAGTCCCCAACTTAGCCCATAAACATCTCCAAAAGTGGCTAAGAAACTTAGTATCACGATCAGAAACAATAGTATTTGGCACACCATGTAAACGCACAATTTCGCGAAAGAACAAATCAGCGACATGTGTAGCATCATCAGTTTTGTGACATGGAATGAAGTGTGCCATCTTAGAAAACCTATCCACAACAACAAAGATACTATCCCTCCCCTTCTGTGTACGAGGCAAACCCAAAACGAAATCCATAGAAATATCCTCCCAAGGTACACTAGGAACGAGGAAGAGGCATATATAAACCATGTGGATTAAGTCGAGACTTAGCTTTTTGGCATGTAGTGCAGCGTGCCACAAATCTCTCAACATCTCGACGCATACGTGGCCAAAAGAAGTGTGCAGCAAGTACATCCTCCGTCTTCTTCACACCAAAGTGACCCATCAATCCTCCTCCATGCGCCCCCTGCAACAACAAAAGACGAACGGAACTATCTGGGATGCATAGCTTGTTAGCACGGAACACAAATCCATCATTGAGGACGAATTTGTTCCATGTTCTACCATCTTTACAATTCAGCAACACATCTTTAAAATCAGCATCATGCAAATATTGCTCCTTTATAGTTTCCAATCCAAAAATCTTGAAGTCAAGTTGAGATAGCATGGTATAACGGCGCGACAAAGCATCAGCAATAACATTATCTTTACCCTTTTTGTGTTTGATAACATAAGGAAAAGACTCAATAAATTCTACCCACTTTGCATGGCGACGATTCAACTTAGCTTGACTACGAATATGCTTCAAAGATTCATGATCAGAATGTATAACAAATTCTTTAGGCCATAAATAATGTTGCCAAGTTTCTAATGTCCGAACCAGCGCATATAATTCTTTATCATAAGTAGAATAATTCAGACTAGGCCCACTCAATTTCTCACTAAAATATGCAACAGGTTTGCCCTCTTGTAATAACACACCGCCCAAACCAATTCCACTAGCATCACATTCAAGCTCAAAAGTCTTATTGAAATCAGGAAGTTGGAGTAATGGAGCATGTGTTAACTTATCTTTCGAGAATCATGAAGGCTTCTTGTTGTGCATCGCCCCACACAAAGGGCACATCCTTCTTTGTAAGCTCATTCAGCGGCGCAGCAACGGATCCAAAATCTTTCACAAAGCGCCTATAGAAACCAGCGAGGCCAAGAAAACTCCTCACTTGTGTGACCGTCTTTGGCTGCGGCCAACTTTCAATTGCCTCAATCTTGGCTGGATCAACTTCAATTCCCTGCGCAGTAACACCATAACCAAGAAACGCAACTCGATTGGTGCAAAAGGTGCACTTCTCAAGATTACCATACAAACGTGCATCACGTATAGCATTGAAAACAACACGTAAATGATCCAAATGTTCCTCCAAAGATTTGCTATAAATCAGAATATCATCAAAGTATACCACCACAAAACGTTCAATAAAAGCATGTAAAACTTCGTTCATCAGTCTCATGAAAGTACTAGGTGCATTAGTTAAACCAAAAGGCATGACCAACCACTCATATAAACCGAACTTAGTTTTAAACGCTGTTTTCCATTCATCTCCTAATTGCATACGAATCTGGTGGTAACCACTACGCAAATCAACTTTAGAGAACATAATAGAACCACTCAATTCATCAAGCATATCATCTAAACGAGGTATAGGATGATGGTAACGAATGGTAATATTATTAATAGATCTACAATCAGTACACATGCGTGAAGACCCATCCTTCTTAGGTACCAAGATAATAGGAACATCACATGGGCTAAGAGACTCACGAATGTAACCTTTATCTTGGAGAACCTGAATTTGTCGCTGAATCTCTTTGGTCTCTTCGATTGGTACGATATGGCGCACGGTTGGGCAGCGAAGCCCCTGGAATCAAGTCAATCTGGTGTTCTATCCCACGGATAGGTGGTAGTCCAGGTGGTACATCTTGTGGGAAGACATCAATGAACTCCTGCAAAAGGTTAGCAACCGCAGGTGGCAAAGAAGGAGGCATATCCTCAAATGAAAACAGAACTTCTTTGCAAATAATAGCATAGCATTGAGTAGTGTTCACATCAAGTTCAGCAATATCAGATTTGCTAGCAAGCAAACAAGGATTTTTCAAACGAATTTCAGTAGCATGGTTTGAATCAGATTTAGTATTAGTCTTATGTGGCACAAAATCTGTAGCAACAATCTGATTCTCACTCTTAAGTTTCTCCTCGTTTCTTACTCTACTAGCTCTAGCAAGATCATCTTTTAGTATTTGTTCAGGAGTCATAGGTTTGAGACCAATTTTCTTTCCATCATGCATAAGAGAATACTTGATTAGTTTTACCATTATGAACAGATTCTCTATCAAATTGCCAAGGTCTACCAAGTAACAAAGAACAAGCTTGCATAGGTACAACATCACAATCCACAAAATCAGAATATGTACCAATAGTAAAATGCACACGTGTAGTTCTTGTTACCTTGAGCTTCCGAGAGCTCTCAAACCATTGAATGTAATATGGATGTGTGCGCTGTCTTGTAGGAAGAGAAAGCTTCTCCACCATGTCAACGCTAGCCGGATTATTGCGGCTCCCTCCATCAATGATGATCCGTATAGCTCTCTCTTTTACAACGCCTCGTGTTTGGAACAGATTGTGGCGTTGATCATGCTCAGCTTTTCTCAATTGCACGCTCAACACACGCTGTGCAACTAAGCTCCTGTACTGATCAGCAGTGTCAGCTTCCATTACCTCCATCTCTGATGAGGACTAAGTCCTTGGATGTGCCCGATCTTCACGGATTTGGGTGGAACTCGTGGGGGTAGGTGGATGAACGCGATGAACACGAAGAACGCGAGGGGGAATCGTGGGGATACAACACACACACGCACACAAACCGGTTTTCCCTCGTAGGCCCGATACACCTACTCGATAGAGGTTGCGAGAAAAGACCTTCCGGTAGAAGTCCCGCAAAGAGATCGACAAATCGAAGCTCGCAAGATCTAGAAGGGTGAAAAGACCGGAAGGTTGATAGAAGTGCAAGCAAAAGACCAAATAGGTAGAAGTGCAAGCAAAAGATCAAACAAACGGTAGAAGTCACCAAAGAGATCTTGACAAGTCGATAAGGAGCCCGGGTGGGTACAAGATCATAGATCTAGGTAGGGTTCCCACAAGGGTGAGCTAAGCTCAGGTTTAATTTCACATCCAGTCTAATCTCAGATCTGAGCCAACTAGGCTATATATAGTAGGTGGGGCGAAGGGATAAGTTACAACTAAAAGTGCTGTTGTGCTGAAGTTCGATGGGGCGGAAGTTCCGGTCATCATGGGCGGAAGTTCCGGTCAGGGGCGGAAATTCCGGTCTGGAGGGGCGGAAGTTCCGGTCCGGGGCGGAAGTTCCGGCCAAGTTCCGGCCTTGTTCCGGAAATGCGCCATTGTTCCGCAGTAACATCCAGTAAGGTTTTCGACGACTTTCGGAACTTGGGCGGAACTTAGGCGGAAGTTCCGGTGGGCGGAAGTTCCGGTCCTTGGGGGCGGAAGTTCCGGCTGTACCCTGTTTCCTGGGCGCTGGGAAGCATCTTGAGAGCATCTGGGAGGCATCTGGCCGGAAGTTCCGGTCCTGGAGGGCGGAAGTTCCGGCTGGGGCGCTGTAGCTCCATCTTCTTCATTTCCAGCTCTCTCTCCAATGGCTTGGTCTCCATGGCTTGCGTCTTGGTCGATGTACCTGATTGAGCATAGGGTATTCGCATGAAGTAGCATGCCATCCAAGGGGGTATCAAATGCATACGTGGAGAGGAGCGAATTCACCTCTTGGTGTAGGGCTTTGGCTCGAGCTCGTGTCATTGGGCCACGAGGAGGGCTTGTCGGTCTTGAGGAGGTGGTGTCCAAAGGCCACCCCGTATCATCTCCCCCCCCTTGGGAAAGAGTCGTCCTCGACTCTAAAGTGTCTTCATCTCCTTGACATGGCATCCTATCCTTGATGTTGATGATGTACTTGGTCTTGAGGGTTGTACCATTGAAGTTCATGAAGCACATGTGTTGGTCCGTGGCGATTGTTGTTTGTAGTCCTTGTAGTCGGATGTTCTCCCTAAGCAACAATGTATGCATGTGTGAAGCATTAACCGTTCGAGAGCATGGCTTGCATTGATCTAAAGGATGGAGTCTAGCTACCACATCAAAAGTTGAAGCATGGGTATAGGGGTTGGAGATGGACTTAGCTTGAAAACAAATGGGGCGTTGTATGCATGGAAGCTTGATGTCTCTCATCATCTTGTTGTCATGGTGGTGTGTGGAGAGCATGGTAAGTGTCATGTCTCGTCCCTTCTTCTTGGAGTTGAGGCGGGTAGCTTGACGAAGTACATGTTCTTGTATGATGGTTCGTGTGTCTTCATGTAGTTTCTTCATGGTGATGGCGCGCTTGTCGGAGTCCATGTTGGTGCTCTCATGAATAATTGGAGGTGGGATGTGGCTTCCGAACAAGAACTTGGGTAAAAGCAACTTTGCATTGGACAAGAAATCATCATGCGAATGGAAATCAACCAATTCTTTTTCCGCGGAAAACTTGGCAAAAATGGGAACAAAAATTGTGTCGGTGTAGTCAATGTTTTGTGGGACAAGGAGTGATGTATAGGGAAGTCTCATTTGCAAGTCACAAAAAGGGTGTTGTGTAGCGTTGTCCCAAACAAACGGAACATTCAAAAGGCCAAAAATGGTGCTAATGTTTTTCATGAAGCGAGTATGGAAAATGGCAATGGTATGGAAACGTCGAGCTTGGGCAATTGTGGTTGGCGTGTGCCGCTTATGGATATCCCCAAAGGTCGAATAATTCACTTCAATGCCAATAGAGGAAATCGCAAATCCAAAGGAAATCAACTTTTTGTGTGCCAACGGCCATAAGATGCATAAGGTCTCTCTCACATATATAATATGGTCCTTGAGGTTCATGGGACACATGAGGATATCATCAAGTCCACTTTTGTCAACAAGATGTTTCAAGAGATGTTGCATAAGACGCAAAACGAGTGGCGAAACAAAGGAACAACCCAAAGGCATGACAAGAATTGTTGGAACCCCGCGTGGGTTAAGGATTTCATGAACATACCCGTGTGCTTGACAATCATGAGTAGGACGTTGCATTTCCTCTTGTTCGTCGGTGTTGGTGTGGTGAGTGGTACCTTTTGGTAGTGTGGCGCCTTGCATGAAGTCGATGTGGTGATCTATGCCTTGAAGCGATGGTAGTCCATGAGGAAGCTCGTCGGGGAAGACATCTTGGAATTCCTTCAAAAGAGACAACAAAGACGAAGGAAGTGTTGTTAAGTTGTTAGTCTCCGAGGGTGGCCCCTTGCAAATGAGCACATAGTGCAATTTGGTGGATGGGTTGTGGTGCACTTCTCTCATCTCACTCTTGGTGGCTATGAGGGCACACTTCATCTCACTCACATATGGCTTGTGGCGCTCACTTTCTTTGTGGTGGGTCACTCTCTCACCTCTCATCTCACTAGGGGGAGTAGCTTCCGTAGCCCTCGCTAAAGCCTTTGCATTGTCGGCAATTACTTGGCTAGGAGTCATTGGGCGTAGGATGAAAGACTTGTCGCCAACCTTGAAGCTATAGGCATTTGTGTAGCCATCATGGCTTGCTCTTTTGTCATATTGCCAAGGGCGACCAAGTAGCATGTGGCACACCGTCATGGGCACTACATCACAATCAACGGTATCTTCATAGGCGCCAATCTTGAAGGATATGGAGACGGTGTGTTGTATCTTGACATTTCCATTGTCACTTAGCCATTGCACATGGTAAGGGTGGGGGTGTTTCCGGAGTGTAAGGTTGAGCTTGGAGCATAGTTCGGTGCTTGCAAGATTGTGGCAACTCCCTCCATCGATGATAACCTTTATTGACTTGCCATTGATTCCGGCTCTTGTTTGGAAGATGTTGCACCTTTGTTCTTCATTGGGGAGTGCATGTGTTGTCAACACTTTGGTCACCACAAGTGATGGGCTTGCATCATGCACACATAGGACTTGTTCTTGATCTTCCAACTCCTCATCTTCAAGTGTTGTTGCGGCTTGCACCAAGGCTTCATATGCATCTTCACTCAAGTATTCTACATTGCCATCATCTCGAGTTATCATAACTCTTGTGTTCTTGCATTCAAAAGATTTATGTCCTTGAGCACCACACTTGAAGCAAATGATGTTACTAGATCCCGTGGAAGCTTTGGAGGACATAGTTGATTGATCCGGCTTGAAGCTTGTTGTTTTGAAGGCGCTCTTCGTTTGCTTGGGAGGATCCTTGGAGGAACTATCACTTGTATTCTTGGTGCTTGCGGAGTCATTTGTTGCATTTCTTGCGGCGAAGAAGGACTTTGTTTTGGCACTTGCTATGTCTTCTCGCACTTGGCGCTCGGCCCTTGTAGCTTGATGAAGCAATTCAACCATGTTGGTGTAAGGCAAGAACTCCACTATCCTCTTGACGGGAATGTTCAATCCATTCAAGAATCTTGCCATAGTTTGCTCTTCTCGCTCATCCACATTGGCACTCATCATGGTCATGTGCATCTCCTTGTAGTACTCCTCAACGGACTTGAAGCTTTGCTTGAGTTGAGTAAGCTTGTTGAAGAGGTCACGCTTGTGGTGGGTGGGCACAAAGCGTTTGTGCATGACTTCTTGCATCTCTTCCCATGTGCCAATGGGCTCTAAGTCTTCCTTGTCACGCTTCTTGTTCACTTCTTCCCACCACACATTTGCATATCCTTCAAACTCAAGTGATGCCATAGCTACTTTCTTTGCTTCGGAGAAGTTGTGGATGCGGAATATCTTGTCAACCTTGAGGACCCAAGACAAGTATGCATCGGGGTCTTCCTCTCCTTGGAACTTGGGCATGGTGAACTTGAGCTTCCCAAAGATTTCTTCTTCATTGCGGTCATTGCGTCTAGGCGGTGGTCTTTCTTCACCATGGTCTTGGCGTGGTTGAGGTTGAGGTTGAGGTTGTGGACCTTGAGCATCTCGATTGTTGTTGCTATGTTGTTGACGAGGAGGCGGTCTTCCATGACCTTCATCTTGATCATCATTATTGTGGCGGTGTCGAGGCATCACACTTTCTTCACTTGATGCTTGGTGATGACTTGATTCTTCATGTCTTGCCCTTGGAGGTGGTCTTCTTGCATGAGGTCGATCATCATGATGGCGGCGATTATCTTGACCTTGAGGGCGTTGTGGTTGAACAACATTGATGATTTGGCGCTCTTGGTGCGCTTGTCTTCTAGCTTGAGCTTCTTGTACTTGTCGTTGCCGCTCTTGTTCTTCAAGTGCTTGTTGTTCATTGCGGAGACGCTCTTGTTCCCTTGCTCGAACTAGCTCTTGATCATGTCGAAGGCGTTCTTGCTCTTGTTGGAATTGAGCATGGAGATTCTCTTGTTGAAGGCGCTCTTCTTCAAGGCGTTGACGTTCTTGTAGAACTCGAAGGCGAGCTTGTTCCGCTTCTTGAGCTTGGTGATGAAGCACTTGAACATCCACATTATGGTGGCGTGGGTCTTCATTGGAATCATGGTGAGACGGTGTAGGAGCTCGTGACCTTGAGCTATGAGAGCGCGAAGACCTTGAGTGGTGTCTTCTATCTTCTTGACGGTTGAGTGTATGGAGGATATTGTCCAATGCCATCTTCATTTCCCTTGTCTCTTGACCTTGTATGGCAAGTGTTGCCTTCAACTCATTGCCTTGAGTTTCAATCTTCTCATTGAGGTCTTGAACTTGATTGTTGAGGTCATTCCTTTGCACTTGAGCTCTTTCTTCATAGCGGACATTGGTATCCTTGAGCATGGCTTCAAATTGATTGAGCTTGGCATGGACGGCTTGAGTAGCTATCCAATGTTGATGCCGCGTCATCGGTAGTTGGTTCCCTTCTCCACTAGACATGGTTACAACTAAAACAAGAACTATGTGGTGGGTGGTTAGGAAAAACTACCAAAGTGTCAAAACTTGCAAACCAAAATCGAAAAGGTGTTTCAAGACGGAGGGCAACCGATATGTATGCACACACACAAAACAAAAACTCTATATGGTGTTAGGTATGGATGTGGAAAGCCAAATGGAAGAACCAAACGAAAAGTCTATTGTCAAAAGTGGGTAAGATCCAAAAGTCACAAGTCAAAGGCGGTGATCACAAAAGGCATACACAAGGTGGAACACACGCGTGGGACAAAATGGGGTTAGCGCGACTTGGAAAATGAGCACGAACAAAATTGGTCCTAGCGAAGACTACTAGCTCGGTGTCACGCCAACACAAGAGAGACCGTGGCTTGGTTGCAAAATTGAGAAGCAACTAGATTTGCGCAAGACGCCTCTCTTCTCTTTTCTCTCTTTTGCTTATAAGCTTTGGACTCTTTTGTGTATAGGTGTCACCACACTCTTTTTCTTTCTCTTTTTGTATTTTCTTTCTTTTTCTCACTATGCAAGGATGCTACTATCTATGTAAGTATGTCACACTTCTTTTGCTTATCTTTTCACACGAGCTTGCTTCGTAGCTTTGCTCAACACACGCACACCCTCACGGTCGGGACGCTTGCGCAATGCTTCGCAACACTAGAAAGCCACTCTCGATAGGAAAGGTACGCAAAAGAGGCTAAGGCTACAAGTTAGGAGCAAGTTATACCACTTGATGATGGTGGCCGACGACCTTGTACTTGCTATGGTGGAGGTGTCAAAAGAACCGCTTGGATCTTCGTTGTCGATGTTGCGGAAGCTTTGTGGTTGCTGAAATGGCACACAAACCGAAGTCCAAACACAAGTGGGTTAGTGCCAAAACGAAAAACGAAGGTTGTCTGTCAAAATTTCGGCCGAGCGGAACTTCCGGTCCTGAGGGGCGGAACTTCCGGTCCCGGGCGGAACTTCCGGTCCTGCCTGGCGGAACTTCCGGTCGCAATCAGATCTGCGGGCTGTTCGTCGATTTGGGCTGAAATCCGGGCCGAAATCCTTCGAATTCGAGGAAAATTTGGCACTAGAACCTGTGGGAAGGTGGGGGAATTGCAGATCAACACCAAAGACAAGTTTCTATTGGACCAAAACCACCAAAAACTCAACAAATCGCGAGATCGATCCAAGGCCAATTTGGGGCTATTTTTTGGGAAAATTTTTTGAGAAAATTTTTGGGCGAAATTGGTGGAATTGGGGGCTGTGGGGGTCAAATCCGTGGCAACCTAAGAGCTGCTGATACCATATGATGAGGACTAAGTCCTTGGATGTGCCCGATCTTCACGGATTTGGGTGGAACTCGTGGGGGTAGGTGGATGAACGCGATGAACACGAAGAACGCGAGGGGAATCGTGGGGATACAACACACACACGCACACAAACCGGTTTTCCCTCGTAGGCCCGATACACCTACTCGATAGAGGTTGCGAGAAAAGACCTTCCGGTAGAAGTCCCGCAAAGAGATCGACAGATCGAAGCTCGCAAGATCTAGAAGGGTGAAAAGACCGGAAGGTTGATAGAAGTGCAAGCAAAAGACCAAATAGGTAGAAGTGCAAGCAAAAGATCAAACAAACGGTAGAAGTCACCAAAGAGATCTTGACAAGTCGATAAGGAGCCCGGGTGGGTACAAGATCATAGATCTAGGTAGGGTTCCCACAAGGGTGAGCTAAGCTCGAGTTTAATTTCACATCCAAGTCTAATCTCAGATCCGAGCCAACTAGGCTATATATAGTAGGTGGGGCGAAGGGATAAGTTACAA
>NC_061510.1:193524907-193625911 GCF_022539505.1 Lolium rigidum | reverse complement strand
ATATGAAATCAAATCGGATCGTCAAGCACGAACTCCACCAACAAATCGATTATCTTCATCTCATCGAAAGAGGACATCTCTATGATAGATACAACCAATACTCCTACAACCACATCTCAGGTACATTCGTTACTAGGAATCCTTCCTGATATATATGAGAATATGATGCTGCCTAAATCAAATGTATTTATATTATTTAGGAATGGATCTAGCATGGACGCCAAGCATTGGATTAGGAACGTGCATGGAGATGGCAAGCAGACTCCGCAAGGATTCTGGATGGCGTTGCAAGCGAGGATTTCGTAACATTGAAGCCACCATAGTGAAGCAATGATGCTTGGATGAATTATACAAGTTACTCCATCATAAAATTCGTCCAAAGAGTTATTATTGGTGCTGCGTCACCTTATTTAATGGGCCAGGCCCATGTATTTTCGGATTAGGTATTTTAGGGGATTTTAAGAGGCCATATAAGTGGAGGAAGGCCCATTTAGGGGTGTTTTTGGCCAACCCTAGCTGGTTGGACGAAAATCCCTTGACTTCCCCCATATATATCCCTCCGTAGCCGTCATTAGAACTTGGATTTTGATTAGATTAAAAGTTAGCCAATTGTTGCAACTACGTGTTCTTCTTTTGAGGCCAACGCCCATAACAAGACCGACTATTCGGAATCCCACCATTATCAATCAAGCTTTCATCTCTATTCGCAATATTCTGATTGCATCTTTAGTTCTTACTTGTTCTCGATTTCAGGTAGGAATTAAGACCCTTGTCTGGTCGGCTGATCGTGCTCCCGCAAGATCAGTAACTCCCGGAGATTGTCCTAGCGATTGCATTGGCGCACGAGCTTTGCACGTGTAGTCGGATCGTCAAGCACGAACTCCACCAACAAATCGATTATCTTCATCTCATCGAAAGATCGGACACCTTTGCCCTATCAAGTGGTATCAGATTTCAGTTTGCTCGGTGAGATTTACAGTTTTCCTAGTGTAGATTTGTTTTTACCTATAACCTGTAAAAAGCCCCACAAAAAGAAGTTAGATTAGATCGTCCGTCCCATAGCCCCTGCCAAGCCATTGCATGATCTTTTCAGTTTTTGCTTTTTGAGTCTTCGTCTGCAATCGTCGTGTCGCGTGCTGGTCTTAGCGTCTAGAGTCGTTAGAGTTTCGAGTTCTGATCATAGTAGTCGCGTCGCCGCCGCACCATCTCCGCTTGCAGTCCTCGCCATATCACCGCCACCATACACTTCCGCCACATCTGCCATCGACTCTTTGTTGTTCCCCTTTGATTCCCATCATCACAGGGTCTTTCTTGATCTTCGTTTCAGAGTTTTTTCGGGTTTTAGATCCGTTTTCTTGGTCAATTTCGCGTTTTCCGTCGGAATTCTGATAGCAGTCTAGCTGCAAAAAAAAAATCGAAAAAAAAAATTTGGGCGCCCGACCATAGAGACCTCTATGGTCTAGCGCCAAGGGGTAGATTCCGCAAAAAAAAAGTCCGAAAAAAAAAATCTGGGCGCCCTACCATAGAGACCTCTAGGGTCAAGCGCCAAGATTGAGTCCAAAAAAAAAAAACCTGGGCGCCTTACCATAGGTGCCTCTATCCTCCAGTGCCGCTTCGCCGCCTCTTGTATCTTGTGCCGCGTCGTGATCTCGTTGGTGATTTAGGCTCGCGTCTCTAATACGATCTAGCCTAGGATCAGCACAAGTACCTTCGTTGAGCGTTTACTCAATTTGCATCGCTGATTTGATTATCGTGCCACCATATCACTATACTTTGCCTTCCCGTAGCTACGTGATATCTCCACGTGCACTGTGTCGACCCCCGGTAATCGCTTTGGCAATCTTTGGAGAAGCCGATCTTTGCCGGTTGCCATATCGCCTTCCTCCCGTTTGGTAAGAACTTGTAAGAGCTTTGTATTTTGCTTGACGAATTGCGCGTGAACCACCATATTCCGTAGTTTGTAGGCATATACATTTGTGCTTTTTGGGTACTAACCATGACAGGAATTGAGGACCAAGCCATCGACCCGAGTACCATGACGACTACGGAGCTGCATGTGCAACCATTTACAGGAGATCATGATCAGGTTATATCTTTACCAGTTTATGAGGGTAGATATAATACAGATGCTTATTTTGATTGGGAGTTTGAGGTTGACAATATTTTTGGATGCCATGATTTTAATGAACATGAGAAAGTAAGAATTGCCGCTCAAACTTTTATTAATCTTGCTTCCATTTGGTGGGACTGGAATTATAAAGAAAATGTTGATAATACACCTACTACTTGGGTAGATTTAAAATCTGTTTTGAGACGTAAATTTGTGCCTCTTTCTCATCAACGTGAACTGCTCCGCAAACTTGAACGATTAGAACAAGGTAGTAATACTCGTGCATGTTTACTATCGGGAATTTAAATTTTACATGTACCGTTGTGATATAAATGAATTTGAGGAAAGTACTAGAAACATGTTTTTCAACGGCTTAAACCCTGATATTAAGGTTATGTTTAGGTATATTCCTCGTTCTACTATTGGTATATATGTTCGCGCTTGTGCTTTTGAGAAACACATACAGGAAAACACGGTGGACCATTTCAACTCCTCCAAGTCATGCACACTAGCACCGGTTGTTTCTTCCAACGTTCCACGCATGAATATTGTAGTGCGAGTCGCCCAGCCACAGACTTGTGACACGTCGCTGCGAACATCTACTACGTTGGAGTCACAAGGTAAAAGTGAAGGTACTGATTTTATCTCTCCACATGAGATTGATGAATGCAATGTTGATATTAATATACCATGTGTTGAGTTCGCTGATGATTTGGCCACACCGCCTATATTAGAGGATCATACTACTGATTTGCAAGTACCATGTGATCATACCACTGAGATTGATGTTGTTGTGAGCGCAATTGGTCATGTTTTCAGTTCTTCTTTGACTATGTGTGCGTCCACTGAAATTATTAATGCTGAAATGGATTCTTCTATTGATTTAAGTACACCCACTGAATTGCATGCTACAATACCAAATGTTTTGGGTGCTTCTTTTGCGGATATTCATGCATCTATCAATTCGAGTGCCCCAATTGAGTTACATGCTAAGAGATATTTTGGGTTGGGTCTACCAATTGATCACTTTAATCTGTCTTGGAATATTAGTGCACCCACTGAAATTATCATTGATATGACTAGCAAACTTTTGGTTGACTCTAGTTATGACATACCTATAGATTTGTGTGTACCATGTGCTGTTTTCCGTTCCTCTATTGATATGAGTGTACCAACGGAGAATTTTGTTTCCAATGATGACCATGTGTTAGGAACTTGTGTAAATGATATACCAACTATGTTGAGTACATCTACTGTACAATTTAATTCTTCCATATCTATGAGTGCACAAACTGAAATTCTTGCTCCTGATAATGCACTTTGTGACTTGAAAGATGACTTTAGTATGGATCATATAAAACTGGTTATGAACAATGAAGTGTTGGCTAAGATTTCTCATGTTAATTCTTTGTTTTCTGTTATGTTGGATCCACCTATATCTTTGTCACATGCTAGACATAAAATTGATGAACTTCCTTGTTTAAAGAGTGTCTACGCACCCGATGTTACATTTCATTTGGTTGGGGAGTATGTCAGCACCAATATTTTTATGGTACATAGGATTTGCATCATGTGTGATGATTCTTATAGTTCCAATAAAACTGAATTTGTGTATATGCTTTCTCATTTTGATATGACCTCCAATATTGGTATTCATTCTATGCCAAATAACTTGCTGCAAAATTCTTTAATTCAACATGACGTGGCTAGTAAATTTGAGACCTTACGTTTTGGGTTACCAACTTTGGGATGGTTTAATGATGAGCATTATAATTTGAAAGGAGTTAATATGTGCTTCACTTATATCTGCAAATTGAGTTGTGATAAATGTTTAATGGGGACTAATAAGCTTCTACGCTACTACAATACCGGAATATGTACAAACTTAAATGGGAAACATGAGAGATCCGTTAAAACGGATGACATATACATATACCATGCATATACCTTGTCTCTTTTGTTAGCATGTTTACAGAATAAACATCGCCGAGGACGGCTTTTCTTTCAAGAAAGGGAGGATGATGAGGACATGATTACCTGCGATTTGAAGGCATATCTTGGTGAATAAGATGAGACTACGTCGAGGACGACTTCAATTCAAGTAGGGGAGGATGATGAGGACATCTCTATGATAGATACAACCAATACTCCTACAACCACATCTCGGTACATTCGTTACTAGGAATCCTTCCCGATATATATGAGAATATGATGCTGCCTAAATCAAATGTATTTATATTATTTAGGAATGGATCTAGCATGGACGCCAAGCATTGGATTAGGAACGTGCATGGAGATGGCAGCGCAGACCGCAAGGATTCCGGATGGCGTTGCAAGCGAGGATTTCGTAACATTGAAGCCACCATAGTGAAGCAATGATGCTTGGATGAATTATACAAGTTACTCCATCATAAAATTCGTCCAAAGAGTTATTATTGGTGCTCGCATTACCTTATTTAATGGGCCAGGCCCATGTATTTTCGGATTAGGTATTTTAGGGGATTTTAAGAGGCCATATAAGTGGAGGAAGGCCCATTTAGGGGTGTTTTTGGCCAACCCTAGCTGGTTGGACGAAAATCCCTTGACTTCCCCCATATATATCCCTCCGTAGCCGTCATTAGAACTTGGATTTTGATTAGATTAAAAGTTAGCCAATTGTTGCAACTACGTGTTCTTCTTTTGAGGCCAACGCCCGTAACAAGACCGACTATTCGGAATCCCACCATTATCAATCAAGCTTTCATCTCTATTCGCAATATTCTGATTGCATCTTTAGTTCTTACTTGTTCTCGATTTCGTGTAGGAATTAAGACCCTTGCTGGTCAGGCTGATCGAGCTCCCACAAGATCAGTAACTCCCGGAGATTGTCCTAGCGATTGCATTGGCGCACGAGCTTTGCACGTGTAGTCGGATCGTCAAGCACGAACTCCACCAACAAATCGATTATCTTCATCTCATCGAAAGAGGACATCTCTATGATAGATACAACCAATACTCCTACAACCACATCTCCGGTACATTCGTTACTAGGAATCCTTCCTGATATATATGAGAATATGATGCTGCCTAAATCAAATGTATTTATATTATTTAGGAATGGATCTAGCATGGACGCCAAGCATTGGATTAGGAACGTGCATGGAGATGGCAGCAGACCTGCAAGGATTCCGGATGGCGTTGCAAGCGAGGATTTCGTAACATTGAAGCCACCATAGTGAAGCAATGATGCTTGGATGAATTATACAAGTTACTCCATCATAAAATTCGTCCAAAGAGTTATTATTGGTGCTGCGTCACCTTATTTAATGGGCCAGGCCCATGTATTTTCGGATTAGGTATTTTAGGGGATTTTAAGAGGCCATATAAGTGGAGGAAGGCCCATTTAGGGGTGTTTTTGGCCAACCCTAGCTGGTTGGACGAAAATCCCTTGACTTCCCCCATATATATCCCTCCGTAGCCGTCATTAGAACTTGGATTTTGATTAGATTAAAAGTTAGCCAATTGTTGCAACTACGTGTTCTTCTTTTGAGGCCAACGCCCAGAACAAGACCGACTATTCGGAATCCCACCATTATCAATCAAGCTTTCATCTCTATTCGCAATATTCCGATTGCATCTTTAGTTCTTACTTGTTCTCGATTTCAGGTAGGAATTAAGACCCTTGCTGGTCAGGCTGATCGTGCTCCCGCAAGATCAGTAACTCCCGGAGATCGTCCTAGCGATTGCATTGGCGCACGAGCTTTGCACGTGTAGTCGGATCGTCAAGCACGAACTCCACCAACAAATCGAATTATCTTCATCTCATCGAAAGATCGGACACCTTTGCCCTATCACAACATAAAATAATACATCCATGATTGCATTATTTGGATTTTATAACATTGTCCTTACCGGGCAATGATGCTTCTTACAGAACCCGAGGTCCAGGTTCCATCAACTGCATTGAACTGCACTATCTCGCAGTCCACAGGTAAGTTCACCCTTGCTCATACCAACTTGAGTATTTTCTATTACTTGAATGCAAAGCTATATACTTATCATTCCTGCATCGCAAATGAAATGTTATGATGAGGACATCCCATCTCTTGATACAGCCGCTGTACCTACAGCGACACAAATACAAGGACCAATCACTCGAGCTCGTGCCAAACAACTGAACTATCAGGTACTTTCGTTTCTTGGAACTATTCCTCACATACACGAGAATATGATGCTGCCTAAATCAGATATGTTTGTTACTCTTAGGAATGATGGACCAAGCATGGATGAGGAGGACAAGCATTGGAGCATGATCACACATGGAGGAGATGGCAGCAAACATATGAGGATTGAAGAAGACGCTGCGAGTGGAGATTTCAGAACTTTGAAGCCACCATAATTGGAGATGAAGGCATGGACGAAATATAGAGTTCTCCACTTCATAATTTCGTCCACATGAGTTCATGGTGCTACGACACCTTTAGTTTTGGGCCAGGCCCATGTAATTTTCGCAGGATTTAAGTCAGCCACTTTTTAGAGTCCGTATTGAAGGGGGAAAGGCCTTCTAGGGTTTGGTTCAGCCACCATATGCATGGCTGGCCGAAACCCCACCTTTTCCTCCTTTAAATACCCCCATAGCCGTCACGTTTAGACTCGGATTTTGATTAGATTAAAAGTTAGCCATCGCTGCAACTCTCGTGTACTTCTTTTGAGGCCAACGCCAGAACAAGACCGACTATTCGGAATCCCACCTTTTCAATAAAGCTTTCATCTATATCCGCAATATTCTGATTGCAATATTAGTTCTTACTTGTTCTCGATTTCAGGTAGGAATTAAGACCCTCGTTGGTCAGGCTGATCGTGCATCCGCAAGATCAGTAACTCCCGGAGATTGTCCTAGCGATTGCATTGGCGCACGAGCTTTGCACGTGTAGTCGGATCGTCAAGCACGAACTCCACCAACAAATCGACGCTATCATACTCTCATCGAAAGATCGGCCACCTTTGCCCTATCAAGTGGTATCAGATTTCAGGTTGCTCGGTGAGAATTTACTGTTTTCGTAGTGTAGATTGCATCTGCCATCATACCCATAAACCACGAAAAAGCCACAAAAAAAATATACAATTAGGGTTTAGATCATATCGTCCCATAAACCCCCTGCCGCGAATGTATTGCTCGAACATATATACCAATAGTAGAATGAGGAATATACTTAAACATAACCTTAATATTTGGGTTCAAGCCATTGAAAAACATGTTTCTAGTACTTTCCTCAAATTCCTTTATATCACAACGGTGCATGTAAAATTTAAATTCCTGATAGTAAACATGCACAGTATTACTACCTTGTTCTAATCGTTCAAGTTTGCGGATCATTTCACGTTGATGAGAAAGAGGCACAAATCTATGTCTCAAAACAGATTTTAAATCTACCCAACTAGTAGGTGTATTATCAACATTTTCTTTATAATTCCAGTCCCACCAAATGGAAGCCAAACCCGTAAAAACTCTAGCAGCAGCTTCTTACTTTCTCATGTTCGAGTAAAATCATGGCATCCAAAAATATTGTCAACCTCAAATTCCCAATCAAAATAATCATCCGTATTATATCTACCCTCATAAACCGGTAAAGATATAACCTGATCATGATCGCTCTGTAAATGGTTGCACATGCATCTCTCGTAGTCGTCATGGTACTCGGGTCGATGGCTTGGTCCTCAATTCCTGTCATGGTTAGTACCCAAAAAGCACAAGTGTATATGCCTAGAAGCTACGCAAATATGGTGGTATCACGCGCAATTCGTCAAGCAAAATATAAAGCTCTTACAAGTTCTTACCAAACAGGAGGAAGGCGATATGGCAACCAGCAAAGATCAGTGTCTCCCAAAATTGTTCGAAGCGATTACCAAACGTCGACACAATGCACGTGGAGAAATATGTAGAGCTGTAGGTAGGCTCATATATGTGGAACTACCACCACAAAAGTTAATGTAAAGCTGAAAATCTGTTCAAAGTTTGTCAAGTGCTGGTCCTAGACTAGATCGTGCTAGAGACGCGAGCCTAAGACACAAGTCTAATCACGTCGAAACAGCAAAACGGTTGCTATAAGATAAAGCTCAGATGGATGTAGATATATCTGGATATGGTGGTGTCTAGAGAAAATTCCGACGACTCGGCTCTCTATCAGTAATGAACAACAGCTCACGCCAATGGCAGAGATAAAAGAGACTATAGGCACGAACTGTGTGCAAGACTTGTTCCGAAAACAACAGAATTTATATCGTGTGAAAATGTCGGAAGAGATATGACATGAGAACAAGCAATTAATTTCACCGAGTACTCGTGTCAAGCTGAACGGAACAGCTCACGTGACTCGCCCAAGTAAATGTAGCACAAGAAAAAACTCTGTACAAGTATCAGACCGGTTACGTTTCTACTCAAGTTGCTAGCGTACGTTCCAATGAGCACGTACTAGTTTCCCAGAGGAGAAAAAAATTCTGCCTTCTACAGCAGACAGCTCACGCTATCCTCAATTTTTTTTTTCCTTATTTACTATCTCTGCTTGCTTCGGACAGAACGAACAAGTTCCAAAGCAAGGACAGCTCTCCTGCAAAACAACCGACCGGGATTATCTCTCTCGTTTTCTTTTGTTTTTTTTTCTCTCTTTTTTTCTCTCTTTTTTTCTCTTTTTTTTTTAATCTTTCGTACACGGAAAGAGAACCAAACTCGTTCTCTCCTTTCTTTGTACCGGTCAAAAGAAACCTTTGAACAATATCAGGTCTGGAGCTAAGATCAGGAATTGATTTCCCCAACGCAAGTGCACGACCGTCCGTTCGTAGATTGAAAACTTGAACCCAATGATCACCAGATAATCTGGCCCGAAATTTGCACAGCAAGAACGGATGGGAAAAGTAATGATGGACGGCAGATGCAAAGGCAGAAGTGGCGGCGATGCGGAAACAAACGTGAGTTGCGTGTTCAGAACTCGAAACTCTAAAAATCTAGACACTAAAACCAGCAACTTGACACACGATGCAACGAAAATTCAACAAAACAAAAACAAAGTGATGATAGCGAAAAGGCTAAGACTGGTTTTAGGCGAGGATGAACTAATCTAACTTCTTTTTGTGGGGCTTTTTCTGGATTATAGGTGAAACAAATCTAGACTAGGAAAACTGTAAATCTCACCGAGCAACCTCGAAATCCGATACCACTTGATAGGGCAAAGGTGGCCGATCTTTCGATGAGACGTGGATAGATCGATTTGTTGGTGGAGTTCGTGCTTGACGATCCGACTACACGTGCAAAGCTCGTGCGCCAATGCAATCGCTAGGACAATCTCCGGGAGTTACTGATCTTGCGGGAGCACGATCAGCCTGACCAGCAAGGGTCTTAATTCCTACCTGAAATGGATAATTCGATGTGGACAATAATACCGCGGATACGACCATATGCAGTACACTAGAATATATTTTTCAGGTGATTTCTGCTACTAGTATTCTTATCTATTATTTTAAAAAGACAAAGATACAACACCTATTTTATATATGCAGAATTGTTGAGTATCCGTACAAGCCACGAGTGAAAATACGAGGACGAACGGAGCAGGCGTACACACCCATGTGTAATCAAGAAAAAGAAGGACATCAAGTTGTTCAAGTAGTGATGGTCCATCGAGTTGTATGTGCTTACACATGCACAACAGAAGCTGAGGGACGTTCCAACAAATTCATACCATGCACACGCATGAGAAGCATGCAGCCATCGTTTGGCCCAAAAACATGTGCACGGGCCCCAAGGCCTTGTGGCAATTTCAGCTTCACGTGATCTCAAGGAGAAATAACTTTGACTCAGCCCAGAATACAAGCACTCCACGATGGCCTGGGATAGAGGCGGCGTATAACCTCCACGTCTCCAATAAATAGCTACGGCATCTTAGGGTTAGGATTCGGATTTTGATTAGATTAAAAGTTAGCCATCGCTGCAACTCTCGTGTACTTCTTTTGAGGCCAACGCCCAGAACAAGACCGACTATTCGGAATCCCACCTTTTCAATAAAGCTTTCATCTATATTCGCAATATTCTGATTGCATCATTAGTTCTTACTTGTTCTCGATTTCAGGTAGGAATTAAGACCCTCGTTGGTCGGGCTGATCGTGCATCCGCAAGATCGAGTAACTCCCGGAGATTGTCCTAGCGATTGCATTGGCGCACGAGCTTTGCACGTGTAGTCGGATCGTCAAGCACGAACTCCACCAACAAATCGACGCTATCATACTCTCATCGAAAGATCGGCCACCTTTGCCCTATCAAGTGGTATCAGATTTCAGGTTGCTCGGTGAGATTTACAGTTTTCCTAGTGTAGATTTGTTTTTACCTATAACCCAGAAAACCCCACAAAAAGAAGTTAGATTAGTTAATCCTCGCCTAAAACCAGTCTTAGCCTTTTCGCTATCACCACATTGTTTTTGTTTTGTTGAATTTTCGTTGCATCGTGTGTCGAGTTGCTGGTTTCTAGTGTCTAGACTTTTAGAGTTTCGGGTTCTAGTCACGTTTTTGTGGTGTCGCTCAAACCCATCCATCTTTTGTTTCGCTGCCGCCACCATCCACTATCATCCGCCGCGCTCCATCCATAATTATCTTTTTGATCGCCAGTTAATCCATCACGCCGTACAATCCTATCTTTGTTCGATTCATGTGCCGCAGTTGCTCGCCATCTCACAATCCTAGCAGCTCAAGTTGGCTCTTTTGATCCACATAGACAGCAAAGCAAGATCCACTTTGGTTCGAATCTCACGGAAACAGTTAATCTTTGGTTGTCCGGTTTGGAAAGTTTGTATATGCCACGATCTGGTTCAAGTTTCAATAAAATCCCTGTCGTACTTGTTGTGGACAGTTGACCCGTGGGGAAGTTTCAGTTTTGGATTCCATTTTGTTGGGATCTTCGTTTTCTGCAAGCCAAGGATCGGCACGAAAAAAAAAAGGAAAAAAAAAGTGTAAAAAAAAAGAAGAGAAAAAAAAAGAGACCGATCAGGTCACGTGGTTTGGTTATAAAGTTGTTGTCTTTGATATCGTTTTGAGAGCCGTGCTTTAAATTCAAAGGAGGTGTGCATCTCAGGTTTCCTTGAAACTTGATCCTCTGTCGAGCTGATATTTTTGTTGGCACGCCCTTCACTCATCTTTGATACAGTATATCTATGTGCGTGTGCTACAGCCGCTAGCTTCTACCACATTTTTCTATCCTACGAGCCATCTTACATCTTTTGTCTAGAAAGTCTCTTAGCGCCTTTCCAATCCAGCACGACCACCTACGGCTTTACTCAGAAGATTGTGGTTTCAGTACATGTGTTAATTATCTTCCTATTAGCTTCTACTGGTGCAGTTTTTACTGTACATTAATCTACAGGGAGGAGAAAATTTCTGCTATCATTCACAGTCAAGTGACTACGATTTGTGATTTAGACTCGCGTCTCTAGTACAGTCTAGTATAGGACCAGCACTTGACAACTTTGAACGAATTTTTAGCTTTACATTGATTATTGTGGTGGTAGTTCCACATATTTTGAGCCTACCTACAGCTATACATATTTCTACATCGTGCGGTATACGTGTGCTTGGCAATCGCTTCGCTCAATCTTTGGAGTTACTTGATACTGTTGGTTGCCGATCGCCGCCTCCTGTTTGGTAAGAACTTGTAAGAGCTTTGTATTTTGCTTGACGAATTGCGCGTGATACCACCATATTTGCGTAGCTTCTAGGCATATACACTTGCGATTTTTGGGTACTAACCATGACAGGAATTGAGGACCAATCCATCGACCCGAGTACCATGAAGACTACGGAGATGCATGTGCGACCATTTACAGGAGATCATGATAAGGTTATTTCTTTACCAGTTTATGAGGGTAGATATAATACTGATGCTTATTTTGATTGGGAGTTTGAGGTCGACCATATTTTTGGATGCCATGATTTTACTGAACATGAGAAAGTAAGAACTGCTGCTAGAGTTTTTACGGGTCTTGCTTCCATTTGGTGGGATATGACTTATAAAGAAAATATTGATAATAAACCTACCACTTGGGGAGATTTAAAATCTGCTTTGCGACATAGATTTGTGCCTCTTTTTCATCAACGTGAAATGATCCGCAAACTTAGACGGTTAGAACAAGGTAGTAACACTGTGCATGTTTATTATCAGGAATTTAAATTTTACATGTACCGTTGCGATATAAAAGAATTTGAGGAAAATACTAGAAACATGTTTTTTAACGGCTTGAACCTTGATATAAAGGCTATGTTTAAATATATTCCTCGTTCTATTATTGGTATGTATGTTCGTGCATGTACTTTTGAGAAACATATACAGGAAAAAGCGTTGGACCATTACGACCACTTCGGTTTATGCACACTAGCACCGGTTGTTTCCTCCAACGTCCCGCGCATGAATATTGTTGTGCGGATCGCACATCCGCGCACTTGTGACCCGTCGCTGCCGACATATTTTGAGCCGGATTCACAAGGTAAAAGTAAAGGTATTGATTTTATTCCTCCACATGAGATTGATGAATGCAATGTTGACTTAAATATATCATGTGAAGAGATAGCAAATGATTTGGTCACACTACCTATTTTAGAGGATTGTGCTATTAATTTGAATGTGTTATGTGATCAAACAACTGAGATAGATGATGGTTTAAGTGCACCTATTGTTGATTCTAATGTGTGCTTTGATATGAGTGAGCTCGTTGAGATAAGTGACACTGAGAATGGACCATGTGACACAATTTTCGAATCTAATTTAGATCACATAAAATTGGTTAGACATGATGAAGTGTTAGCTAAAGTTTCTCAAGATAATTCTTTGTGGTCTATTATATTGGATTCTCCTTTCTCTTTGTCACATGCTAGAAATACGATTGCTGAACTCAAATGTTTAAAAAGTGTTTATGCCCCTGCGTTTATTTTTAATTTGATTGGAGAGTATGGCATAGACAATAAATTTTTGGTGCATAAGATTTGCATTACATGTGATGAACTTGTTGGTTTGAAAAATACTAAAAGAATACATGTGCTGAGTCGTTTTGATATGACCTCCAACAATAATATTGATTATGAACCGAATAGCGTGATACATTATTACTTTCCTAAGCATGGTGTGTCTAGATATTTGGAGTTTTTGAATTTGTGCGCACAAGTGTTGGGATGGTTTAGCGACAAGCACTATACTTTACAAGATACTACATATATATGCAAACTGAGTTACAGTCGATGTTGGAATATGCCTAAATTCCAATACAGGAGAGGAATTAAAATGGATGATGTGTACATGTACCACGCATATACCTTGTTTCTTTTATTAGCATGTTTACAGACTAAACATCGCCGAGGACGGCTTTATTTTCAAGAAAGGGAGGATGATGTGGACAATAATACCGCGGATACGACCATATGCAGTACACTAGAATATATTTTTCAGGTGATTTCTGCTACTAGTATTCTTATCTATTATTTTAAAAAGACAAAGATACAACACCTATTTTATATATGCAGAATTGTTGAGTATCTGTACAAGCCACGAGTGAAAATACGAGGACGAACGGAGCAGGCGTACACACCCATGTGTAATCAAGAAAAAGAAGGACATCAAGTTGTTCAAGTAGTGATGGTCCATCGAGTTGTATGTGCTTACACATGCACAACAGAAGCTGAGGGACGTTCCAACAAATTCATACCATGCACACGCATGAGAAGCATGCAGCCATCGTTTGGCCCAAAAACATGTGCACGGGCCCCAAGGCCTTGTGGCAATTTCAGCTTCACGTGATCTCAAGGAGAAATAACTTTGACTCAGCCCAGAATACAAGCACTCCACGATGGCCTGGGATAGAGGCGGCGTATAACCTCCACGTCTCCAATAAATAGCTACGGCATCTTAGGGTTAGGATTCGGATTTTGATTAGATTAAAAGTTAGCCATCGCTGCAACTCTCGTGTACTTCTTTTGAGGCCAACGCCCAGAACAAGACCGACTATTTGGAATCCCACCTTTTCAATAAAGCTTTCATCTATATTCGCAATATTCTGATTGCATCATTAGTTCTTACTTGTTCTCGATTTCAGGTAGGAATTAAGACCCTCGGCTGGTCGGGCTGATCGTGCATCCGCAAGAT
Source organism: Lolium rigidum (assembly GCF_022539505.1). Lineage (NCBI taxonomy): Eukaryota > Viridiplantae > Streptophyta > Magnoliopsida > Poales > Poaceae > Lolium > Lolium rigidum. The sequence continues at coordinate 193,611,649 of NC_061510.1, read as the reverse complement.
CAGTAACTCCCGGAGATTGTCCTAGCGATTGCATTGGCGCACGAGCTTTGCACGTGTAGTCGGATCGTCAAGCACGAACTCCACCAACAAATCGACGCTATCATACTCTCATCGAAAGATCGGCCACCTTTGCCCTATCACATGTAATCCTACCGCGACACGGATTCGTGCTGTTTCTCTGCCGCGACAGAGGCCGTGTAGAATTAGGTTTTATTGTTTTTCCTACTTAGCTGTTCCCTTCTAATCTCATCTTGCGCTGCAGAAAAATTTCCGTGAGATAAGTTTCGGCCGCCAGTAAAGAATTGGAAGGAGAGCAAAAAAAAAAAAAAAAAAAAATTTTTCTGGCTACATTGGTTTTTCACTTTGGCGATCACTTTTCGCCACTGGCCGTTATAGCGACATTTTTTTGGCGCCTGCGCGCTTTCCGGAGCACCTCCGAAATTTCGACAAAAATTTTTTCTGAGGCTATACTGTTTTTAGACCTTGGGGATCAGTTTGAGCCACTTGCCATCATAGTGATTTTTCACACCTCGCGTCGCCACCTCATCGCCACCTCATCGCTGCTAGTTGCTTGCGTGCCGCGCCGTGACCTCGTTCGTGTTCTAGGCTCGCGTCTCTAGTACGGTCTAGCCTAGGACCAGCACAGTACCGTTGTTGAGCATACTTTCAATATTGCATTGCTGTTTTGACAATTGCTTGTTTTGCTACCATATTAGCCTTCCTACAGCTCTACATATTGTCTCCACGTGCACTCGTGTCGACACACGGTAATCGCTTTGGCAATCTTTGGAGACGCTGATCCTTGCTGGTTGTTACATCACCTTCCTCCTGTTTGGTAAGACCTTGTAAGAGCTTTGTATTTTGCTTGACGAATTGCGCGTGAACCACCATATTCCGTAGTTTGTAGGCATATACATTTGTGCTTTTTGTGCACTAACCATGTCAGGACCAGTTGATCCGACCGCTGTTGACCCGGCCAAGATGACGCCTGAGCAGTTGCATGCTCACTTCACCCACCTTTTGGGCGGGCATGCTCGCGACACCGATGCGCGCATTGATGACGTGGATGCCAAACTCACCGACGCGCTGGACAAACTGGATGGCCTCGAGGCAGCTTTCAACTCCAAGCTCGACGCCAAGTTCCAGGAGCTTTTGACTCGGTTACCGCCGCCTCGCGCCAACGTGCAACGCCGCGCACGCCGCGTTCCTCGTGCGGACGTTCCTGCGGTACCGCTCCTGCTGCAGCAGCCGCACATGACGCGCCTTCTGATGAAGGCTACGAAGATTATGAAGGGGACGCGGACGAGCAGGTAGATGAGAACGTACTGGAGGGCGAGGAAGTCCAACAACCTGCACCTGGTCGTCCACGGCAGCTGAACCGCCACGCTCGACCACCTCCACGGCCGGTACGTAATGATGATGATCATGTTGCTAAACTGAAACTGAATATTCCGCCATTTGAGGGTAGATATAATCCTGATGCATATCTTACATGGGAATTGGAAGTAGAACAACGCTTTGCATGTTTAAAATACCCTGATCACTTGCGTGTTAGTGCTGCCACTTGTGAGTTCACAGATTTCGCATCTATTTGGTGGTCTGAATATTGTAGAACACACGCAGCAAATATTCCTGCTACATGGGTTGGGTTAAAACTTGCTATGCGTACTCGTTTTGTTCCTCCACATTATCAACGTGATTTGCTGAAAAAATTGTCTCGCTTAGAACAAGGAAAAAATTCTGTAGAAGACTATTATCAAGAATTGCAAACCGGCATGATTCGTTGTGGTATTGTAGAGGATAATGAGGCTATGCTTGCTCGTTTCTTTGGTGGTTTGAATAAAGAGATTCAGCATATTTTAGATTATAAGGAGTACAACACTATTACTCGCTTGTTTCATCTTGCTTGCAAAGCTGAACGTGAAGTGCAGGATCGTCAACCACCATGGAGAAGAACTAACGTTTCGCAGGTCGTACATCGTCGTGGTCTCCGCGACAATCAGCGCCACAATCTCGTGGTACTCGCACCAGCACCTACTCCCTCCAAGTACACCGCGCCCGCATCACGAGCACCTCCTGCCTCTACACCAACACCATCGGCTGGTCCTCCTCGGAGTTCATCTTCCATGGCCTCCACGGGGAAGACGCGCGACATTCAATGTCGCAAATGCTTGGGATTTGGTCACATAGAGAGAGAATGCAGAACCAAGCGTGTGATGTTGGTGCGTGAAGATGGAGAATATGATTCCGCAAGTGACTTTGATGAAGATACATTGGCCCTTATTGCTGCACGTGATGGTGCCAACTCGATTCCGAGAGAGAGATGGAGGTAATGGAAGCCGACACCGCCGATCGATACAGGAGCTTAGTTGCACAGCGTGTGTTGAGCGTGCAATTGAGCAAAGCTGAGCATGATCAACGCCACAATCTGTTCCAAACAAGAGGCGTTGTAAAAGAGCGAGCTATAAGGATCATCATTGATGGAGGGAGCTGCAATAATCTGGCTAGAGTTGACATGGTGGAGAAGTTTTCTCTTCCTACAAGACAGCGCACACATCCATACTACATACAATGGTTTGAGAGCTCTCGGAAGCTCAAGGTAACAAGAACTACACGTGTGCATTTTACCATTGGTACATATTCTGATTTTGTGGATTGTGATGTTGTACCTATGCAAGCTTGTTCTTTGTTACTTGGTAGACCTTGGCAATTTGATAGAGAATCTGTTCATAATGGTAAAACTAATCAGTATTCTCTTATGCATAATGGAAAGAAAATTGGTCTCAAACCTATGACTCCTGAACAAATACTAAAAGATGATCTTGCTAGAGCTAGTAGAGTAAAAAACGAGGAGAAACTTAAGAGTGAGAATCAGATTGTTGCTGCAGATTTTGTTCCACCTAAGACTAATACTAAATCTGATTCGAACCATGCTACTGAAATTCGTTTGAAAAATCCTTGTTTGCTTGCTAGCAAATCTGATATTGCTGAACTTGATGTGGACACTACTCAATGCTATGCTATCATTTGCAAAGAAGTTCTGTTTTCATTTGAGGATATGCCTCCTTCTTTTCCACTGCGGTTGCTAACCTTTTGCAGGAATTCATTGATGTGTTCCCACAAGATGTTCCCCCTGGACTACCACCTATCCGTGGTATAGAACACCAGATTGACTTGATTCCAGGAGCGTCGCTGCCCAACCGTGCACCATACCGTACCAATCCTGAAGAGACGAAAGAGATTCGGCGACAAATTCAGGTTCTACAAGATAAAGGTTACATTCGTGAGTCTCTTAGCCCATGTGCTGTTCCTATTATCTTGGTACCTAAGAAGGATGGTTCTTCACGCATGTGTACTGATTGTAGAACTATTAATAATATTACCATTCGATACCGTCATCCAATACCTCGTTTAGATGATATGCTTGATGAATTGAGTGGTTCTGTTATGTTTTCTAAAGTTGATTTGCGTAGTGGTTACCACCAGATTCGTATGAAATTAGGAGATGAATGGAAAACAGCGTTTAAAACTAAGTTCGGCTTATATGAGTGGTTAGTAATGCCCTTTGGTTTAACTAATGCACCTAGTACCTTCATGAGATTGATGAACGAAGTTTTACGTGCTTTTATTGGACGTTTTGTGGTGGTATACTTTGATGATATTCTGATTTATAGCAAATCTTTGGAGGAACATTTGGATCATTTACGTGCTGTTTTCAATGCTTTACGTGATGCACGTTTGTATGGTAATCTTGAGAAGTGCACCTTTTGCACCAATCGAGTTGCGTTTCTTGGCTATGTTGTTACTTGCGCGGGGAATTGAAGTTGATCCAGCCAAGATTGAGGCAATTGAGAGTTGGCCGCAGCCAAAGACGGTCACACAAGTGAGGAGTTTTCTTGGCCTCGCCGGCTTCTATAGGCGCTTTGTGAAAGATTTTGGAACCATTGCTGCGCCGCTGAATGAGCTTACAAAGAAGGATGTGCCCTTTGTGTGGGGCGATGCACAACAAGACGCCTTCATGATTCCGAAAGATAAGTTAACACATGCTCCATTACTCCAACTTCCTGATTTCAATAAGACTTTTGAGCTTGAATGTGATGCTAGTGGAATTGGTTTGGGAGGTGTGTTGTTACAAGAGGGCAAACCTGTTGCATATTTTAGTGAAAAATTGAGTGGGCCTAGTCCGAACTATTCTACTTATGATAAAGAATTATATGCGCTGGTTCGGACATTAGAAACTTGGCAACATTATTTATGGCCTAAAGAATTTGTTATACATTCGGATCATGAATCTTTGAAGCATATTCGTAGTCAAGCTAAGTTGAATCGTCGCCATGCAAAGTGGGTTGAATTTATTGAGTCTTTTCCTTATGTTATAAAACACAAAAAGGGTAAAGATAATGTTATTGCTGATGCTTTGTCGCGCCGTTATACTATGCTATCTCAACTTGACTTCAAGATTTTTGGATTAGAAACTATAAAGGAACAATACTTGCATGATGCTGATTTTAAAGATGTGTTGCTGAATTGTAGAGATGGTAGAACATGGAACAAATTCGTCCTCAATGATGGATTTGTGTTCCGTGCTAACAAGCTATGCATCCCAGATAGTTCCGTTCGTCTTTTGTTGTTGCGGGAGGCGCATGGAGGAGGATTGATGGGACACTTTGGTGTCAAGAAGACAGAGGATGTACTTGCTGCACACTTCTTTTGGCCACGTATGCGTCGAGATGTTGAGAGATTTGTGGCACGCTGCACTACATGTCAAAAAGCTAAGTCTCGACTTAATCCACATGGTTTATATATGCCTCTTCCTGTTCCTAGTGTACCTTGGGAGGATATTTCTATGGATTTCGTTTTGGGTTTGCCTCGTACACGAAGGGGAGGGATAGTATCTTTGTTGTTGTGGATAGGTTCTCTAAGGTGGCACACTTTATTCCATGTCACAAAGCTGATGATGCTACACATGTTGCTGATTTGTTCTTTCGCGAAATTGTGCGTTTACATGGTGTGCCAAATACTATTGTTTCGATCGTGATACTAAGTTTCTTAGCCACTTTTGGAGATGTTTATGGGCTAAGTTGGGGACTAAATTGCTGTTTAGTACTACATGTCATCCCCAAACTGATGGACAAACTGAAGTAGTAAATAGAACTTTATCTACTATCTTGCGGGCTGTTTTGAAGAAGAACTTAAAATTGTGGGAAGAATGTTTACCTCATGTTGAATTTGCTTACAATCGTTCGCTGCATTCTACCACTAAGATGTGCCCATTTGAGATTGTTTATGGTTTTGTACCACGTGCACCTATTGATTTGTTGCCTTTACCATCTTCTGTGCAAAATAATTTGGATGCTACAAACCGTGCTTGAATTGATACTAAAATTGCATGAGACTACTAAAGACAACATAGCACGCATGAATACTAAGTATAAAATTGCTGGGGATAGAGGAAGAAAACATGTTGTGTTTGATGTTGGTGATCTTGTTTGGTTGCATTTGCGCAAAGATCGTTTTCCTGAATTGCGCAAGTCAAAACTAATGCCACGCGCTGCTTGGTCCTTTTAAGGTGTTAGAGAAAATAAATGATAATGCATATAAACTTGAGCTTCCTGCAGAATTGGGTCCGGTTAGTCCTACATTTAACATTGCAGATTTGAAGCCTTACTTTGGTGAAGAAGAGGAGTTTTCGTCGAGGACGACTTCAATTCAAGAAGGGGGCATGATGAGGACATCCCATCTCTTGATACGGCCGCTGTACCTACAGCGACACAAATACAAGTACCAATCACTCGAGCTCGTGCCAAACAACCGAACTATCGAGTACTTTCGTTTCTTGGAACTATTCCTCACATACACGAGAATATGATGCTGCCTAAATCAGATATGTTTGTTACTCTTAGGAATGATGGACCAAGCATGGATGAGGAGGACAAGCATTGGAGCATGATCACACATGGAGGAGATGGCAGCAAACATATGAGGATTGAAGAAGACGCTGCGAGTGGAGATTTCAGAACTTTGAAGCCACCATAATTGGAGATGAAGGCATGGACGAAATATAGAGTTCTCCACTTCATAATTTCGTCCACATGAGTTCATGGTGCTGCGACACCTTTAGTTTTGGGCCAGGCCCATGTAATTTTCGCAGGATTTAAGTCAGCCACTTTTTAGAGTCCGTATTGAAGGGGAAAGGCCTTCTAGGGTTTGGTTCGGCCACCATATGCATGGCTGGCCGAAACCCCACCTTTTCCTCCTTTAAATACCCCCATAGCCGTCACGTTTAGACTCGGATTTTGATTAGATTAAAAGTTAGCCATCGCTGCAACTCTCGTGTACTTCTTTTGAGGCCAACGCCCAGAACAAGACCGACTATTCGGAATCCCACCTTTTCAATAAAGCTTTCATCTATATCCGCAATATTCTGATTGCAATATTAGTTCTTACTTGTTCTCGATTTCAGGTAGGAATTAAGACCCTCGCCGGTCGGTCGATCGTGCATCCGCAAGATCAGTAACTCCCGGAGATTGTCCTAGCGATTGCATTGGCGCACGAGCTTTGCACGTGTAGTCGGATCGTCAAGCACGAACTCCACCAACAAATCGACGCTATCATACTCTCATCGAAAGATCGGCCACCTTTGCCCTATCATGTTACTTTCCAACTATGAATATGACTATGTGGCTGGCAATGGAACCATGGTATGTGTTGATATGGTGGAGGTTCCATTGCAATGGGTTATATCACCCTAGGATTAATTACCAATGCCGTCCAGTGATTCTAGCGCCGTACAAACCGCGTTGACCATGAGATCTATAATGGCTCGGGGAAGCCAGCCGTATCTTTTCCCTTACGCACGCCAACGGATCGGAGAGCCGGTGGGGTGCTGGAGGCACTGCCGCAATAGGTTGGAAATCCTTTTAAATCCCCATCCATTAGTGATGATAAGCTCTACGATCTATGAGGGATTGTCCGGAGTACACCATGAGTAAAGCCGTATTATCGGGGGAAGTCTACTGGAGGTGTACGGTTGGACAAAAGGGTGGGTTTGCGGTCGCGGAGAAGGCGGTGTGGGCTTGGATCTTTATACCTGGCCTCACACCAAAGGAAGTGTGAACGGGGGCAAGTCCTCGCGGATGGCAAAAGGGGTGAGATCTCTTGTGGGAAAAGTAACGCACCTCTGCAGAGTGTATCAAATTGTGGTCGTCACTCCTTGTTCCGGGAAGGGAACTGCGAACGCGGCAGGAAAGGAACTCCACGAAGTTCTAGTTAACCTGTGAAGACTGACGGGCATAGTTTTCATAATAAAAGCAACCTTTTGAAGAAATGATTGCAAAACATGCATTGACCGGCTATTTCCTGATCAATGGTCGTAGTTAGTGCATCAAACACCTTTTTATTCTTTTAGAACTTGCTGAGTACCTCTGTACTCACTTTCTTTCGACACCCTTGCTAGACTGTGATCCGGAAGTGGAGGCCATCAACGATGGAGCACCAGAAGGAAGTTACGAGCTGGTCTACGAAGAACCTGATCTTACCGGCGGAGTGGAAGGCGTAGACTATGGGATAGTCTACGGACCAGATGACACGGAGGTGGAGGAGTAGTGACATACCCTAGCATCATAGAGCCGAGCAACGTAGATCTTACCTAAATAAGTTGTTGAGCTCTCTTTTATATTTGTTATGAGTTGTAATCGTACTTAAGTAGTATCTTAGGGTGTTCTCATAGGACCTGTGAGAATACCAACTTGTTAAGACAATGTTTGTAATAAAGTATGGAGTGTTATGACCTGCAATGTTTCTGTTGTACCACTCTGAGGGATATGGCAAATTGTGAAGAAGTCCCTTCGCAAAGATCATATCAACGACTTGTATACTACAACATGCAGTGGTATGCTGGGTCACCGCACAAAGCCACACCAATTCCACCCAGGTGTTTCATTAAGGTTATTAACTTTCAATTTTTCAAACAACACTTTAACCAACAAGTGAAACAAAGCATTTTCATCATTTTTAAATCACTTTCGATAATCCTAGCAAGTTGTGTTTAAGAGGTGGCTACACGCTACTAGGATCTAAGCATAGCATAATACTTTTCTTAAACAAAATCCTACCATGCATACTAGTTTCAAAACACTAATGCATAATTAAAATAAGTAGGATTTGAATGTCATTTGCCTTTTTGGTAGTCGAAGCGCGTTCACTTCTCTTAATCAAAATACGTGCCTCTCCATACAAACTATAACATGAAATATAGCACAACATATACACACCATACAACAACAAAATCAAACAAGGCAACAATCGGAAATCGCTCTATGGTACTAAGGTGTGGTATGAGATTTGGCTTGCAAGATATGGCGGTGAGAGTTTGGACGGAAAGTCACATGATTAAATGAAGAATATTTATGCTTTACAAAAGCATGAAAAGAATTCGGAACGGCTTATGCGAATTTAATCACCTAAGTGACAAATAGTGCAACAACAATACTATTGAATAAGTGTGACAAAAATTACTCAAAATAGTATGAATTACACATAGGCTTGGGTATGGACTTGTGATATATTGCATTGCTCAGTTAACTCATTTGTAAATTGAATAGTTCAATATAAGCCAATAAGATTAAGTGGGCATGAGGTTGAATATGAATGAATGATGTTGAAGATGTGAGTTAAAGATGCTAATGGATATCAAGGGTTCAAAACATGTGCTATGTAGTAGAGTATCTCCACTTCTACTAAAGCAAGATATAAATCTAAAATAGAACATGTCACACTTTACTCAAATAACTCAATTGTTATTTGAATAATATAAACTAGACAGCTAGGGGTAAGCAATGCATTATCTGTGAACATGATAAAGAATTATAATGGTCCTGAAAGATGGGTATGATCATAAGGATCATTTTGGTTAAAGGAACTACGTCGAAACCAGTTATATGGCTACACTTTTCGTGAAAAGTTATTAGAAGAAGTTTTCCGGATGAAAGACCTTTCTACACAAAAGTTGTAGAGAAATCCATTACAAGCATATCGCCAAGAGAATCTCTCGGAAAAAGTTTGTAGGATTTATTTTAGAGACAATGTTGCGGATCAAAGGGATACCGCGAAAATAAAGTGGGCGTAACTTCCACGCAAAATGTCGATCATGATCTACGTGATTTGCTGATTACAGCGGTATAAAGTTTGCCGAAATCCGACTTGTAGAACTCAAGATATGAATTTTACAAAACTAGACCTAAGTGGTTACAATTTTAATTGTGTACGAAAAGTTGTCCGAACAAGTTACTCGGATGCAAAAACTTTCTACACGAAAATTGTAGAGGATCTAATTACAAACTTAACGAAAGAACCACTATTCTAAACGGATGTATAAATCTAAGAAAATAAAATTGCGAAATTGCATATGATAAAATAAAGCGGATGCGTTTAGTCACAGCGTTTCCTAAAAGAACGTTGGGATGTTGCGTCGCATGTGTGCGTCGCCCGCTCCAGGAAGTGCTGCAGCGCTGCGAGCTGGGGAGAGAGAAGAGGGGGCCAGGCGCTTTAGTGTGCGTCCAGGGCTGCTCTCACGGGATTTATATAGGCTGTGGGCTGGAGAGATTTTATCTAAGAAAGCGAGGTGGGACTAAAAAAGAAAAGGAAAAGAAACGGGGGCTGGCGCGGCGAATCCTATACACCGACCTGTATACGACGTGCCGCACACCCCGACGCATCTTTTGGGCCGGCCCATGTCCCGTTGATGTTTCTTCGACTTTCCCCGTTAGCGAGCGTGTCTTCGGGTTCTCCACCGCTGAGAGTTCATTCCCCGAGTCTGTTCATCCGCCGTTCTTCGCCCGAGCTCTGGTTCTTGCGGGTTCGTCTCCATCGACGGGGGTGGAAGGTCCTTCGCCGATTCTTTCCCCGAGTCTGTTCCTCCGCCCTTCTTCGCCCGAGCTCTGGTTCTTCTAGGTTCATCTCCATCAATGGCGGCGGAAGGTCAGAACCGTTTTCATCTTCTGCCCCTACGCACTACTGGAATCGTTCTGATTAGTGTTTTCTAGAGGAATTTCATGGTGGGTTTGCTAGGATGCGTTCTTTTTTTAGACCCCTAGGTTTCTTTTCTCTGTAATGAGGTTTCTTTTCTCTGTAATGCGTCGTGCACATGATCTCTCTCTTAGCGTTCACTCCGTAGAAGACAACGCATAATCCCCATTTCTAGATCTGTGTTGCTGCTTCTAAGAAGACACGCATAGCTCTGTTTCGAGATCCCCTAGATTTGTTTTTCTATCAATCGTTTGCTGCCCACAAGTACTTATAGCCTGTACAGATACACAATTTATTTTTCAAGAAGACAAGCATAGCTCTGTTTCCGGCTTAAACAGCTTCATACATTTAGTAATCCGCCCTCCAGTTCGATTGACTATGATAAAATGTTGTGTTAATGCTTCAGTTTTTCATAATTCGTGCTACATAGAAGAGTTGCTTCAGGTTAGTCAAATGTTAGCATCGGGAATTTCTAGAAACTTCTCTTGCTGTTGCTAGAATCAACAGTTTGTTACGTTCTGTGCATTTAGCCATATTGCCGAGGATTTCAATGAACCTCCTTCCTAGCAAGATATCAGCCTGATTGAATGCATTTTTTTTTTGGTTTTGCAAAGCAAGCCATTACTGGTGGTTTTTTTCATATGATTTTTTTAGGGGGGGTTTGGTAGGATGCATAACGTTTGGAAATTCCCCTAAGCTTCCTTTGTGGCCAGCCTCTGCCCGACATCTCACGCCCATGCTAGCTACACTCAAACGCCTTTCATCTGCTATTATAGTGCTTTGGCTGAATGTTTTTGTTTGTGCATAGCTTATCTATTACTGTGTTGTTATTTTTGCATCTCGTAAGTCATGATGTTTTTAGGCTTGTTTTTTGGGTTTTATGTCATGATATAATTTTGGAATACTGGTATAGCTCTAAATATGTGTCTTTAGTTAGCAACGTGGTGGAACCTTCGCCATTTTTGCTCGCTGCATAGTCTTGTTCGTATACAAGTTTGTCTCTCATATCCACCAACAGAGCCTCATAGAATGAAGAATAAAATATTAAATACCACTACTCTCTAAGGTACTATTGGTTCAAGTGTATCACAAATTCAGTGAGCAAGGTTTATGTTTTTCTCCATACTTCTTGATGATTTTCTGTATGGTTATATCAGATAATTGATTATCTCCTCTATTGATATCTTTTCTTTTCTTTTTTTAGACACATCTCTTTTTTACGTTACTCCATGATGGTAAATTTAGAACAGATTCTTTGTTGTTACTACATGTTTGTTTATTCATCTCACTTTTTTGCTGTCTATTTTACCTTGTGTTAACTAATTTTTTATTATTATCCAGCTTCGGAACATTTCTCTTACTCCATATAGCGATGGTTTAGCAATTATTCCAGCAGTAGTGGAGGCAGTTATTGCAGTGGTTGATAATCTGCCAGTAGCTCATTTAGAACCTCTTGATGAAGCCGTTGTTTACAAATTCAATATGAGTTTCTGGAAGATATTGGCAATCAACATGACATTGTATGCTTCTTTTTTTCTTGTATTGTCTTGATTGCCAGTTGCTAATTTTCTGATAAATTGATAAATATTAATCCTTTTTGTTTATTTTGTTACCAGATGGACCTTGCTGATTCACAATTTGACGTTGACAGTCTTGGTTCTTACACCATTGAACCTGAGGACATGTCTCGTTCTCCGCAAGCATCCGCTGATTCAATTTACAGTAGGCCTGCTTATGCTGGTTTAGAACAAGCTATAATTGAATATGGTGACAACTCTATTGAAGGTATAACAAATTCGCTAATTTATTTTGATTACTGGTTACTTGGTGCTATCACCCAAGTAGTATAGATTCAAATTTTAGTTTACTTCATCCTATGATGTCCAGTCAATACATCATTATTATTTTAGTAGTTACCATGTCGTATTGCCAGGGTTGATAGCTCTGGTTTTCCATCTTTAAATTTCTTGAAGTAATCGCTTTTTCCGTGCCAGTAGAACTATGTGTTTGAATACTCAAAGGTGGAAATGACCTTAACTTTAGTTCAATTGCGGGTTTTCCATGTTTTGCCATCGATAATGGATGTTTTATGCATTTCTATCTATAATATGTCATTTCTAATACCTTTTATATAAAAACTATCCTCATTCTTTTTGTTTGCTTTCAGTGACAACAAGTGAAGGAGTTAATGAGTTTGGCGATGGTTTACTCAACATAGCTATCTCTTATGCTGACCTCTCGGATAGATATTCAGCAGAAGATGTAGCTGAAGGATTTGTAACAAATAGTTTGTCCGAAACTAATCTTTTATCCCGTCAAGGTTTGTATTAAGTAATTAATTCTCTTTTTTTAAGCTTGCCATTATTTCTATAAGGGGGAGGCTATATATTAACCTGATTATGATAATTTTGGACACAGAAAATCCCATTAATGAAATTAGTGATGGAATAGGAATTCCTATGTCTTACGACCATTGTCCTGTGATCAAGGACCGGCTGCAGGTAATTTTTCTAATTGTCTAGCTTCTTTTTTCTAAAACGTTTCTTCTTCTTTTTTATTAGCTTTTACAAATCTTTCAGGTTTGACTTTTTCTGTGTCATTTCCATTCACATTCCTAGGATATATTGTTTTCTCAAAAATATTATATAGGTTTCAAAAAAGGAAGAAATAGGTTAGAACTATAGAGTTTTTTCCCCATGATTGACGTTTTAGAAACAAATTTTTACATATATTAATTGTTCGGATTGTTCGATTTTACATGTTATTTTTTTCGCTTTTTTCATAGGGATTGCGAACAATGCTATGATTGTAATTCCTGAAACTGAAACTGATTAGAATAGTTTCGATAAGAGGAACAGAAAAAAGCGCGTTGCCGAAACAACATCCCCCAAGCGAAACATGTCAAAGTTCGTTATAGGTCCATTCATTCACGCTTTCCACAACAAGCACCTGAGGAGCAACAAATTGAAACAGGGAAATCCTTCATAAGTCTATTTTTCACTACTATGCACAAGTCAGCTATAAATGAATTTTATTTAAATTCTCCTCTTCACTTCTTTCGTTTATGTGATTAGTTCAAGCACACTGCTCCTCTTTGCTCTTTTTACTACTTTACTTATCTTAATGCACACACGTTTATTAGGAATCCGTTCATCCTAAAAATTCGTTCATGGCAACAAGATGTTCAAGGAAGAAAACCGTTCATAGCAAGGATCCGTTCTTTCTAAGAATCCGTTCATGGTACAATTTTTTTCATGACAAAAATCTGTTCATGGCAAGAATCCATTCATGTTATAAATCCGATCATGGTAGGAAACCGTTCATGGTAAAAATACGTTCATGGCAAGATGTTCAAGGAAGGAAACCGTCCATGCCAAGGATCCATTCTTGGTGTTAAGAACCCTTGCATGCCAAGAGTCTGTTCATCGTACAAATTCGTTCATGGCAAAATCTGTTCATGGCAAGAATCCGTTCATGCAGATAATCCGTTCATGCTATAAATAGTCCATGCCAAGAATCTGTTCATGGTACGTATTCGTTCATGGAAAAAATATGTTCATGACAAGAATCCGTTCATTCTAAAAATGCATTCATGGCAAGAATATGTTCAAGGAAGGAAACCATTCATGCCAATGACCGTTCTTACAAAGAATTCGTTTCATGTTGTTTTCATGTTCAAGGAAGAGAACCGTGCATGATAAGAATCCGCTGATGCTTTATTTATGTTCAAGGAAGAAAAATGTTCATGCTAAGAATTAGTTTATTCTTATATTTTTGTTCAAGTTAGGAAAACGTTCATGCCAAGGAAGGAAACCGGTGATGCTAAGAGATTCGTTTCAGGGCATGGAACCATTTTTTCTAAAGATTATATTCATGGTTCATTTTATGTTCAAGGATGGTAAAAGTCCATGCTAAGAATCCTTTCATGCTTTTTTATGTTCAAGGTTCATGCTAAGAATCATTCATGTTCTATTTTATGTTCAAGGAAGAAAATGTTCATGCTTAGATTCCGTTTATTATACAAATTCGTTCATGGCAAAAAAATGCCAAGAATTTGTTCATGCTATAAATACGTTCATGATAGGAAACCGTTCATGCTAAAAATCTGTTCATGGCAAGAAGATGTTCAAGGATGGAAACCCTTCATGCCAAGGATCCGTTCTTGCTAAGAATCTGTTCATGCCAAAAATCCGTTCATGGTACGATTTCGTTCATGGTAGGAATCCATTAATTCCAAGATTCCGTTCATGGTAGGAAACCGTTCATGGCAAGAAGATGTTCAAAAAAGGAAACCGTTCATGCCAAGGATCTGTTCTTGCTAAGAATCCATTCATGCCAAGAACCTGTTCATGGTACGATTTTGTCCATGGTAAAATCCATGAACGGAATGCCACTATCATGGGTGTTTCAAATTCAACATACGCAATTTCAGGTCATTATTTTACCTTTTCTCCGGCCTACTTCATAATTGGTCTCTTATTGTTTTCTGTGCTTACTAGTGGAATTCTCATTTTCCATGACTGCAACTATGATCCTGGGGTGTTTGTCATTCAGTTCATTAGATATTGTACAACGAAATTGAAGTCAAATCATTCTCAAATGTTAGTTTTCTTCTTCTTTTCAATGCTTCAATCTTCGGTTTATATTATCCTGTGTGCACCTTACACACTATTTTTGATTAACTGGGTTTCTCCCGATTTCCATTGATAGAAACCATATGAGTTTGCTACAACCTCAGCAACACAGCAGAATAAACCTCAATTTTTTTTTTAGTTCTAGAACTTCAAACATAGAACTAGGAAGAGAAATAGCAGGGAAAGCAAACAACTAAAAAGGACTCCTCCTAAGAACTGAGAGCTACACTTATACATCCCACTCCCATAGTAGCTAAGATATGATTCTAATTCTTTTTTGCATTTCCAAAACAAAAATCTAATTATTTATTGTGTTTTATATTACATTTTTACAGATATTTCACATCCATGACAAGTACAGGAACTCAAAATTTGGCAATGAAAGAAGAGGCACAGACAATTGGCAAGAAAAGCTTCGGAAATAACCTTTTTCAAGTGTTAAACAAGAATTCAGTGTACCAGCTGACAAAAAAACTTTACCTACATTTTCCATTGCTATATGTCTAGACTTGAAGAATTCATTCTTGTATGTCTAGACTTGAAGAATTCATGCATGTATGTCTACACTTGAAACGGGGGACTTTTTATGTTATGTATGTTCGTTTTCACTGTAGATTCGTTTTTATTTCTTCTAGGTAATGCAGAAATTTATTCTTTTGAATATATATACAAGGTAATCCAGAAAAGTAACCGTCTGAAACAGAAGAAGTGAGAAGTCAGTAGAATATGAAACGAATCAAATAAAACAGCACCGTCACCAAACGAAACGAACAACCCAACTAGCCGGAAACATGGGGTGTGAACAAAGACCGAACTGCGTACAGAAGGCAACAAAGAAACTGGGCCAAGAAGGCAACAAAGAAATTGGGCCAAGCCCATTTACGACCAGGGGGTGTGTGGCACCTGGTCTGTGCCGACCAGGTCGGTGTATATCACCTCCCGGCTGGCGCTGGGTGCGTGCACGCGCGGTCGCGGGCGTGCGGCTGGGCTGCGGCAGTGTGGCCGGGCGGGCTGGGGCAGGGGAGCTGGGCCGCGGCCTGGGAAGGCTGGGGGCTGGCTGGGCCAGATCGGCCAGGTGGGCCGCAGCGTGGGCGACGCCGTGCTGTCTGCCGCGCGCGGCGAGCGGGGCCAGGGCAGCTGCGCGGGCTGGGCCGTTTCGGCCTGGCCGCTCCTTTTGTTTATTTATTTATTTTTTATACTAAAATTGGAAATACACTTTGCGGCTTCAAATAAAATCGGAAAAATTCAAATGAGGTACCGTTGGATTCGTTATAAAAAATACTTCAACATGAGACTAAATTTGGAAAAGTATAAACTTTACAAAACCAAAATTTGATATACATGTCTATGTGGCTATAGTGCCCTTTTAGGGTTTAATGTTTTATCAAATAAAATATTTTTATAAGTTCCAAAACCTCCGAACCAAATAGAGCATTGTTGGAAAATCTTTTGAAAACCAAGTTTTATGAAAACTCTATATTTTGCAAAAACCTTTTTAATATTCATTTGTGAAAATAAAATAATCATTATATACATTTGGCCTATATTGCTACTTAGTCATTATTTTGTAAATAGAGTTTTCTAGGGTTTTGTTTTCTCAAATACAAATCCATTAAGGATTTGAAAACTTTGAAAGCAAGGAGATGTTTGATTTTTAAAATACTTTAAAACCAAAAGTCTTAGAAAAACACTATCTTGGGATTAACTTGTAAATAACTGTAAAAAATTTTAATTCTTTGTGAATTTTCAATCAAGTTCAAACAATCAAGCATTAAACTTATTTTTATTTTACATTCCAAAATTTAGAAAATTTCGGGATGTGACAAGTAATAATAATAATAACGTAAAAAAATTGACCTAAGAATACTCGCGCATTTCAGAAGTTGAGTGCCCAGCTTAGAATAAGTATTGCTTTGGTACAATTTAGAAATATCAACATATCTAGTTAGAATAGACATTTGCAATTTTGTTTCTTTTATTTCAAAATTGTAGTGTAGATAGTCGATATACTTGTATCTCTCCATGAACAAGTACATGATTTCCCTTCTAAGAATAGTGTATATAATCATATCTCCCTTTCTCTCACTCTTTCTAAAAGAGTTCTCTTGTTGGTGTGATGAGGACATCCCATCTATTGATACAACCGTTGTACCTACAGCCACACAAATACAAGGACCAATCACTCGAGCTCGTGCCAAACAACTTAACTATCAGGTACTTTCGTTTCTTGGAACTATTCCTCATATACATGAGAATATGATGCTGCCTAAATCAGATATGTTTGTTACTCTTAGGAATGATGGACCTAGCATGGATGGGGAGGACAAGCATTGCAGCATGATCACACATGGAGGAGATGGCAGCAAGCACTTGAGGATTGAAGATGACGCCACAAGTGGAGATTTCAGAACTTTGAAGCCACCATAAGAAGAGATGAAGACATGGACGAAATATAGAGTTCTCCACCTCATAATTTCTTCCATAGCATAATATGGTGCTGCGTCACCTTTAGTTTTGGGCCAGGCCCATGTCATTTTCGCAGGAATTAAGTCAGCCACATTTTAGAGTCCGTATTGAAGGGGGAAAGGCCTTCTAGGGTTTGGTTCGGCCACCATACGTATGGCTTGCCGAAACCCCACCTTTTCCTCATTTAAATACCCCCATAGCCGTCAAGTTTAGACTCGGATTTTGATTAGACTAAAAGTTAGCCATTGCTGCAACTCTCGTGTACTTCTTTTGAGGCCAACGCCCAGAACAAGACCGACTATTCGGAATCCCACCTTATTCAATACAGCTTTCATCTTTCATCCGCAATATTCTGATTGCAATATTAGTTCTTACTTGTTCTCGATTTCAGGTAGGATTTAAGACCCTCGCTGGTCAGGCTGATTGCGCATCCGCAAGATCAGTAACTTCCGGAGATTGTCCTAGCGATTGCATTGGCGCACGAGCTTTGCACGTGTAGTCGGATCGTCAAGCACGAACTCCACCAACAAATCGACGTTATCATACTCTCATCGAAAGATCGGACACCTTTCCCCTATCAAGTGGTATCAGATTTCAGGTTGCTCGGTGAGATTTTACTTTTTTCCTAGTGTAGATTGCATCTGCCATCATACCCATAAACTACGAAAAAGCCAAAAATACAGTTAGTGTTTAGATCATCTCGTCCTATAAACCCCCTGCCACGCCTTGCATTGTCTTTTCAGTTTTGCATAGTTGAATTTGTGTGTGCATCTTCGTGTCGAGTTGCTGGTCTTAGCGTCTAGTTCCTTTAGAGTTTCGAGTTCTGGTCATAGTAGTTACGCCGCCGCCGCATACTCGCACCATCCGCAGATCACCACCATATACACCCACCATATACTTCCGCCATCGCCATATACACCTGCCATATACACCTGCCATATACTTCCGCCATCGCCATATACACCTGCCATATACTTCCACCATCGCCATATACACCTACCATATACTTCCGCCATCGCCATATACACCTGCCATATACTTCCTCCATCGCCATATACACCTGCCATATACTTCCGCCATCGCCAGATACACCTGCCATATACCTCGGTTCCTACCCCGGTATGCCATATACTATGCTATCTCAACTTGACTTCAAGATTTTTGGATTAGAAACCATAAAGGAACAATACTTGCATGATGCTGATTTTAAATATGTGTTGCTGAATTGTAAAGATGGTAGAACATGGAACAAATTCGTCCTCAATGATGGATTTGTGTTCCGTGCTAACAAGCTATGCATCCCAGATAGTTCCGTTCGTCTTTTGTTGTTGCAGGAGGCGCATGGAGGAGGATTGATGGGTCACTTTGGTGTGAAGAAGACGAAGGATGTACTTGCTGCACACTTCTTTTGGCCACGTACTTGCTGCACACCTGCCATATACTTCCGCCATCGCCAGATACACCTGCCATATACCCCGGTTCCTACCACGACACGGATTTGTGCTGATTCTCTGCCGCGACAGAGTCCGTGTAGACTAAGGTTTTTCTGTTTTTCCTTAATAGCTGTTGCCTTCTAACTTCATCCGATGCTGTAGAAAAATTTCCGTGAGATAAGTTTCGGCCGCCAGTAAAGAATTGGAAGGAGAGCAAAAAAAAAAGTCTGGAACCGCCTCCGAAATTTTTTTCTGGCTACATTGGTTTTTCACTTTGGCGATCACTTTTCGCCACTGGCCGTTATAGCGACATTTCTTTGGCGCCTGCGCGCTTTCCGAAATTTCGACAAAAAAATTTCTGAGGCTATACTGTTTTTAGACCTCGGGGATCAGTTTGAGACACTCGCCATCATAGTGATTTTTCGCATCTAGGGTCGCCACATCATCGCCACCTCATCGCTGCTAGTTGCTTGTGTGCCGCGCCGTGACCCCGTTTGTGTTCTAGGCTCGCGTCTCTAGTACGGTCTAGCCTAGGACCAGCACAGTACCGTTGTTGAGCATACTTTGAATACTGCATCGTTGTTTTGACATTTGTTGTTTGCTACCATATTAGCCTTCCTACAGCTCTACATATTGTCTCCACGTGCTTTGTATCGACACCTGGTAATCGCTTTGGCAATCTTTGGAGACGCTGATTCTTGGTGGTTGCTACATCGCCTTCCTCCTGTTTGGTAAGAACTTGTAAGAGCTTCGTATTTTGCTTGACGGATTACGCGTGAACCACCATATTCCGTAGTTTGTAGGCATATACATTGTTGCTTGTTGCATACTAACCATGACAGGCACAGAGTCGGCGAACGTTGACCCGGATAAGATGAAGAATGCAAAGATGCATGCTCACTTCACCCATCTTTTGGGCGGGCATGCAACCGACGTGGATGGGCGCCTCGGTAATGTTGACGCCAAACTCACCGACGCGCTGGACAAGATCGATGGCCTCGAGGCAGCCTTCAACTCCAAGCTCGACGCCAAGTTCCAAGAGTTGTTGACTCGGTTACCGCCGCCTCGCGCCAACGTGCAACGCCGCACACGCCGCGTTCCTCGTGTGGACGTTCCTGCGGGTACCGCTTCTGCTGCAGCAGCCGCACATGACGCGCCTTCTGATGAAGGATACGAGGATTATGGAGGGAACGAGGATGAGCAAGTAGATGAGAATGCGCTGGATGACGAGGAGGTCCAACAACCTGCACCTGGTCGTCCACGGCAGCTGAACCGCCACGCTCGACCACCTCCATGGCCGGTACGTGATGATGATCATGTTGCTAAACTGAAACTAAATATTCCGCCATTTGAGGGTAGATATAATCCTGATGCATATCTTACATGGGAATTGGAAGTAGAACGACGCTTTGGATGTTTAAAATACCCTGATCACTTGCGTGTTAGTGCTGCTACTTGTGAGTTCACAGATTTTGCATCTATTTGGTGGTCTGAGGATTGTAGAGTACATCATGCTAATATTCCTACTACCTGGATTTGTTTAAAACTTGCTATGCGTACTCGTTTTGTTCCTCCACATTATCAACGTGATTTGCTGAAAAAAATTGTCTTGCTTAGAACAAGGAAAAAATTCTGTAGAAGACTATTATCAAGAATTGCAAACCGGCATGATTCGCTGTGGTATTGTAGAGGATAATGAGGCTATGCTTGCACGTTTCTTTGGTGGTTTGAATAAAGAGATTCAACATATTTTAGATTATAAGGAGTACAACACTATTACTCGCTTGTTTCACCTTGCTTGCAAAGCTGAACGTGAAGTGCAGGATCGTCAACCACCATGGAGAAAAGCTAATGTTTCTGCAGGTCGTACATCGTCGTGGTCTCCTCGCCAATCAGCGCCACCATCTTGTGGGACTGCACCAGCACCTACTACCTCCAAGTACACCGCGCCTGCATCACGAGCACCATCTGCTGCTGCTCCACCACCATCTGCTGGTCCTCCTCGGAGTTCATCTTCCATGGCCTCCACGGGGAAGACGCGCGACATTCAATGTCGCAAATGCTTGGGATTTGGTCACATAGAGAGAGAATGCAGAACCAAGCGTGTGATGTTGGTTCGGGAAGACGGAGAATATGATTCTGCAAGTGACTTTGATGAAGATACATTGGCCCTTATTGCTGCACGTGATGGTGCCAATTCTGATTCTGAGAGAGAGATGGAGGTAATGGAAGCTGACACTGCTGATCAGTATAGGAGCTTAGTTGCAGAGCGTGTGTTGAGCGTGCAATTGAGCAAAGCTGAGCATGATCAACGCCACAATCTGTTCCAAACAAGAGGCGTTGTCAAGGAGTGAGCTATAAGGATCATCATTGATGGAGGGAGCTGCAATAATCTGGCTAGCGTTGACATGGTGGAGAAGCTTTCTCTCCCTACAAGACAGCGCACACATCCATACTACATTCAATGGTTTGAGAGCTCTCGGAAGCTCAAGGTAACAAGAACTACAC
The DNA here is from genome assembly GCF_022539505.1 of Lolium rigidum. Lineage (NCBI taxonomy): Eukaryota > Viridiplantae > Streptophyta > Magnoliopsida > Poales > Poaceae > Lolium > Lolium rigidum. The sequence goes on along the minus strand of NC_061510.1, from coordinate 193,590,582 downwards.
GTGTGCATTTTACTATTGGTACATATTCTGATTTTGTTGATTGTGATGTTGTACCTATGCAAGCTTGTTCTTTGTTACTTGGTAGACCTTGGCAATTTGATAGAGAATCTGTTCATAATGGTAGAACTAATCAGTATTCTCTTATGCATGATGGAAAGAAAATTGGTCTCAAACCTATGACTCCTGAACAAATAGTAAAAGATGATCTTGCTAGAGCTAGTAGAGTAAAAACGAGGAGAAACATAAGAGTGAGAATCAGATTGTTGCTGCAGATTTTGTGCCACATAAGATATTGCTGAACTTGATGTGAACACTACTCAAATTCGTTTGAAAAATCCTTGTTTGCTTGCTAGCAAATCTGATATTGCTGAACTTGATGTGAACACTACTCAATGATATGCTATTATTTGCAAAGAAGTTCTGTTTTCATTTGAGGAGATGCCTCCTTCTTTGCCACCTGCGGTTGCTAACCTTTTGCAGGAATTCATTGATGTGTTCCCACAAGATGTACCACCTGGACTACCACCTATCCGTGGGATAGAACACTAGATTGACTTGATTCCAGGTGCTTCGATGCCCAACCGTGCGCCATATCGTACCAATCCTGAAGAGACCAAAGAGATTCAGCGACAAATTCAGGTTCTCCAAGATAAAGGTTACATTCGTGAGTCTCTTAGTCCATGTGCTGTTCCTATTATCTTGGTACCTAAGAAAGATGGTTCTTCACGCATGTGTACTGATTGTAGGGCTATTAATAATATTACCATTCGATACCGTCATCCAATACCTCGTTTAGATGATATGCTTGATGAATTGAGTGGTTCTATTATGTTCTCTAAAGTTGATTTGCGTAGTGGTTACCACCAGATTCGTATGCAACTAGGAGATGAATGGAAAACAACGTTTAAAACTAAGTTCGGTTTATATGAGTGGTTAGTATTGCCTTTTGGTTTAACTAATGCACCCAGTACTTTCATGAGACTGATGAACGAAGTTTTACGTGCTTTTATTGGACGTTTTGTGGTGGTATACTTTGATGATATTCTTATTTATAGCAAATCTTTGGAGGAACATTTGGATCATTTACGTGATGTTTTCAATGCTTTACGTGATGCACGTTTGTATGGTAATCTTGAGAAGTGCACCTTTTGCACCAATCGAGTTGCGTTTCTTGGCTATGTTGTTACTGCGCAGGGTATTGAAGTTGATCCAGCCAAGATTGAGGCAATTGAGAGTTGGCCGCAGCCAAAGACGGTCACACAAGTGAGGAGCTTTCTTGGCCTCGCTGGTTTCTATAGGCGCTTTGTGAAAGATTTTGGATCCATTGATGTGCCGCTGAATGAGCTTACAAAGAAGGATGTGCCCTTTGTGTGGGGCGATGCACAACAAGAAGCCTTCATGATGCTGAAAGATAAGTTAACACATGCTCCGTTACTCCAACTTCCTGATTTCAATAAGACTTTTGATCTTGAATGTGATGCTAGTGGAATTGGTTTGGGAGGTGTGTTATTACAAGAGGGCAAACCTATTGCATATTTTAGTGAAAAATTGAGTGGGCCTAGTATGAACTATTCTACTTATGATAAAGAATCATATGCGCTGGTTCGGACATTAGAAACTTGGCAACATTATTTATGGCCTAAAGAATTTGTTATACATTCTGATCATGAATCTTTGAAGCATATTCGTAGTCAAGCTAAGTTGAATCGCCGCCATGCAAAGTGGGTTGAGTTTATTGAGTCTTTTCCTTATGTTATCAAACACAAAAAGGGTAAAGATAATGTTATTGCTGATGCTTTGTCGCGCCGTTATACTATGCTATCTCAACTTGACTTCAAGATTTTTGGATTAGAAACCATAAAGGAACAATACTTGCATGATGCTGATTTTAAAGATGTGTTGCTGAATTGTAAAGATGGTAGAACATGGAACAAATTCGTCCTCAATGATGGATTTGTGTTCCGTGCTAACAAGCTATGCATCCCAGATAGTTCCATTCGTCTTTTGTTGTTGCAGGAGGCGCATGGAGGAGGATTGATGGGTCACTTTGGTGTGAAGAAGACGAAGGATGTACTTGCTGCACACTTCTTTTGGCCACGTATGCGTGGAGATGTTGAGAGATTTGTGGCACGCTGCACTACATGTCAAAAAGCTAAGTCTCGACTTAATCCACATGGTTTATATATGCGTCTTCCTGTTCCTAGTGTACCTTGGGAGGATATTTCTATGGATTTCGTTTTGGGTTTGCCTCGTACACGAAGGGGAGGGATAGTATCTTTGTTGTTGTGGATAGGTTTTCTAAGATGGCACACTTTATTCCATGTCACAAAACTGATGATGCTACACATGTTGCTGATTTGTTCTTTCGCGAAATTGTGCGTTTACATGGTGTGCCAAATACTATTGTTTCTGATCGTGATACTAAATTTCTTAGCCACTTTTGGAGATGTTTATGGGCTAAGTTGGGGACTAAATTGCTGTTTAGTACTACATGTCATCCCCAAACTGATGGACAAACTGAAGTAGTAAATAGAACATTGTCTACTATGCTTGCGGGCTGTTTTGAAGAAGAACTTAAAATTGTGGGAAGAATGTTTACCTCATATTGAATTTGCTTACAATCGTTCGCTGCATTCTACCACTAAGATGTGCCCTTTTGAGATTGTGTATGGTTTTGTACCACGTGCACCTATTGATTTGTTGCCTTTACCATCTTCGGTGCAAAATGATTTGGATGCTAGACAACGTGCTTGAATTGATATTAAAATTGCATGAGACTACTAAAGACAACATAGAACGCATGAATGCTAAGTATAAAATTGCTGGGGATAGAGGAAGAAAGCATGTTGTGTTTGATGTTGGTGATCTTGTTTGGTTGCATTTGCGCAAAGATCGTTTTCCTGCATTGCGCAAGTCTAAGTTAATGCCTCGTGCCGCTGGTCCTTTTAAGGTGTTAGAGAAAATAAATGATAATGCATTTAAACTTGAGCTTCTCGCGAATTGGGTCCGGTAAGTCCTACATTTAACATTGCAGATTTGAAGCCTTACTTTGGTGAAGAAGATGAGCTTGCGTCGAGGACGACTTCAATTCAAGAAGGGGGCATGATGAGGACATCCCATCTATTGATACAACCGTTGTACCTACAGCCACACAAATACAAGGACCAATCACTCGAGCTCGTGCCAAACAACTTAACTATCGAGTACTTTCGTTTCTTGGAACTATTCCTCATATACATGAGAATATGATGCTGCCTAAATCAGATATGTTTGTTACTCTTAGGAATGATGGACCTAGCATGGATGAGGAGGACAAGCATTGGAGCATGATCACACATGGAGGAGATGGCAGCAAGCACTTGAGGATTGAAGATGACGCCACAAGTGGAGATTTCAGAACTTTGAAGCCACCATAAGAAGAGATGAAGACATGGACGAAATATAGAGTTCTCCACTTCATAATTTCGTCCATAGCGTAATATGGTGCTGCGTCACCTTTAGTTTTGGGCCAGGCCCATGTCATTTTCGCTGGAATTAAGTCAGCCACATTTTAGAGTTCGTATTGAAGGGGGAAAGGCCTTCTAGGGTTTGGTTCGGCCACCATACGTATGGCTGGCCGAAACCCCACCTTTTCCTCCTTTAAATACCCCCATAGCCGTCACGTTTAGACTCGGATTTTGATTAGACTAAAAGTTAGCCATTGCCTGCAACTCTCGTGTACTTCTTTTGAGGCCAACGCCCAGAACAAGACCGACTATTCGGAATCCCACCTTATTCAATAAAGCTTTCATCTTTCATCCGCAATATTCTGATTGCAATATTAGTTCTTACTTTTTCTCGATTTCAGGTAGGAATTAAGACCCTCGCTGGTCAGGCTGATTGCGCATCCGCAAGATCAGTAACTTCCAGAGATTGTCCTAGCGATTGCATTGGCGCACGAGTTTTGCACGTGTAGTCGGATCGTCAAGCACGAACTCCACCAACAAATCGACGTTATCATACTCTCATCGAAAGATCGGACACCTTTGCCCTATCATGGTGTCAATCTAAAGAATCATTTTTCAGGTACACCAATTGATTTGATGAATTGATGATTTACTCTAGTCTGCTTCTAGACCATGCAGCTAGCGAGTATTCATATGTACTGCATGGAGCCCCCAACTTTTGACTTCCCATGTCGGAAAAGGCCTGTTTAATAATGTTGAGCAGTGAGGTACCCCGAAGTATCTAGAGGGTTCCAGTGTTTCAGGCTTTCAGCATCGCCAGTCCAAGGGGAAGCATGGGTGACGAATCTGTGCATTCACAGCCGTTAGATCTGAAGAGTCCTTGTATGATGAGCGGTAGATAGCACCTTTAAGCTGCAAATCGACGGTTTCAATTACTTCAAATGAGCATTGGCCGGAAGGCTGAAAGAGTGAAAAAATTCAAATTCAAAAACTCATGTATAGAATAGAAAAAAATTAAAAAACATGTAGATAGATAGAGGTATAGATAGAGGTATAGATAGATATTATAGATAAATAGATTAGCCCAAAAAAGAAGAGGAGGCGCCAGTGATGACTTCGTCAACCTCAAGATATGCCCTTGGAGGTGCTCATAGGGGTAGGGTGTGCGTGCGTGCGTTCATAGGGGTGTTTGTACGTGCGTGTTTGTGAGCGTCTGCGTTGTACTGTGTTCTCAAAAAAAAAGAGGACGGGGAAATTTTCACCAGCAGACACCTCCCTCGCGCACCTAAACTTTCGAACGCGCGCCCAATATTTCGAACGCTCGCCTTTAACCCAGCACCCAGCCCACTTTGTTCTTCTCTAGACACCTCCTTCGGTGCCCTGTTCTTCTCTAGACACACCCTCGGTGAACCAGGCCGCGCACGAAAACTTCCCCACGCTGTCTATCAGCCGCGTCAGCCGGCGACTGTTGGTGGCGCCGTTCTTCTCCAGCCGCACCGGCAGGCACGGTCAGCTGGTAGATCCTCACGGTATGCATGCTATCTTCAGGCCTGGGCATGTACGATTCATTATAGCTCAATCAAAGTTAGTCGCCATCGCCCAACTCTTATAAGTTCGTTCGAATCGATCGGTTGATATTGTTTTCCTCTCGATGTGTTGGTTTGACATTATTTTCCGCTTTACCTATTTGCTCGAATTCATTCGTACTGTACACTGTACTGCTCACCATTGCCCAATGTCTGTAGTCGTCGCTTGGTGCCAGTCCTCTATGGACCTATTTGTAATCTTATTACTTCTGGGTTCCTTGCACTGCTAATACACCGGTGGATTTACAGCCAAAAAGAAGAAAGAATTTGTTGGTATTATATTGCTTTCGATTGATCTGTTCGCCCCCAAGCATTTACAGAAGACGCAAGAGACTCAAGGATGAAATGGCTCTCCTTGTTTGTAAGGCAAAGAGAAAATCATATCATGGCTTATCATCATGTGTAGAACTTTTTTTAGCTAGATTTTGATGTTTGGGATCTATGATCCTTTTAGTTGCTCCTCTCCAGTAACCTTTTCCCTCTTTTTTATTACAGTGAAAAATACACAGCGAGGAAACCACTGTCCAGCCTAAAAAAATAGACCTCAGTTGGTTTGCTGAAATCGGCTCAAATAACGTGGCATTTAGTTATATAGTTTTATATTCGACCTGTTTGCTCAGATATGTTGGTTTACATTCATACGCAACCTGTTGGACAAGTATGGACACAGCTTCAGTGACTTTCAGGTCAAAATTCCAGCGGTTGAGTGATTTTTGGTTGGATCCATTCATGTGCGTTCGATCGGCTTTTGATGGCTGTTATTGAGACAAAGTCATGGCTGGACTTTTGACGCCGCTCCAGTGACGTTCAGGTCAGAAGTCCAGCGTTGACTCTGGTTCAATATCAGCCATCCAAAGCCAATCGAACGCACATGAATGTATCCAACCAAAAATCACTATATAATAAGTCGTTTCCAGACTAAAACAATGTTTATTCCCAAACTATTTTTTTGAATCCGACCAATCTTTCCCAGAATGCAGAAGAAATATATAAGATTTACTGGAATGTTGTTCTTTTTTATGGACAGTTTGAATTTTAAGTTTAAAGTTGGTTGTAAAACATAAATTGAGGTTTATTGATAAACAATATGGCTGAATCTGATGAAACTCCCCAGAATGCATAACCCAACATATAAGATTTACTGGATTTTTGTTTCAAATACTTCTAGGTAGTACAAATTTTAAGTTTAAAATTTTCTCGTGAAACTAAAAATGGGTAAATTTTGGATCCATTCTCGTGCGTTCGATCGGCTTTTGATGGCTGTTATTGAAACAATGGTTAATTGATTCTATGCCACTCCTCAATTCACAAGTTGTGTTTATGCCATTACAAAAACTGAAGTTGTGTTTGTGCCATTACAAAAACTGAAGTTGTGTTTATGCCACTCTCAATTCTCAATATCCCCTTCTATGCCATTTTCAATACTCCATGATAGTACTCCATGATACCACCCACTATGCACCCATGTTCCAAAACACCACTCCCGCTGACTGTACCTTATTGTATCGAGCGATAAGCTTGATGAGCAACCCAAACAAACAAACAAAAAGACTGTACCTTATTGTACTTGCTCTTACCCGTATCTTCTCTTTCTCTTTCATCGCGATTGCAGCTAATTCAGTTAGTCTTCCAATGAATATTAATATTTTGTCTCAATGATTTTTATGAAGTACTAATTGAAGATTCATTTTTGAAAGATGTCATGTTTCGACTAACAATTAGCACTTTTAAATTCTTAGATTGCTTTTTCACACGATGCACTTCTTTTAATTCATTTTACCACATTTCAATGTGAGCCTTGACCAAATAAATAGGACAACAATATCACGATCATATAATACATAAGCAGCATTGTTAGAATCGTGTTGGAAAATACTTTCTAATGATACCAGTTTTATATCAATTTTTTTTATATACTTCATCCTAAAAAATATGTTTCAACTTCATCAAAACTTGCATGTATCTGCAAACTAAACTCATCTAAATACATGTATATCTACATATAATTGAAACATCATTTTTAAACAGAGAGATATAGATTAATATTTTTTCGAAGATAAAATACGAAAAACAAGGGTGCATTGTTTATTGAAATGGAGTGAGTAGTATATATAAAATCATTTTAGTTGCCAATGATCATGTTGAGGTCCTCTATTTCTTGTTTTGCTTAGGCTCTCCGTATTCTCAGGTACGGCCCTGGTGGTTTATGGACCTGTTTGTAATCTTATTACTTTTGACTTCCTTGCACTGCTAATAGATCGGCGGAATTACGGGAAAAAAGAAGAAAGAATGTGTTGGTATTGTATTGCTTTCGATAGATCTGTTCGCCCCCCAAGCATTTACAGATGGCACAAGAGATTCAAGGATGAAATTGCTCTCCTTGTTCATAAGGCAAAGAGGAAATCATATCATGGGTAGACCATTTTATATATATTTTGTTGTTTGGGATCTATGATCCTTTTAGTTGCTGCTCTCCAGCAACTTTTGTACATATTTCCCTCTTTTTATTAATAAAAAAAATACAAAGTGGGGAAACCCAGTGGTCAGCCTAAAAAAAAATATGTTCGCTAGGTAGCTGTAGTTTTGCACTCAGTTCGTTTGCTGAAATCGTCTCAAATAATGTAGCATTTATAGTTTTATATTCGACCTGTTTGCTCAGGTATGTTTGCTTACATTCGTAGCTGACCTGTTTGTTCAAATAGATTATCGCTTCTCTGACCATCTATCTCCTCAACAGATGAACAGAACTTGGATATTATTTCACTCATTAACCACACCAACATATTTGAGTGGTATTGAAGAATTCATGAAGCACGTTAGTGATTTAACTGACGGCGACACGACAAAGGAAGTGATTTGTTCATGCCGCGTATGTTTGAATATTGGGTCCAAGCCTCAACATGTAGTCTCAGATCATTTATTCGTTTATGGGATGGACCAGACATATATCAGGTGGATTAACCATGGTGAACACTATGATCAGCCTGACATTATTGATCCTCTATATTCTGATGGTTATCAGCCTGAAGATCTCGTCCAGGATGAGGCTACTGCTAATTTGTTACGGGATCTATATCCATATGCAAGCAAACAGCCCCATGGTTATCACAAAAGCCTCTTTTCCATGACCTGATAGAAGATGCTAAGCGCTTAGTGGCCCCTAGTTCTGTTGTGTCAAGATTCAAAATAATTGTGAAATTACTTCATGACAAGTCATACCAGGGGATTACCAATAAAGCGTTCAATGCAGTTGCGAAGACATACAGCGATGCACTCCATGGGGCTGGACTGCCAAAATCCTTTTATGAGGTGAAGGAGTACATCAAGGTACTGGGACTTGGATATGAGAAGATTGATTTTTGCAAAAATAACTGTGCACTGTTTTGGATGGAGTATAATGACCTCGGTGAATGTCCAGTATGTAAGGAATCAAGATGGAAACATGATGGAGCTGGTGGTAAGAACAAGATTCCTTGGAAGGTTCTGAGATACTTTCCACTTGTACAAAGATTGCAGAGGTTGTTTGCTTCAGAACAAACATCTCGGGAAACAAGATGGCACAAAGAGATTCTCACGCCCGACCCTGATTTACTGAGGCATCCTGCTGATGGCGATGAATGGAAGAAATTCGACCTGGATCATCCAGATTTTGCTGCAGATCCAAGGAACCTAAGACTTGGCCTTGCTACAGATGGATTCCACCCATTTGGCAACATGAGCAACTCGTATAGCATGTGGCCAGTACTAGTTACACCTTACAACCAGGCTCCCTGGACATGCACCGATTAGTCGAACTGTATGATGACCTTACTCATCCCGAGTCCCAAATCTCCCGGGAAGGATTTTGATGTGTTCATGAAGCCTCTTATTAGAGACTTGCAAACATTATGGGAGGGTGTCCCTACACGGGATGTGTGTCAACCTAAAGAACACAATTTTCTATTACGTGCTGCTGTACTGTATTGCACCCATGATTATCCAGCTTTGGGCACTATGTCAGGCAAAGTAACATCAGATTATAATGCATGTGTTCACTGTGATACAGATCAGCTGGCAGTGAGGATAATAAACAAGATATGCTATATGGGCCATCGCCGTTTCCTTCCAATAGGCCACAGTTTCTGAAAAAATAATAAAAAATTGCAATTTATTGGTGATCGGGCTCGTGCAAAGACCGAACCGCAGCACTTTACGAGTCACGAGTTGTAGGCGCACCTAGAAGCGGTCGAAATGTTAAACCAGGAAAACCACCAGCCGCCACGACAGAGTACAGCAAAGAAGAATACGGAAGATGCAGCAGCAGTAGTAGCGAGGTAGAAAAAGGAAGAAGAGAGGAGATGAACCGAGTTCTAGCAGCTACCAAAAGGAAGATGGGAGGTGAAATAGCAGCATGTGCCAAGAGGAAGGAAATGGAAAATGATAGAACGAGAATATTTTATAAGCACATGGCCACTCTTTGGGACTTGCCGTATTGGGCTGGTAAGAAGCTTCGGCATAATATTGATATCATGCACATGGAGAAAAATATATGTGACAGCATTGTCGGCACATTACTCAACATTCCATCCAAGACAAAAGATAGCTCAAATGCTAGGATTGATTGTGCAACATTGAATGTTAACAGACACTTGCAACTGGATCGTAAATTGTCTCAATGCTGAAGGAAAAACATTACAAATTTCGAGGCGCGGAATTCACATTGCCGATGCCTAAAAGGAGATTATTTTGTGAGTACCTCCGAGGTGTGATGTTCCCGTTCGGATTTGCTTCCAACATTGCAAATTGTCTCAATGCTGAAGGAAACAAGCTCCAAGGGTTGAAAACTCACGATTGTCACATCCTTCTGCAAAGGCTTTTAGCTATTGGCATTAAAGATTTAGTGAAGCCAAATATGTACAACGTGATTGCGAGTTGGGAAGGTTCTTTAGGGAAATATGTAGTAAAACTCTAAGCGAGCTATTGTAAAACGTCTTAAGGTGGACATAGCAAGTAATCATGTGCAAGCTCGGAGCTGATATATCCTCCGAGCGTTCTTTGATGTGATGGTGCATTTGGCTGTTTATCTACCCGATGAGGCACTTTTAAGAGGTCCGATGACGAGTATGGATGGATGTACCCTATAGAACGTCGATCGTGCACTTTCAAGAATACGGTTAGGAACAAAGCTAGACCGGAGGCTTGCATTGCGATGGCATATATTGCTGCTCGAAGCATATACATTTGCATCAAGATATATTCCTGATATTGAGACCAGATTCAACCGGGGTCGCAAAATTTTGGAAGTTGGAGGATCTGTTTTTAATCATGGTGTTGAGCTAATAGGAAAGAGGACCGAAAAAACATTAGAGCAGTCTGAATTTGAACAGCTGTCTTGGTATGTGCTGAATAATGCTGCAGAGGCTGATGAATATGTTAAGTGAGTACTATGCACACGAAATCCTCAGTTCCTCGCATATACTATGAACTTGTATCAAAATGAAATATATTCAGCTGACTTGGCTATGTTTTGCAGGTTGTACATGGAAACGAATGGAAAGCTATCGGCACGTGGGAGTGGGTTTCAAGACTGGTTTGAGAAACATGTAAGATGTTCAATTGCACTCGACTTGTCTATGTGTTTTCACATGAGATGACCTCTTGTCTATTTTGTAATCGTAGATCTCGAAACTCCATGCGGAGAATCCGAGCGCCGTTAGTGCTGATCTCCTTGTCCTATCACGTGGTCCAGATAAGAGGGTGTTGGTAGCTGCAGCTTGCAATGCCAATGGTGTCCATTACAGCTCCTATGAGCGTGAACAACATTTGAAGACACGAAATAGTGACATCACAACCAGTGGAGATCACTTGACAACCAGAAAGAAGAGATCAGAGTCATTTGACCATTATGGTCACATAGAAGAGGTTATTCAGTTGTTCTATAGTGATAAGGTTACTGTCCGATCTGTGGTTCTATTTAAGTGTTACTGGTACAACCAAGTTCCAAACAAGGGCAAAGGTGCCAGAAATGATGGGTATTTCATATCAGTCAATTCTACTGCTCAGTGGTACAAGGATGATCCTTATATTTTGGTACCTCAAGCGGCCAAGGTACTTTTCTTGGAAGACAGATCTAGAAAAGGATGGCAGTATGTGCAAAAGTTTGTGGCAAGGAACATATATGATTTGGATGAGAATGCGGATCCAATAATTGGTGCCCAGCAAGATGATTTCGCTGGTTGTAGGCAAACTAAAGTTGCTGACATTGATGAAACCTCGTTGGATACACGTATCCTTGCACATGATGGAGAAGTAGATTTCACTGTTGAGGTTAGTATAGTCGACAAAGAGATGGATAAACTGAAGCTACCTGGTGAATCTCAGGAGGAGAATGGACACGACGAGCGGGATGAGACCATGCACGAATATCAGAATGAAGACGGAGGTGATGATGATGATGATGATGATGATTAGACTCTTGTCTCTGTATCATGCTGTGAGATGAAGAACCATGATTTGTTTTGATTTTTCTATTTGGAAAATGTATGAGTCCTGAAGACAATTATCTATTGGATTGTAATCCCATGATGACTAATTATTTATGTTTGTTGTCCTACTAAAAGTTGGTCAAACTTAATTGTGTGGAAGTACTCCTAGGCTGTTTGATTCGTAGGGTCATATCCCATAGAAAAATAGAATGATAATAGATCAAACTAATGCAAAATATCTTATAACTACAATCAAATAGAATTTCTCTTGACATAGGATTCAAGTTGGCATGGCATCCCTATCATACAGGGTTTTTATTCATACTATGCTACAAATCGAAAATAAGATGGGTCAGCACTTTATGGCGGCAGATAGGGCAGCTGGCGTTCGTTACAAACCAGGAGAAGGTGCACTTCCTATGGAACGGGTGTTTGCATCCCCAGAGACGCACCGTTGTGCGCCGCGACAGCCCCAGCATGCATATGCTGCAGTGGCCGTCCTCCGGCGCAACTAGGACCCAACTGTCTTGCAGCGCCGGCAAGTTGACGATCAGCCGGTGGTGCACCCTAAGGGTGAGGTCGAAGTGGAGGCCACCGACCCGACGACACGCCTGCTGCCACATCAGGTGCATAACATCGTAAGGCATGATGATGTCCCACTCCTCCTCCGTGAGGTTCAGGTTCTTGAGCATCCATACACGGGAAAGAATCTCGCGCATAGTTCGCACGACATTTCCCCCACTACGCAGATCCCTCGGAGGCAAGCCAAGATCTAGCACCACCTCTTCGCAGGGTGTAGTGGTGATATCGTCCTCATCCAGTGGGGCAGGGAGGGGACCGGCCATCCTCCTGAGCTCGTATGTCCTCGAGAAGAAGATGTGCACTGTCATAGTGTACGGGGACGCCTCGCCCTCGCCCACGGCCGGCGGCTCGCCGACGGAGAAGTCGGTCATGCTTGCCGACACATAGCAGGCACGGAAGACATGTGGGCCAGACTCGATGATGCGCTCGCGTGAGGAGCGCTCTAGTAGGGGCGTCGCCGCCATTGGGGATTCTTCGGAGGGGTGTAGACTGGCGGCTAGTCGACGGTGAGGTGGTTGGTGTGAGATCTCTGGGATGAGGCCAGGGGAAGTGGGCGAAGTGCTCGGGACTAGGAACTCCCCTCAACTTTCCGTAGTAGTATAATAATAATTGGTGGACGAGGGAGACTAGTCCAGAGACTACCCAAAGTTGAGTACAGTAGTAGTAGTAGATCATGTTCGAGGGAAAATGCCCAAGATTTATTATCAAAATTCAAGCTAATTTCGCCTATTTTGTTCTGCCATTTTTTTCTTGAACACAGTTCTGCCGTTCATTAGACATCATCCAACGGCCTTGGTCTCTGGGATTCGCTGCTATAGTGTCATCTACTACTTTCTACCCAATTCCAGAAACATCCATAAAGCTATAGATAGCTTTCCTGCTTGTTGGACCCACCCCATTTTTTTAATCTTTTCTTCCTTATCCCCTTCGCTCATGCTAGCAGCTACTTGCAGCCATTGCTACACCAGCGAGGTGATCTCTATGATAGGCACTGTTTTAGTAAGACAGCAAGTTGTAGATAGCTAACCATGAGACACATGCCTCTCTAGTTGAGACTGAGCTCGCTCTTGTGATTGGGCCCCAATGGTCGTGGTGAGTCACAGCTGCAATGACAGAGGTTTGTGCTGGATATAGGCACTGGGATAGAATTAATTAGCACAGAGGCGTAACTAGCACTAGATGGAGAAGGCATAGTACACATATCGGACACGAAGTCGCGTCTGGCGAGCAGCTCGCATTCACTTGCATCGGTGCGGTACAACAAAGATGATGAAGAAGGATTGGAGCTTTGAAGGTAGTCAGAAAAGTTACAAAAAATAATACGTGCAAAACTTAACCTGTATAAACGCACATGCATGGATAATTTTACATTTCTTCATGAGAAAGACATGCCAATTTCCAGTAAGACATGGTTTGATTTGTCAAATTTGATGCTCCTTAATGCATTTTAAGTGAAAATACAGGTTTAATCATTATAATTGCCGATTTTTAACGTTACGTGCAGCTGACTAGCAAACTATAAGTGTGTGATTGCTTGCTTCCAAAATAAGGATATGTAATCATTTTGTATAAGGTAGTACCAATTATTCGTTATATTGCAGAACTTAAAGAGTTTTGAGAGATTCAACTCGTTGCTACTCCATAAGAATGGTCATGTTGACAAATTTGATCCAGTGTTGAACAGAGACAGAAACATTTCTAAAACTTGAGCATGGAAGAGGCTAGGGGTAAATGCCCCAAGGCCAGCCGAGCCTATCGTAGGTGCCGTCGCGAGGCCGATGTGCTCGTCGCCGGTACGTATCTCCTGCTGACAAACATATTAGGCACAAATGGGCAACCTTCAGTAACCCATGTTCCATTTTTTTGTGAGGATAACCCCATGTACCACCTTCCCAATAGAAAAAGTACTGTTCAACCTTCCCCTGTTGGGCCCAATATTTCACTTTTGGGTTGCCAACGAACATCTACATGGTAATTGTTATCGGTCTACTTGCTCCGGCTGTCGAAGCCCAATAACTCCAAATGGGCCTTTCTGCTCATGCGATTTCGGCCCTTTTCTAATGAAACGCAGATCCTATGATTGGCAAAAAAAAACACGGAGATTCTACATAAAAGTTGTTTTTTATTAATTTTGAATTATTGGGTTCCAATTTTTGAAACTGCTCATGCCCAATATGAAAATCCTTGATCGCTCCATACCCACCTGGATAACAGTATTTTTAAAAATTCATAAAGTGGATTTGAAATTTAAAACATATCCTGATAATTCCATGATTTAATATATCAACTTGCAAGATCTTGGAGCGAAAGAGCTTGTATTAGTCTGCAAAAATAATACTGATAAACCTGTCATTAACAAGAAATGAAGGTTTATCGTTCAGAGAGGATGCTGCTTGTGATGGTAAAGCACACGTACTTTGGGAACCCCAAGAGGAAGGTGTGATGCGTACAGCAGCAAGTTTTCCCTCAGTAAGAAACCAAGGTTATCGAACCAGTAGGAGATGAAGGCCACGTGAAGGTTGTTGGTGAAGGAGTGTAGTGCGGCGCAACACCAGCGATTCCGGCGCCAACGTGGAACCTGCACAACACAATCAAAATACTTTGCCCCAACTTAACAGTGAGGTTGTCAATCTCACCGACTTGCTGTAAACAAAGGATTAAACGTATGGTGTGGAGAATGATGTTTGTTTGCAAAGAACAACAGAGAACAATGATTGCAATAGGTTGTATTTCAGATGTAAAAGAATGGACCGGGGTCCACAGTTCACTAGTGGTGTCTCTCCAATAGCATGTTGGGTGAACAAATTACAGTTGGGCAATCGACAAATAGAGAGGGCATAACAATGCACATACATATCATGATGACTACTATGAGATTTACTTAGGGCATTACGACAAAGAACATAGACCGCCATCCAGCATGCATCTATGCCTAAAAAGTCCACCTTCGGGTTAGCATCCGCACCCCTTCCAGTATTAAGTTGCAAACAACGGACAATGGCATTAAGTATCGTGCGTAATGTAATCAATACAAATATCCTTAGACAAAGCATTGATGTTTTATCCCTAGTGGCAACAAGCACATCCACAACCTTAGAACTTTCTCGTCACCGTCCTGCATTCAATGGAGGCATGAACCCACTATCGAGCATAAATGCTCCCTCTTGGAGTCACAAGTATTAACTTGGCCAGAGCCTCTACTAGCAACGGAGAGCATGCAAGAACATAAACAACACATATATGATAGATCGATAATTAACTTGACATAGTATATCATATTCATCGGATCCCAACAAACGCAACATGTAGCATTACAAATAGATGATCTTGATCATGATAGGCAGCTCACAAGATCTAAACATGATAGCACAAGAGGAGAAGACAACCATCTAGCTACTGCTATGGACCCATAGTTCAAGGATGAACTACTCACGCATCAGTCCGGAGGCGGGCATGGTGATGTAGAGCCCTCCGGTGATGATTCCCCTCTCCGGCAGGGTGCCGGAGGCGATCTTCAGAACCCCCCGATATGTGATTGGCGGCGGTGGCGTCTCAGTAACTTTTCTCGTATCGTGGCTCTCGGTGATAGGGTTTTCGCGACGGAAGGAATAAATAGGCGAAGGGGCAGAGTCGGGGGGCGCCCGAGGGGCCCACCCCATAGGCCGGCGCAGCCAGGGGCCCCACCGCGCCGCCTTGTGGGGTGGCCGCCTCGTGGCCCCTCTTCGTCTCCTCTTCGGTGTTCTGGAAGGCTCCGTGGAAAATAAGACCGTGGGCTTTTGTTTCGTCCAATTCCGGGAATATTTCCTGTGTAGGATTTCTGAAACCAAAAACAGCAGAAAACAGGAACTGGCGCTTCGGCATCTTGTTAATAGGTTAGTGCCGGAAAATGCATCAAAATGATGTACAGTGTATATAAAACATGTGAGTATTGTTATATAACAAGCATGGAACATAAGAAATTATAGATACGTTTGAGACGTATCAGATGCCATGTGGGACCCATGAGACAGTAGCGTCCTCAACGTTTCAAAGAAAAAGGCAAGTAGCCCGAAAATATGGGTAAAAAATAAATCCTAGAAAGCAAACATTTATAGTTCATAGAGGCTGACATGTGGGACCGATCTGCCAGCAACATCCTCATTATTTCGAAGTCGGCAGGGATCAGAAGAAAAAGGCAAATAGCCAGAAATTAGGGGTCAAAAATAAATCCAAAAAAGGAAACTTTTATTCTTCATAGAGGATGACATGTGGGACCGACCCGCCAGACAGCATTTCAAAGGGGGCAGGGATCAAAAGAACAAGGCAAAATAGCCCGAAACTAGGGGTCAAAAATAAATCCAAGAAAGGAATGGTTTATTGCTCATAGAGGCTGACATGCGGGACCCATGAGCCACCTGCGACCTCAATTTCAAAGGCGGCATATGATCGAAAGAAAAAGACAAGTGACCAAAAATCAGGGGGTAAAAAAATCTAAGAAAAGAAACTTTATTGTACATAGAGGATGACATGCGGGTCCCATGAGCCAGCACCTTACTCAACGTTTTAGAGGCGGCATGAGATCGAAAGAAAAAAGGAAAGTGACCAAATATCAGGAGCAAAAAATATCCAAGAAAAGAAACTTTTATTGTACATAGAGGATGACATATGGGTCCCACTTATACAAGCTCTTTCGCTCCAAGATCTTGCAAGTTGATTGTACATAGATGATGACATGCGGGCCCCTTGTGTCAGCAACTTACTCAACGTTTCCAAGGCGGTAGGGGATCATAAGAAAAAGGAAGTAGCCAGAAATTAGCGGTCAAAAATAACTCCAAGAAAGGAAACTTTTATTGTTCATATAGGATGACAAGCGGGACCCATGCGCTAGCAGCTTCCTCAACGTTTCAAAGGCGGCATGAGATCGAAAGAAAAAGACAAGAGACCAAATATCAGGAGCCAAAAATAATCCAAGAAAAGAAACTTTATTGTACATAAAAGATGACATGCGGGTCCCATTTTGCAGACGAGCGGTGTCAACGTTTCAAATGCGGCTTGAGATCAAAAGAAAAAGAGTAGCCAGAAATTAGGGGGTAAAAAAACTCCAAGAAAAGAAAGTTGATTGTACATAGAGGATGGCATGCGGGTCCCATGAGTCCGCAACTTACTCAACGTTTCCAAGGCGGCAGGGGATCAAAAGAAAAAGGAAATAGCCAAAAATAAGAGGGTGAAAAAAATCCAAGAAAAGAAACTTTTAAAGTACAGAGGATGACATGTGGGTCCCATGAGCCAGCAGCTTCCTCAACGTTTCAGAGGCTGCATGAGATCGAAAGAAAAAGGCAACTGACCAAAAATAAGGGGGTAAAAAATCCAAGAAAAGAGACTTGATTGTACATAGAGGATGACATGCGGGACCCATGAGGTAGTAGCATACTCAATGTTTCCATGGCAGCACAAGACCAACAAAAAAAGAGGAAGTAGCAAGAAATCAGGGGGTCAAAAAAATTCAAGAAAAAAAAGATTTCAATTGGGCTGCATCTGGCCGTCTGGGCCTTCGAACTATCCTACTGGACGCCTTTGGACTCGTACAATTTCAGTCCACTCCAAAACAGGAAAGTCCTATGCTTCGCAAAAACAAAAACAAGGATATTCAACATATAAATTTGTTTATTTAATAATAAAGATTTATTTTTGCCGTTTGCAACAGCTCAGAGCGAAATACACTGTTTATTGTCTGCAAAATAATCAAGATATCACATGTTTCTTGTACGGGGAGGCTGACATCGGGGACCCATGAGCCAGTAGGGTCGTCAACGTTTTAAAGACGGCAGAGGATCGAAAGAAAAAATAAACCAAAAATCAGTTGGTAAAAAATCCAAAAAAATAAACATTTTTCGTTCTGAGAGGATGACATGCGGGACCCATGAGGCAGCAGCATCCTCAATGTTTCCAAGGCGACACAGGATTTAAAAAAAGGCAAAATAGCCAGAAATTAGAGGTCAAAATAACTCCAAGAAAGGAAAGGTTTATTGTTCATATACGCTGATATGTGGGACCCATGAGCCACCAGAATCCTCAACGTTTCAAAGGCGGCAGGGGATCAAAAGAAAAAGGAAGTAGCCAGAAATTAGGGGTCAAAAATAACTCCAAGAAAGGAAACTTTCATTGTTCGTAGAGGATGACATGCGGGACCCATGAGCCGACAGCTTACTCAACGTTTCAAAGGCGGCATGAGATCGAAAGAAAATGGCAAGTGACAAAATATCGGGAGCCAAAGATAATCCAAGAAAAAAGAAACTTTATTGTACATAGAGGATGACATGCGGGTCCCATTTAGCAGACAGCCGGTCTCAACGTTTCCAAGGCGGCAGGGGATCAAAAGAAAAAGGAAATAGCCAAAAATCAGAGGGTGAAAAAAATCCAAGAAAAGAAACTTTTATAGTACATAGAGGATGACATGCGGGTCCCATGAGCCAGCAGATTCCTCAACGTGTTCAAAGGCGGCATGAGATCAAAAGAAAAAGGCAAGTGACCAAAAATCAGAGGGTGAAAAATAATCCAAGAAAAGAAACTTTTATTGTACATAGAGGATGACATGCAGTCCCATTTTCAGCAGAGGTCCCAACGTTTCTAATGCGTCTTGAGATCAAAAGAAAAAGAAAGTAGCCAGAAATTAGGGGGTAAAAAAAGCTCCAAGAAAAGAAAGTTGATTGTACATAGAGGATGACATGCGGGTCCCATGAGTTAGCAGCTTACTCAACGTTTCCAAGGCGGCAGGGGATCAAAAGAAAAAGTAAATCGCCAAAAATCAGAGAGTGAAAAAAACCCTAGAAAATAAACTTTTCTAGTACATAGAGGATGACATGCGGGTCCCATGAGCCAGCAGGTTCCTCGACGTTTCAAACGTGGCATGAGATCGAAAGAAAAAGGCAAGTGACCAAATATCAGGAGGCAAAAATAATTCAAGAAAGAAACTTGATTGTACATAGAGGATGACATGCGAGTCCCATGAGTCAGCAGCTTACTCAACGTTTCCAAGGCGGCAGGGGATCAAAAGAAAAAGGAAATAGCCAAAAATCATAGGGTGAAAAAAATCCAAGAAAATAAACTTTTATAGCACATAGAGGATGACATGCGGGTCCCATGAGCCAACAGGTTCCTCAACGTTTCAAACGTGGCATGAGATCGAAAGAAAAAGGCAAGTGACCAAATATCAGGATCCAAAAATAATTCAAGAAAAGAAACTTGATTGTACATAGAGGATGACATGCGGGTCCCATTTAGCGACAGCGGTATCACCGTTTGAGAGGCTGCACGGGATCGAAAGAAAAAGGCAAGTGACCAAATATCGGGAGCCAAAAATAATTCAAGAAAAGAAATTTTTATAGTACATAGAGGATGACATGCGGGTCCCATTTAGCAAGCAGGCGGTCTCACCATTTGAGAGGCGGCGGGGATCGAAAGAAAAAGGTAAGTGACCAAATATGAGGTGCCAAAAAATCCAAGAAAAGAAAGTTTTATAGTACATAGAGGATGACATGCGGGTCCCATTTAGCGACGAGCGGTATCACCATTTGAGAGGCGGTAGGGGATCAAAAGAAAAAGGCAAGTGACCAAATTTGAGGTGCCAAAAAAACTCCAAGAAAAGAAAGTTGATTGCTCATAGAGGATGACATGCGGGTCCCAATTAGCAGCAGCGGTCTCAACGTTTCCAAGGCGGCAAGGGATCAAAAGAAAAAGGAAGTAGCCGGAAATCGGGGGTCAAAAAAAATCCAAGAATAGAAAGAATTTTGGTTCATAGAGGATGACATGCGGGACCCATGATCCTGCATCGTAAACGGCTCGATCGGAGAGCGTTGAACGAGATGGCGCGATCGAGAAAAAAAACAATGCCAGAGAGGCTGCCATCTGGGCCCTACATCCCCGGGCGGTGCGGATTTGCGTTGACTCGGCCGGCGAACCCGAGAATTCGAGATGCACCATGTCCCGGGCCACCATACGCGACATTTTGGCCGTTTTTGTCGGGCTAGGTGGCCTCAAAAACGAGAAAAAAAAGTTTTGACATGCACCACGGAGAGACCAAAAATCGTCGGCCATGGTGCACCAGCAACCACGACGCGACTTCAACTTCGTCGGCCATGGCAACTTTTCTTGTAGTGTGTGGACCCCATTTGTCAGAGTTTTAAAAATTTAGGAAATATTTAGAAAATAATAAAATTATGACAAGTGGGTCCAAGGTGTTAGACTTTTAATATTTTTATAGAATTTTCAGAAATTGATTTAAAATGAATTAAACTTTGGAAATTCATAACTAATTCATTTTAAATCATAAAAATACAAATAATATATAAAAATGTTCAGAAAACAAATACTAATTGTTTATCCATGTTTCATACATGCTTGAACCAACTAAAATTCAAGCCTTAGTGGAAACCCGACCCCTCTCATGTGTCGGGATCGATGTCGAACCCCTTTATTTTCCATCGATGCACCTAGGGTTTACCCAAACCCCTTTAATATGACATGGCATCATATTGTCTATGCATTGAATTCTACCATGCCTTGATTGTGCTCTTCCTTTCCGGTATTTGGTTCTTCTCGATAGGGACCGAACGCGAGCCTGAGATCAATGCCACCGAAGAGAAGCACCTGAACAACGAGGGACAAGGCAAGCCCTAACCTGGTTCATATATGGTTTCGAAAAGCTTTTACTTCTGGTTCCTACATATTGCATACGATTCCATTATGTTTTATCGGCAGGTATAATTATCCTATGTGTTGCATTTACCATCCTTGTAGCCTAAAATATTCTGATCCACTGCTCCCAGCAAGGCTAGGTTTGAGCTCGTGTGCATCACTAGAGCCATTATATCGATTATGCTTAGCCATGCTTAGTTGACGAATTCTGGTCATCCGGTTGATGAATCAGAGCTGCGAATGAACCTAGTATGGCAGGATGACGTGGTAAGATCAGTGATGATAATAAACATGTTTAAAAGCTTGGATGGGCCGCCACATGGGGATGTGGTGATTTGACTCGTTATCGCTGATACTAGGACCTAAGTTCTCGCCTTTGGAACCAAGACTGAGCGTACACCCACACGGGGCCCATGGGAACCCCTTGGCCCGAACTTGCCTAGCTTACACATGAGTCAATTAGATTGCGAGTTCCATTTGCCATACACATGGTAAAAAGGTGTAGAAGGTTTTCAAAGTGCATCATACAGGGTGTGGCCGGGGTGAAGGATACTGGAGGCATTGAACTGGATCCCCTGCACACAATGATCGGGACCACCTCGGAGAATGGCTACCTATGATGACGGAGCTCCCTAGTTAGTCCGACTCATGAAATAGGCGTAGTAAGGGAAAGATTTTTGTCGACCACCCTCTGCCAGCACACCAAGGAAGTGTGTTATACTAGTGGCATTAAGAGTCGGTCGACACGTGTGGGTAAAGTTGTACACCCCTGCAGGGTAAATCTTTTCAAAAAGCCGTGTCCACAGTTACAGATGACTTGGGAAAGGACGTGATGATCATATACAACTTGAACCTAATCGTAAAACTTGGTGTCAAGAGTGTGTTTAAGGATCCCTTCTCAGGGTGTCGAGGGGGTGATCCTAGGTGATAGGTTCAGGTGATGATGAAGATCCGGTGGATTCAACATGATGATAGATAGAGCTAGAGTTGTTATCACTCTCTTATCCCCTTTTCAAAATGGTGTGAATAGACGAGCTTCTGCTCCCTCTTGTTTACAAAGGAAAATTGGCTTTTCGCAAAATGAGCTCCACATAAAACCTCGCATACCCGCTTTGCTAACAAGTTGTACTAAGTCTTGCTAAGTCCCTGTACTCAGCCTTGCATGCTTTCTTTCAGACGAAGTCCTTCCAACAGATGGTGGTTTCTACCTTGACATCGACAAGTAGTTCGGAGTTCCCAGGCGGCAGCCTGAGACTTATGGGCTGGGACGTCGCCTTATGTTATAGCCTCTTAGGCCCTTTGCAGTCTTGTTATCTAGAATAACATAATTTGATTTCCGTTTCTTGTTGAATTGTGGTCAGTGACCTCTACGTGTAATAAATTTGTATGTTAACTCTGTTAAGAGTTGTAATATATTTGCTTTTAGTCGTAGAGTCACTGTTGTGTTACCGATTCTCACCCTGTAGGCCCTAGAGATCTAGGTTAGGTCTTATGCCAGATGTGATGTCTGGGTTTGTCTAGCCCTGACCTCCGGGGTTGCCACAGGTGTCCTCACCCTGGCATCCCCAGCTACTTGATTTGCCCAAGGAGGGCATGTTTGTGGGGTGCCTGGGTGCAACTCACCATGGTCTACCCCAGTACCCTAGATGATTCATGTCGATCCCATGGGTAGCAGTGTGGGGCAAGAAATGGTGCACCCATGTGCCAAGTGTGGCCTCACCCTGTGGCATCCCCAGCTACTTTGATTTGCCCAAGGAGTGCATATTTTGGCCTAAAAACTATATTTGGGGTGCTTCGGTGCAACTCACCATGGTCTACCCCACAGATAATTCATGTACGTAGATCCCATTAATAGAAGTGTGGGGCATGAAATGGTGCACACACATGTGTGCCAAGTGTGGCCTCACCCTGCTGGCATCCCCAACTACTTGATTTGCCCAAGGAGGGCATGTTTTCCCTAAAACCCTATATTTTGTGTACGGTGTGTAGGTGCAACTCACCATGGTCTACCCGAGATAATTCATGTAGATCCCATGAGTAGCAGTGTGGGGCATGCAATGGTGTACCCATGTACCAAGTGTGGCCTCACCCCTTGCATCCCCAACTACTTGATCTGCCCAACGAGGGCATGTTTTGGCCTGAAACCCTATATTTGGGGTACATGTGGTGCAACTCACCATGCATGGTCTACCCCAGATGATTCATGTAGATCCCATGGGTAGCAGTGTGGGGCATGCAATGGTGCACCCACGTGCCAAGTGTGGCCTCACCTCGGCATTCCATCTACTTGATTTTTCACAAGGAGGGCATGTTTTGTCCTAAAATCCTATATTTGGGGTGCTTGGGCGCAACTCACCATGGTCTACCCCAAGTACTCCCAGCACGATTCATGTAGATCCCATGGGTAGCAGTGTGGGGCAAGCAATGGTGCACCCATGTGCCAAGTGTGGCCTCACCCCCGGCATCTCCAAACTACTTTGATTTGCCCACGGAGGGCATGTTTTTGGCCTAAAAACCTATATTTGGGGTGCCTCGGTGCAACTCACCATGGTATACCCCAGATAATGCATGTAGACCCCATTTGTGTATGCGACTTTGATTCACAATGTCACTATAGCTTAATCTCTGAATCCACATATGCGTGCGAAAACGTCTAACACAAGAGCAATAAAAATGGATATATATTCATATCTAGAGCTATTTTGTAATTGACTCTACTTTGTCTAGATACGCATGTATCTAGAGCTAAAATATGTGTAGATATATATCTTCATATATAGTGTGTCAATTATTTTCCCCATTTTCAACGAACCCTAGGTCTGCCTCCGGACACGGCTACCATGGAACCCCACACAACCTCTGCGTGCATTTCGCCGGACACACCACCGCCGCGTTACAAACACATAACAACGCATTGAGGTTTTTTTGCGGGTTACAATACAATGTGCTTAGACGACTGCTTACATGAATAAACCTGGTAACGTATTTTATCAAGTACGAGGACCGAGGTACTGCTTAATTTTGTAGGGCAGGTCGTACAAAAAATAATTATATAGAACGCCTAGTTAATTAGGCATTCGTCTAATATAAATAAGAAATTATGTTTAACCAAAAGTGGATTGTTTTGCTAACTAAGTCTCGAAGCATCTTACAGTGTATATGCGTTTAGGGTTTGTTCGTATATTGGTGACTTGACAGGATTATCGGTCCCTCGAGATATGCCCCCGGATGCGTTTTTTTTTCTTTCTTTCACGGAGCGTAAGCATTTTCCCATTAGTGAAATTAACACTTGAAGATTACCTGTTAGGCTATGTCTCCACATTGAAGTGTGTTGGCAGCCGAACTTCAGACCACATCCAATGACTAAGGACCCACCTGTTCAGAATTTTGTAATTTTTTTGGCTCTCGGATTTGGCGCCAGAGCATAATTTTATCCACGAAATGTCCTTTCTAGCCGTTAGTTTCGCAGAAGTAGCCTCGAACCTTTTCGAGCGGCGATGGTATTCAAGTAACTGTAATTCAATGGCACCATAACAAGCAGTTCCAATCTCAACTCAGCCGAGTCGTCTCACACCCAGTTTCCCCATGTCAACGAACCTTAGATCTTCCTCCGGACATGTCTACCCAGATCCCCCACCCCACTACTTCACCGTGCAGTTTGCTAGACACATCGATGCCTCGTTACGGACACACCGCGGCCCTCCATCGTCCAGGCAACATCTTCACCGTTTCTTTACAATGGTCCAACACACTGTAACGGCCCCGGGTAGTATCCCATATTAGATTTGTCTGTGCTTTCATTTTATGCATCATCATGACATATGCATCATGTCATTCATGTTTTATCTAATAAAATCAAATTATTTTATAAACCCCTAATTATTTTTCTTTATCAATCTCACCTCTTTGCTTCAATTCAAACAAGTTGTTTGAAGTTGAGCTTTGTTCCAAATATTTGACAAAACATAATACAAAAGGAAAACTCTATCTAATCAAATCTAACCCCGGGCTCCATCTCTCTCTTGTGGCCTCGCTCCTTTTTCTTCCCTGGCCCATCTCTCTCCGACGGCCCAATACCTCCTCATCCATCCCATCTAGCCCAAGTCCACCTGGCCCGTACCCCTTCGCTCCCTCCTTTTTCCCCTGTCGCTTTCTTCCTCGTGAGCATGATGGTGGCGTGTGCGTGGTCCTCCACTGCGCCAACCACTCCCCCTCCCTTTTTTAATCCCCGCCTCGAAGCCACGGAAAACCCTAGCCGCTCCTCTCTTCTCCCTCCCTCTGGCCGTCGCCACTCTCTTCTATTCTCCCCCTTCTTCCTATATTTTTTCTCTCATCTCTGTGAGCTCCCGAAGGTACAGCAACACCACCTCCCCATCATGGCGCTGCTGCTCGAGGTCACCCCGCGCCGTTCCGAGGGCACCAAAAGATGCGCCTGGTCTTCCTCGACATCTGGGTACAAGTAATCGACCCGGGACCTCCTAAATCGACGCCATGGTCGCCGTTCCTCCGCCATGCCCGGCGCGCTCCGGCGAGAAATCCGTCGCCATTCGTCCTCCCCCGCCCTCTCCAACCTCACCATCGCGTTCCTGGTATCTTCGTGCTCCTCCTGAACGTCTTCCCTTCTCGATTCCCCTTCTCTACTATTGTACCGGCGTTGACCGCCGTTTTCCCCCGCAGGTGCTCGTCGCCGGTGAAGCTCCGGTGACCCCATGGTGCCGGCTCCTCCACGTCCTGGTTCCCCACAGCGAGGCGCGCCCTCGACGCCATCTCCCGCGTCCCGGTTCGCCCTGATCTGCTGGATCGATGCCCGACCCGAGCTCCATCCCGCCATGGTTTTCATCCCTAACCTCCGCCTCCGCGTGCTTCATGTTGCCATACACACTAATCTTGACGTGATCCCAACAGTAGCCCAGTGGTTAGTTTCTCTTTGCTCCATCCATTAGATCCCGTGTTCAATTCTTTGGGAGAGCAAATCCCCACCTTTTTGTTTCTTCATCCGATCTGACAAGTGGCCCCGTTTATCATTTTTTTTGAGACAATGGGCAGCACCCTTCTCATTCATTCATAATTTGTTCAGTACAAACAATGGTCCTAATGATAGCAGGTACCTCATTGAACCAGCACGAACCAACATCATGTTCCGCAGATTTCGCGTAACATGGGCTGCCGCATTACAACACCGCTTTACATGAACGAAACTACATGAAACAAACTTTGTAGCTCTAGATTTAATCTCCTGGACAATGGCGCCTATAGCAGCATCTACTAAACTCGGAGTCATTTACTTTGTTTATCGGGGAAAGACAATCCGAGGCGACTCGTATCTTCCGAAAACCGAGTACTCCCAAGCAAAGATTAAGGCCCGACGCATTGCAAGGGCTTCAGCCACTTCGGTGTATGGACATGCTCAAGAGCACCCCGATTTGCTGCCAAGCACTCGTCCCCTTATGATCGCGGGCAACGACGCCAAAACCAGCTTGTCCTGATTGGGCAAAAGTTGCAGCATCAACATTCATCAGCACAACACCTTCCGGTGGCGGAGACCATTTCTGGATTGAAGACGAAGTCTCACGCCTGTTGGAAATAGATGAACTGACATTATGCAAAGTAATAAACTCAACATAAGCTTTGATTTTGCCCGCAATCCGATTAGGATGAGGAAGTACCTCACCGTTGCGGATATTGTTTCTGTTCTCCCAAATGTGCCAAATAGCTACCGCTAGAACTGTAGAATGAAAACCGGAGGTCTGCAGTAATCCAGCCAAGTAGCCACCGCCTAACATTGACAAAGCATTTTAGATTTAATTGAATTCCATATTCTTTTTTCAATTCCTTCCATATCTCTTTTACATATTGACATTGCAGTAAGACAATGTTCAACATGTTCCACCCTATTGCAAAAGTAACAATCATACCTTGTGGGGATCGACCGCAGCTGTAGTTGTGCTCCCGTAGGGAGACAATTATGAGCCATCCTCCGAGCACGACTTTCATTTTATTTGGACATTGTATTGCCCACAATGTTTTCCATGCATTCTCCATAGACTTCTGACATGATGAAGAGCCTTTGCCTGAAGAACTACGGTCAAACCAGAATTCGCATGTTCTTGCCAGGTTGTATGCTGACTTAACAGTGTAAATCCCGGTCTTGGAGTAAGGCTAGGAAGGGAAATCCTCGCAGCATTCAAAACTGAGAGGGATGCTTAAAATTTTGTCAGCAACCTCCTCTGGGAAAGACTTCCTGATTGCAGTTTCGTTCCATTGTCGTTCATTCCTTTTTAGTAGAGAGATGACAGTTTGATTATCATTTATGGACGGAGAAGCAAGGAGTGTACCAGGTGTTACCTCCGGGATCCAACGATCCCTTAGAATATTTATGTATTTTCCATCTCCTACTCTCCATAAAATTCCCTTGTCAAGCAACTTCTTACCATGCATTATACTTCTCCATGTGTATGAGGATGATCTTGGGCATTGGGCTGTCCAGAAGTCTCCATTGGGGAAGTAGCGTCCTTTTAATACCCGGGCACACAGTGAGTTCGGTTCAGTTAGTAACCGCCACCCTTGTTTCGCAAGCATTGCCTGATTGAACATGGCGAAGTCACGGAAGCCCATTCCTCCCAAATATTTTGGTGATGATAGCCATTTCCATGATCTCCAATGCAATTTCTTCTTGCCATCCTCGACTCCCCACCAAAAATTGGAGATTGCTTTCCTCATTCTCTCGCAAATAGATAAAGGTATTTGAAATCAGCTCATTACGTATGTGGGGATTGCTTGAGCCACTGATTTTAATAGAGTTTCTTTCCCAGCCCTTGACAATGGACGATCACTCCACCCATTAAGGTGTTTCCATAGCCGGCCAGTGAGAAAGTTGAAGTTACTCGTTGGAGAACGTCCCACACACGTCGGCATGCCAAGGTATGTTGTCTGAAGCGTCTCATCGAGCACCCCCAATTTTTGTTTTACCGTTTCCTTAACTTGTTTATGACAGTTTTTACTAAAGAAAATAGAAGATTTTTGAAGATTTACCATCTGACCTGAAGCCTCACAGTAGGTTTGCAAGGCAGAATTAAGAGCATGGATGCTTTTATCGTCTCCCCTTGTAAAGAACACACTGTCGTCAGCGAATAGGAGATGAGAGATGGGAGGGCCATTTCTGCCATTTCGAATACCCTTCAATTCACCAACGGCTTCTTTGCCGCATTAGACAAGACAGACCTTCAGCGCACAATAAGAATAAATATGGGCTAATTGGGTCACCTTGTCTAATGCCCCTTGTTGGGAGGAAAGAGTCAGTTAATTTGCCATTTACCTTGACTGCATATTTTACAGATGTAACACACCTCATGACCATATTCACCCATTCAGCCTGAAACCCAACTTTAATAAAACCCCTTTAAGGTAACACCACTCTACCCTGTCATAGGCTTTTACCATGTCAATTTTCAGGGCAAAGGAAGGCTTCTTAGCCCTTTGTTTTCGAATTGTATGAAGGCACTCGTATGCAATAAGCATGTTATCAGTGATTAGCCGACCCGGCACAAAGGCACTTTGTTGTTCCGAGATAATTTCCGGCAAGAACAGCCTAAGACGATTAGCAATAACTTTGGAAGCTATTTTATAAATCACATTACAAAGACTTATTGGCCGGAAATTAGACAGTAAATCAGGTTTACTAACTTTTGGGATGAGGATGATTACCGAATCGGAGAAACCTTCTGGTATTTCTGATCCCAAAAGAAAACCTTTTACTCCAGCACATACGTCTTCTCCAATCAGATCCCAGTGTTTCTGATAAAATAAGGCTGGAAATCCATCAGGCCCCGGAGCCTTTGTCGGTCCCATCTGAAATAATGCCGTCCTAATTTCCTCATTGGTGTACTCCTTGCACAACTTCTCATTCATCTCTTGTGATACCTTGCATGGTACAGCATTAAGAACAGTCTCCAGGGAGGCACAAGGTTCGAAGTAAATAAGCTAGAGTAGAAATCGTGTACCATACTCCTAATCCCATCGGGATCCACGCAAAAAGACCCATCATCTCTCCTTAAATGTTTTATTTTGTTAGTCCTTCTTCTTGCTGAGGCCCGGGCGTGGAAAAAGGAAGTATTTCGATCGCCCTCGCGCAGCCAATCAACTCTTGAACGCTGTCTAGCCATGATTTCCTCCCTTTCGAATAACTCACACAACCGTCTTTCAATCTCCTTTTCTTCTTTGGATCTGCTATTGTTCACATAATTCTTCCGGATTGTAGTTAGCCTTTTTTCCAGTTTTCTGATTTCCCTTTTAACTGATCCAAAGGACTCTCTGCTCCAGTGTTGTAAGACAGTGGACATCTTATTCAGCTTTGTCCAAGTATTAATCAACGAGGGAGGGTTCTCTTTATGCCCCTTCCAATTTTCTTCCACCATTTGCATATAATCAGGTGCTCTTAGCCATGCAGCTTCAAACTTGAACGATTAATGTACTGGATTGGTTGCTCCCTGGTTTCCTGTCTTTGCTATTGTCACCAAAACAGCATAATGGTCAGAGGAGGTGGTGATGATGTTCTCCACCGAACAAGTCATCGTAGATTTGCATAAAATTCCCATTTGCAACTCGCTCGGTCTAGCCTCACTCGACATTGTGCCCATCTTCTTGTCTATTTGACCAAGTGTATTTAGGTCCAAGATAACCCATATCTATGAGCCCGCAGTCATCAAGGCATTCGCGGAATAGGTTCATTTGATTGTCATCTCTATTCCTCACTCCCATGTGTTCATCTCCACTTAGAACTTCATTAAAGTCTCCAGCGCATATCCATGGTCCATTCCACTGCGACTTCAAGAAACGGAGTCGATCCCAAAATATGTGCCTTAGCTCCCTTCTCGGCTCTCCATATACCATAGTATTACGCCATTCTACACCGTCATCTGATTTGACAAATATGTCAATTAATTGTGTGGAAAAGGCTTTCACAGAGACTGAGATAGAGGATGACCAATAGAGCGCCAGTCCCCCACTAAGACCTTCGCTGCTCACCGCGAACAAGCCACTATATCCCAAAGACCACATTAAGTTTCGAGCTCTTGTATCCCTCATCTTCGTTTCAGATAAGAAGAGGAGGGAGGGACGGAATCTGCTCACGAGCCATTTTAGCTCGCCTACTGTCGCGTTCGTCCCTAGGCCGCGACAGTTCCAAACAAGGAACCTCATTGCGTGTGGCGGGGCTGCCCTACTGCAGCCTCCGCCTGATCCGCCGATCTTGAGAAGAGTGTAGAGGTTTCCGTCTTCATTTTCTTGTATGAGTCGTTTTGTTCTTCTTCGCATTGAGTTAGAGCCAGTGTGTGTTCAGCAGGCATCAAGTCCAGACTATGTGTGTTATGCATCACTTTAACCTCTCGTATTCCGAACTTGTCCCTTTGGCCTACATACTTTGACTTGCTTTCTTTTCTGCTCCGTCGTCCGTGCAGCATTATTCTCGCATCGGAAAGGGTTCCTTCGTCACATTGCTGACCTCCATGCTGATTATCTGTTTAGAAGTTTGCTCCTTCAGATTTGGGGTTGAAGTAACGTCTTGAGTTTCCTTTCTATAGATCCCTCCTCCCCCTACTTTTTCTCTCTGATGATACTGTGATTCACTTTGCTTATCTTCAGAGTGAGAGCTTTTTCCACTTGTTTGGTAGTTCTGCCCAGATTTTGACATCGAGAAGCTTTTTTCTATCCTCTTTCACACATAGTCTATCTGCATTATATGGTAATTTGCCATCGGCATCCCTCACACCAGGTGTTGGGCACTCTAGTGATGAGTGCCCCATTATGCCACATGAGAAGCAGTAATGCGGCAATTTCTCATATTTAACTTCATATCTCTCATACTCCTTGTTCTTCTTTGAGTAAGCAGAAACCACCCTCATCAGTGGCTTTGTGATATCAACCGAGACCCTCACTCGTATTGCATTACCCCAGGCTCTGCCTTCGCTATCAACATCAACTCTTTCGACTACGCCAATTTTTGCTCCAAGAAATTCGCCCCAACGTTTGTTCATCAGCTCAAAGCGGGGGTTCTGGATCTTTGCCCACAACATAATTCTGTTAAAAGATACTTCAGAAGGTTTTTGCCTCTGATCAAAATCATTGAGAATCACAGCATGTTTTCGTACCATCCAGGGAGCACCTTCCTTAACCCTATCTCTGTCAGCCGAGGATTCAAATTTCACAATGAACACATTATCTGCTACAGGTTTCGCCATCAACCCTTTTGGGTTCCCCCAAGCTGGTCTGAGCGCTGACATGATGGTTTGAACGTGGAGAGAATTGGGGGATAGTACCTTGCCGATTAGAGCCCAGTTAAGGCTCACCAAATCCTCTTCTTTCTCGTCCTCTAAGATGACTGCGTCGGCCTCCTCCGAGGTGAGGTTGAGACGCCGAAGCATCTCGGAGACACCGTCTTCCGCACCCGCCGGTGTTTCAATCACCTTCTCTTTGAATCGACCACCGCCTTTGCCAAATCGGTGTTGACGTTGGTCTCCATCACCGCATCCGCGCTTTCTCCCCTCAATCCCGCCATTCTCGCGCCCCAATTTCAACTCACCAGTGTACAGCCAAGGGTGGGTAGCAAAACCAATTTTGCCCCTTATTCACCCCGAGCTGCGACCAGGGAATGAGATTGGGGAACGGAGAGCGAACACAGGAGGTTGAGAAGATTGGATCTTGGGCTGGATGCACACACAGATGGAAGCACGATTGGATCGTGTCCACCAGATGGGAGGCCTAGCCCTAGAACGTCCGTCGCCAGAGGAGACGAGAGAGTTCTTCAGACAGCCAGAACATAACCTTTTTTTGAGATGATTGAAGTTGTGGCCCCGTCTATCATTGACCTTGGCTAGTGCTTCATTCGGTGAGAAGACCTGCAGCAGTGCCGCCTCGTCAGCGCATCCAGTCAGCGTCACTGGTCCCGCAAGTCAGCCCCGATGGCTAGAACCTCCTTGGTATAAAACGCTTTTCCTATTTTCTCTATTTTCTGAAAATTGCGTAATATGTTCAAATCTTGCAAAAATCATATTTCCTAAACCGTAACTCGAAATAAAAAGTGTTATATATGATATTTGATCAGAAAAACATAAGGAACATGAATATGCCATCCATACATCTGTTTGCATCTCGCATCATGTCGTCCGATGATAGTTATGCATGTTCACCTCACATATATGCGGAGTATTTCGGACACCGACTATGGTTTCCCCGCTCCGTTTAACTTTGAAGTAGCTCACCATTGCCATGTCTATGCCATGCTAATCAACACTTAAATTTGCCGGTAGAAAATGCAACTCCAACTCTAATTTGATTGTTCGGGGTTCCGACTCCGCTTAATATTGATAAGTTGCATTGCACCATCGTTGCCATGTCATGCATATCATCTTGATCATGCTGGATCTTCTTTATCCGTAGTAGTAAGATGTGCATCCGTTGGTTGTTGTAGCGATTTGCTTCTTCCCGGATAGGATCACGAAGTGGTGCGGTGAGATACGACGAGTCCACCGGATGTTCCTCGACAAGCTTTAACAGGCAAGCATTTCCCCTATACTCCTGCCCCTGCAGGAGTCGCTCACCTATTTTATTTTGCCTTCTCCCGCATGCTATCCTTAAGTTGCGTTCTTGTCACGTGTCCTTTCCACTTGTTACCTCAAGCAGCCCATATTGCCACCACCACCTCCTACAGACTATTGTTTGGTTATCGGGTCCGCCTTGCGAGTCGTAGTGCATGCTAGTGTTGTTACATCTCGTTACCGTTACTGCTATCTTATTGGGTTATATGTTGGGAAGAATCATGGTTACTTTAGTTGTTGATAATTGTTTAGCGGAGGCATCGGTGGGTCAGCTGATCGTTTTGTGACGGCTCACTTGTGTTTCCTAAATAACTTAGGACCCGAGTTCTTGTTATCTGTTCCGAGACTGAGCGCTCTAACCACACGTGGGTATGCTTACCGGGTCTCCCCTCGACCACTGCCGGAATCTACAACTTTGTCCAGTGGACACAATTATTTTCGTAATGCTTTGTTTCTACCGGACGTGCAAGCATGTTTCTTTGTGGTCAGATGATATGATGTTACTTTTGGGGAAGCCGTGAGTGCCTTGTAACCCCATTGTCTCTTGCACGCTCGTAGGATGCGATACGTATTGTTAAGAGGTCATCCTCTAGTGGGCTCTGATCCTCTTAGCCGTAGACGCAAACAGCCTAAGTCCGCTCGGAGCACGGCCGGACTTCGATACGGGTTAACTTAGTTAGGTGGCTTCCTGGACATTGTTGTAGTGAAGGAGAGTGCGTGTCGTGATATCCACCTATCGTAAGTGGGTTGAGCGTGCATGTGGGCACATTTGGGCACCCCTGCAGGGTTACAATCTTATCGATAAGTCGCGTCCGCGGTTATGGACGACTTGGAGCTGTATGACTCGACCATAGACAACTTACACCTGTTGTTTCAATGCTAATAACTTGCTAGTAAGATAGAACAACTTAAATAATAACTGGTTAAAACTTGTCAACAGTGTGAGTGCCTTTGCTAGTACTTCTTTGCGAAGGGAGAACACATCGGTTGGGTTATGTTTGCAGAGTATAGAACTGTCAGTTTATGCGCTCTCTCATCTTCTCTGATTAGACGAATGTTGTAGAGTGTCTCTATAGGTTTTTAGTGCTTTCGCGCTGCCGCTTAACCCCACCATATTGCATATGACGTTCCTCTTGCGTCCTCTAAGTCCCCTGCGTGCCTCAAGTACAAAGGACGACTGGTTGACGAATGCTTATACGTCTTGAAGTCTTGTTAAGTACGAACCCGTACTTATTGCTGCTTCTACGGGATATAACCGGGCAGGTATGAAGATATGTTCGATGAAGACGACGTTAGCAAGGTTACCCTTCCGGCTTGGCCTGGGCAGGGTTATGGACGCCATTGGTTATCTTCAGGACTCTTAGTCCAATTTGTATCTTGTCCGTACTCGGACGTATTTGATCTTCTGTATGATTCGGATCTTTGTATTTTATATTTGTATCTTGACTCGTTGGAGTCGTTGTTGTAATATATGTTTTCTTGTGGGCTCTATTGTAATCCTATTGTAATGTTACCGCTCGTGTTAATTCCTCTAGCATCACGTGTGTGATTCGTCGCGCACGTCGTGTCGGAGGGCGTCTCTGAATCGATATCATGCGGATTTCGGCGGGTTCGCTGGGATCCTCTTGGTACCGGTTCCGGGGTGTCACAAGTTGGTATCAGAGCCTCAGGTTGACGATACCTCACTAGTCCAGCCTGTAGGATAACCTTGCCAACGGACGTTGTGTGTAGTGTCAAAACCTATTTTCTGATAACTCGTTGGATAGATCTGATTAGCTCTGATTTTTCTCCTTACCTAAATTCTTTCTCCTCTTACCTTTGCAAGTTTTGAATCTTCTCTTATCTGCTTCCCTGAGTCATAGGCTTCCACGCGGGTTGGACGATCTTTGCCCCTCACCTATTAGGTTCGATCTTCGGAGGATCCCGACGGAAGCACATTATCAACAGCGGAATAACGGCTTTTTGTTAGTGGTGTCGCCCGATCAGCATAGAGCAAGAATTCTTGTTAGTGGTGTCGAGGAGATCAACACGTCGCCAGAAGATCCGATAGTTCACCTCTCTTCCCCGTACCATTGCGTGGAACCTCGGGGCGAGGTTCCTTGTTAGTGGTGTCGATTGTAACGGCCCCGGGTAGTATCCCATATTAGATTTGTCTGTGCTTTCATTTTATGCATCATCATGACATATGCATCATGTCATTCATGTTTTATCTAATAAAATAAAATTATTTTATAAACCCCTAATTATTTTTCTTTATCCATCTCACCTCTTTGCTTCAATTCAAACAGTGTTTGAAGTTGAGCTTTGTTTCAAATATTTGACAAAACATAATACAAAAGGAAAACCCTATCTAATCAAATCTAACCCTGGGCTCCATCTCTCTCTTGTGGCCTGCTCCTTTTTCTTCCTGGCCCATCTCTCTCCGACGGCCCAATACCTCCTCCTCCATCCCATCTAGCCCAAGTCCACCCGGCCCGTACCCCTTCGCTCCCTCCTTTTTCCCCTGTCGCTTTCTTCCTCGTGAGCATGATGGTGGCGTGTGCGTGGTCCTCCACCGCGCCAACCACTCCCCTCCCTTTTTTAATCCCCACCTCGAAGCCACGGGAAACCCTAGCCGCTCCTCTCTTCTCCCTCCCTCTGGCCGCCGCCACTCTCTTCTATTCTCCCCCTTCTTCCTATATTTTTTCTCTCATCTCTGTGAGCTCCCGAAGGTACAGCAACACCATCTCCCCGTCATGGCGCTGCTGCTCGAGGTCACCCCGCGCCGTTCCGAGGGCACCAAAAGATGCGCCTAGTCTTCCTCGACATCTGGGTACAAGGAATCGACCCGGGACCTCCTAAATCGACGCCATGGTCGCCGTTCCTCCGCCATGCCCGGCGCGCTCCGGCGAGAAATCCGTCGCCGTTCGTTCTCCCCCGCCCTCTCCAACCTCACCATCGCGTTCCTGGTATCTTCGTGCTCCTCCTGAACGTCTTCCCTTTCTGATTCCCCTTCTCTACTATTGTACCGGCGTTGACCACCGTTTTCCCCCGCAGGTGCTCGTCGCCGGTGAAGCTCCGGTGACCCCATTGTGCCGGCTCCTCCACGTCCTGGTTCCCCACAGCGAGGCGCACCCTCGAAGCCATCTCTCGCGTCCCGGTTCGCCCTGACCTGCTGGATCGATGCCCGACCCGAGCTCCATCCCGCCATGGTTTTCATCCCTAACCTCCGCCTCCGCATGCTTCATGTTGCCAAATACACTAATCATGACGTGATCCCAACAGTAGCCCAGTGGTTAGTTTCTCTTTGCTCCATCCATTAGATCCCGTGTTCAATTCTTTGGGAGAGCAAATCCCCGCCTTTTTGTTTCTTCATCCGATCTGACAAGTGGCCCCGTTTGTCATTGACCTTGGCTAGTGCTTCATTCGGTGAGAAGACCTGCAGCAGTGCCGCCTCGTCAGCGCATCCAGTCAGCGTCACTGGTCCCGCAAGTCAGCCCCAGCGGCTAGAACCTCCTTGGTATAAAACGCTTTTCCTATTTTCTCTATTTTCTGAAAATTGCAGAATATGTTCAAATCTTGCAAAAATCATATTTCCTAAACCGTAACTCGAAATAAAAAGTGTTATATATGAATTTTGATCAGAAAAACATAAGAAACATGAATATGCCATCCATACATCTGTTTGCATCTCGCATCATGTCGTCCGATGATAGTTATGCATGTTCACCTCACATATATGCGGAGTATTTCGGACACCGACTATGGTTTCCCCGCTTCGTTTAACTTTGAAGTAGCTCACCATTGCCATGTCTATGCCATGCTAATCAACACTTAAATTTGCTGGTAGAAAATGCAACTCCAACTCTAATTTGATTGTTCGGGGTTCCGACTCCGCTTAATATTGATAAGTTGCATTGCACCATCGTTGCCATGTCATGCATATCATCTTGATCATGCTGGATCTTCTTTATCCGTAGTAGTGAGATGTGCATCCGTTGGTTGTTGTACGATTTGCTTCTTCCCGGATAGGATCACGAAGTGGTGCGGTGAGATACGACGAGTCCACCGGATGTTCCTCGGCAAGCTTTAACAGGCAAGCATTTCCCCTATACTCCTGCCCCTGCAGGAGTCGCTCACCTATTTTATTTTGCCTTCTCCCTCATGCTATCCTTAAGTTGCGTTCTTGTCACGTGTCCTTTCCACTTGTTACCTCAAGCAGCCCATATTGCCACCACCACCTCCTACAGCTATTGTTTGGTTATCGGGTCTGCCTTGCGAGTCGTAGTGCATGCTAGTGCTGTTTTATCTCGTTACCGTTACTGCTATCTTATCGGGTTATATGTTGGGAAGAATCATGGTTACTTTAGTTGTTGATAATTGTTTAGCGGAGGCATCGGTGGGTCAGCTGATCGTTTTATGACGGCTCACTTGTGTTTCCTAAATAACTTAGGACCTGAGTTCTTGTTATCTGTTCCGAGACTGAGCGCTCTAACCACACGTGGGTATGCTTACCGGGTCTCCCCTCGACCACTGCCGGAATCTCCCGGGCCACAATTAGTTTCGTAATGCTTTGTTTCTCCCGGGCGTGCAAGCATGTTTCTTTGTGGTCAGATGA
This sequence comes from Lolium rigidum, assembly GCF_022539505.1. Classification (NCBI taxonomy): domain Eukaryota; kingdom Viridiplantae; phylum Streptophyta; class Magnoliopsida; order Poales; family Poaceae; genus Lolium; species Lolium rigidum. The sequence continues at coordinate 193,553,643 of NC_061510.1, read as the reverse complement.
TATGATGTTACTTTTGGGGAAGCCGTGAGTGCCTTGTAACCCCGTTGTCTCTTGCACGGTCGTAGGATGCGGTACGTATTGTTAAGAGGTCATCCTCTAGTGGGCTCTGATCCTCTTAGCCGTAGACGCAAACAGCTAAGTCCACTTCAGAGCACGGCCAGACTTCGATACGGGTTAACTTAGTTAGGTGGCTTCCTGGACATTGTTGTAGTGAAGGAGAGTGTGTGTCGTGATATCCACCTGTCGTAAGTGGGTTGAGCGTGCGTGTGGGCACATTTGGGCACCCCTGCAGGGTTACAATCTTATCGATAAGCCGCGTCCGCGGTTATGGACGACTTAGAGCTGTATGACTCGACCATAGACAACTTACACCTGTTGTTTCAATGCTAATAACTTGCTAGTAAGATAGAACAACTTAAATAATAACTGGTTAAAACTTGTCACCAGTGTGAGTGCCTTTGCTAGTACTTCTTTGCGAAGGGAGAACACATCGGTTGGGTTATGTTTGCAGAGTATAGAACTGTTAGTTTATGCGCTCTCTCATCTTCTCTGATTAGACAAATGTTGTAGAGTGTCTCTATAGGTTTTTAGTGCTTTCGCGCTGCCGCTTAACCCCACCATATTACCTATGACGTTCCTCTTGCGTCCTCTAAGTCCCCTGCGTGCCTCAAGTACAAAGGACGACTGGTTGACGAATGCTTATACGTCTTGAAGTCTTGTTAAGTACGAACCCGTACTTATTGCTGCTTCTACGAGATATAACCGGGCAGGTATGAAGATATGTTCGATGAAGACGACGTTAGCAAGGTTACCCTTCCGGCTTGGTCTGGGCAGGGTTATGGACGCCATTGGTTATCTTCAGGACTCTTAGTCCAATTTGTATCTTGTCCGTACTCGGACGTATTTGATCTTCTGTATGATTCGGATCTTTGTATTGTATATTTGTATCTTGACTCGTTGGAGTCGTTGTTGTAATATATGTTTTCTTGTGGGCTCTATTGTAATCCTGTTGTAATGTTACCGCTCGTGTTAATTCCTCTGGCATCACGTGTGTGATTCGTCGCGCACGTCAGTATCGGAGGGCGTCTCCGAATCGATATCATGCGGATTTCGGCGGGTTCGCTGGGATCCTCATGGTACCGGTTCCGGGGTGTCACACACACCATGACGCCATGATTTGGTAATCTTTTCCATTTTCCGCAGCCAGTTTGTTTGTTTGTTTCTTGCGGTAATAAGTGGGCCATTTTTTCGAGATACGTATATGAGACATGGGTGTAGTTACACCCAGGAGTAGGAAGTATTTATCATATATATATATATATATATATATATATATATATATGCATTTTAGTTCTAGATACATACGTATCTAGAAGAAGTTGAGACGCATTAGTTTCTTAGACTAGTGCATCTCTTGGACTCGTCGTTTATGGAGAAGCTGATCTTCTGGTGTTGTTTTGGTGGTGTCAGTGTTGTTGTTTCAAGTTTTCGATCTCTGTAGCGGGGCTTTTATTTTATGTAATTCTTCTCTCTTTTTTTGGCCGTGTGCATCTTTTATTTCATTAGGGCATGATGTTGTTGCTGAGGCTGGGTGTAATTGATATCTCCATTATATTAATACTAGATAAAACCCCGCGCGTTGCGGCGGGATATAAGAAAATCTTCTTTAGTACATACAATTTGCTGAGTCAAAACTATGCACTACAAAAGTCAGAAATCTGTGAAGAACCTGTGGCGGAACATGTTACAATATTACTCAGAGAAGAATGCAAAACAGAAAAAAGGGTATAACTGTAATTGTATGAAATCTTATTACACATGGAAATAAATGAGATGATAACTACGTTATATTATATCCAAAAGAACAGAAATGAAAACAAACTTGCCTCCTGGAAAAAAATAGTCAAGCTTGGTTTGATTTATCAACTCAAGTTGTACGTTCCAGTGCATACTGTGTAATCTTAGCTAACTGTATCTCTTACAACTGATAAGTAATTTTCTGCATAACAGTGTTGATTAAAACGATGCAAGGACTGAATACCAAATATTATAACTAAATTAGATAAGCTACCGTTCATGTCAGAATCCAAGAGAGGCCAGAACAAATGTTGAGAGCCCAACTGGAACATCCTTAAAAGTTCTGCTCGAACTTCGAACACTGAAACAATTTAAATAACATAAGCTTGGGCATCATCTGACATGAAATTCTTATAGGGCTTAACTAAGACTAATGATTTCTTTCCTTATAAAATTGATCTATCCGAGTGGTGTTGATTTGCTGCACAAAGTGATAAAAGGAAATTTAGTTAGGGCAAATAAATTCTTAGTAGAGTAAACATTGCGCTAGGAACTTGATTGCCTTGCCTATTTTTTGGATGCCTTGTTTGAGAGAGCATGTGGGCGTACGTTTCCTACCTTAACATAGCCACTACGTCTCATTATCTTGTTGCTGCCGGCTTGGCTGATGCCATCTTCCTCATCGTGTCCCCTACCACCTCAAGAAATGACTACTTCATTTCCTTGGCTTGCAGAAAGGACATCTGCGGAAACAAAATGAGGGATATATACTCGTTTGTTCAATCGTTTGAAAATTGGTTGAGAATTTGGAAGGAGGGCCCGCTGAGATGAGAAAGAGGATGAGATGTATTGCAAAGGAATGTGGTTGTGTGGCCGGGCCGCACGGAGAAATTTTTGGTGCTGGCCGCGGACAGTGAGACCAATGGAGTATGAAGGAGTGGTACTGGAGTAGGCATGATTGGTACTGCTTGGAGATTATATATAGAGGTGGAAGTTGAACGGGAAGTCTGAACCAAGAAACTGAAGGCGAACGTCGGGGCTTTCAGCTAATGCAAAAGTGGGAATTAAAAATCAATAACACACGGCAACTTAACAGAGGTAAATTAAAAGCCATCTGCTGTCATTTACAAGAGTGGATGGGAGGTAGAAAGTTGTCGCAAACGGTTGTTGCTGGTGGGGTTTTGCCTCACAAACTATTTAATCAACACAGAATAATTGTGAAAAAAATTAAGAAGATGATGTGGAAATTGTGATGAGGTGGATGACTTGCATGGTGAGAGAAATCCCTTAAGTGGGTTGCTCCTATTTAGATATTATAGATTATAGATATGCTTTTTATCGAAAAAATTAAACTAGTGCATCTGTTCGATTTTTCTCTTTTATTCGTCATCGGCACCACAATATACGAATTTTGCATGTCCTTAATATCTTATTAATATCTTAGGCACCAAACACAGTGAAAATAGGAGCAACATGCAGAATGTCAGAAGGAGCACTGCAAAATTTGGAGGTTCCCGTATTGAGAAGTTGGTAGCAGTCGCTGCTGAAACCGCGTTAAAGGATATTAAAAGGGTGGCTCAGCAGCTAAGGGCAGCAAGAGAATATCAGCATCTCAACCGTCCGAAGGAGATTCAGATCTTAAACTCTTATTATGCGATATGATAGAGACCTCCCCTGCTCTCTCGACAGCTAAGTTGCTAGTTCCTTCATCCCATTGTGCCTTGTCATATTTATGTTTGATTGCTAATGCCATTTGATGAGGACATCCCTACCACACTACTAGCTTCGTCATTACACGATGAAGACAATGCTGCTGTGAAGCTCAAGTCCAATGAACTCAGGATTGGACCAATGACACGAGCTCGTGCAAAGCTACTTAAGCAACAGGTGAACTTGTTCCTATGTGATACTTTGATCGATGAGAACTTTATACTGCCTAAGTCGTATTACTTATGTATGATCAGGTATGAAGAGGAAACAAGCATCGCACGAGGAGGAGGAGCAGCGGGACAAGAAGATGGACGTGAAGCTGGACATGGAGCTGGACATGAAGACATCCCATGGACGCGCGAGGGAGGAGCGGGAGGCATGCGCGAGAGGAGGAGATGCAGTCCAGGCCGGCGTCAGGTCCGGTCAGACCGGCCGTGCCGCCGGACCACCCGGTCCCAGCCCCGGTCCGACCGGCTGCGGCGCCGGATCCGTCCGGTCCAAACCGGACGAGACGCTTGTGCCAGTCGGGCACTATCCAGTATGCCCAGCACCATCGCCCGGTCACCACCTGTTGTGGGTATACTTTATGGGTATATCAACGGCATGGCCTAGATCCGGCAAGCCCGGGTGGCCCATAGTTGGTGATGTGGCATGTGGCCCATCGGGCAGCCTAGTTGCTCGTAGATCCCGAAGGATGAAGTCCAGCCCAGGAACAGGAAGCCGGATCCCAACCGACCTACGAAGGAGGCCGGATCCGTGGAGGCCCATAAGGTATCCGGATCCCGCACGACATAGATGGAAGGCGGATCCTTGACGAACACGGCAAGACATTGTACCGTAGTTAGGCAACTTGTATTCCGGCTAGGACTCTTCATGTAAACCCTTGATCCGTGCGCCTTTATAAGCCGGATCCCGGGAGCCCTAGAGGCACAAACACAACCCACTGTAACAACGCGAAAGCGCCCAGATAATTCCAGACAAGCAGCAGTAGGCCTTGCCATCGTGCAGGTGGTCCGAAGCTGGGTAAATCGCGTACCACCGTCCCGAGGACTCTCCGCCCAATGGCCCCTTCTTATTCTCCCTCCATGAGGATCCCTCCTCTGGAGTACCGTAGAATAGGCAACGATAGTTGGCGCCCACCGTGGGGCCAGCGGCGTCTGGAGGCTGGAACCGGGAGGGTTCTACCTTCGGAGGCATCGGCGACACCATCGCCGTGGGGAACATCATGTACGCCGGGAACCTTCCGATCGTCCCTGAGGATGAGTGCTGGATTCCGGCTATGACAAACCTCGTCAAGCTCTCCATCATCCCGATCGGCGGGATACACATCTTCATCGGCGAGACCGTCGATTCCGACGGGAACGCACTGGTAAGTAACTCTGACGCGACCGCCGCTGAGCAGGTCGCAGTCGCGAAGATCCGATCTGAGACGCAGGAACTTCCTGAGGAAGATTCCGCCTTAGATCTGGAAAAATCAAAACCCACCCAATCCGCCCCTGAGCAGGAAACTAAGGTGGAAGACCAATGCAGATCCGCCTAGGTCTCCCAGGTGTTAGAGAAGCAAAGGTGTCACTTCGTGCACTTTTTAGCCCATACCGCAGGAGCCGCCCCTCAAGAAGCCGGAGCTGGCCCCATGCAGGTTGAGGCACCGGAAAACAGCGACGTGATGGCGCGTGAAGCACACGTCCGTTGGGAACCCCAAGAGGAAGGTGTGATGCGTACATCAGCATGTTTTCCCTCAGTAAGAAACCAAGGTTATCGAACCAGTAGGAGATGAAGGCCACGTGAAGGTTGTTGGTGAAGGAGTGTAGTGCGGCGCAATGATAACGTGTGAAGCACACGTCCGTTGGGAACCCCAAGAGGAAGGTGTGATGCGTACAGCAGCAAGTTTTCCCTCAGAAAGAAACCGAGGTTATCGAACCAGTAGGAGCCAAGAAGCACGTGAAGGTTGTTGGTGGGGGAATGTAGTGCAGCGCAACACCAGTGAAACCGGCGCCAACGTGGAACCTGCACAACACAATCAAAGTACTTTGCCCCAACGTAACAGTGAGGTTGTCAATCTCACCGGCTTGCTGAAAACAAAGAATTAAACGTATCGAGTGGAAGATGATGTTTGTTTGCGAAGAACAGAAAACAACAATTGCAGTAGATTGTATTTCAGATGTAAAGAATGGACCGGGGTCCACAGTTCACTAGTGGTGTCTCTCCCATAAGATAAATAGCATGTTGGGTGAACGAATTATAGTTGGGCAATTGACAAATAAAGAAGGCATAAAAATGCACATACATATATCATGATGAGTACTATGAGATTTAATCGGGGCATTACGACAAAGTACATAGACCGCTATCCAGCGTGCATCTATGCCTAAAAAGTCCACTTTCAGGTTATCATCCGAACCCCTTCCGGTATTAAGTTGCAAGCAACAGACAATTGCATTAAGTATGGTGCATAATGTAATCAACACAAATATCCTTAGACAAAGCATCGATGTTTTATCCCTAGTGGCAACAACACATCCACAACCTTAGAACTTTCTGTCACTCGTCCCAGATTTAATGGAGGCATGAACCCACTATCGAGCATAAATACTCCCTCTTGGAGTTACAAGTATCAACTTGGCCAGAGCCTCTACTAGCAACGGAGAGCATGCAAGAACATAAACAACTCATATGATAGATTGATAATCATCTTGACATAGTATTCAATATCCATCGGATCCCAACAAACACAACATGTAGGATTACAAATAAACGATCTTGATCATGATTGGCAGCTCACAAGATCGAACATGATAGCACAATTAGGAGAAGACGACCATCTAGCTACTTGCTATGGACCCATAGTCCAGGGGTGAACTACTCACACATCGATCCGGAGGCGATCATGGCGATGAAGAGTCCTCCGGGAGATGATTCCCCTCTCCGGCAGGGTGCCGGAGGCGATCTCCTGAATCCCCCGAGATGGGATTGGCGATGGCCGCGTCTCTGGAAGGTTTTCCGTATCGTGGTTCTCGGTACAGAGGGTTTCGCGATGAAGACTTTAAGTAGGCGGAAGGGCGGAGTCGGAGGAGTCACGGGGGCCCCACACAATAGGGCCGCGCGGGCCCCCTCTAGGCCGCGCCGCCCTAGTGTGGCGGCGCCCCGTGGCCCCACTTCTTATCTCCCTCGGTCTTCTGGAAGCTTCGTGGAAAAATAAGCCTCTAGGCGTTGATTTCGTCCAATTCCGAGAATATTTCCTTACTAGAATTTCTGAAACCAAAAACAGCAGAAAACAGCAACTGGCTCTTCGGCATCTCGTCAATAGGTTAGTGCCGGAAAATGCATATTAATGACATATAATGTGTATAAAACATGTGAGTATCATCATAAAAGTAGCATGGAACATAAGAAATTATAGATACGTTTGAGACGTATCAAGCATCTCCAAGCTTAGTTCCTACTCGCCCTCGAGTAGGTAAACGATAACAATTATAATTTCTGAAGTGACATGCTATCATAATCTTGATCAATACTATTGTAAAGCATATGAGGTGAATGAAGTGATTCGAAGCAATGGTAAGACAATGATTAAACAACTGAATCATATAGCAAAGACTTTTCATGAATAGTACTTTCAAGACAAGCATCGATAAGACTTGCATAGGAGTTAACTCATAAGGCAATAAATTCTTAGTAGAAAGCTTTGAAGCAACACAAAGGAAGATATAAGTTTCAGCGGTTGCTTTCAACTTCAACATGTATATCTCATGGATAATTGTCAACACAAAGTAATATGATGAATGCAAATAAGCAAATATGTAGGAATCAATGCACACAGTTAACACAAGTGTTTGCTTCTAAGATGGAAGGAAATAGGTAAACTGACTCAACAATAAGGTAAAAGAATGTCCCTTCGCAGAGGGAAGCAGGGATTAAATCATGTGCTAGAGCTTTTCAAGTTTTGAAATTGTATAGAGAGCATAAAAGTAAAGTTTTGAGAGGTGTTTGTTGTTGTCAACGAATGGTAGTGGGTACTCTAACTACCTTATCAACCAGACTTTCAAGAGCGGCTCCCATGAAGGACGTTATTTCTACCACCATGGTAGATCATCCCTCTTCTCTTTTGTTTACACATGCATTTATTATTTATGGATGACACTCCTCCCCACCTTTCCTTTCTCAAGCCATGGCTAACCGAATCCTCGGGTGCCTTCCAACAATCTCATACCATGGAGGAGTGTCTATATTTTTTTCTTTTCTTTTTCTTTTTGCAAAATTAAGTTGCTCACTGATTGATCAGGGCAAAGCATGTGAAGAGAATTATTAATGCAAGTTTATTAGTCGGGGCTGGGAACCCCATTGCCAGCTCTTTTTGCAAAATTATTGGATAAGCGGATGAGCCACTAGTCCATTGGTGAAAGTCTGTCCGAAGTAAATGACAAGATCGAAACATAAAACACCACATACTTCCTCATGAGCTATAAAACATTGACACAAATAAGAGGTAAGAAATTTTGAATTGTTTAAAGGTAGCACATGAAGTATTTACTTGGAATGGCAAGAAATACCATGTAGTAGGTAGGTATGGTGGACACAAATGGCATAGGTGTTGGCTCAAGGTTTTGGATGCACGAGAAGTATTCCCTCTCATTACAAGGCTTTGGCTAGCAAGGTTATTTGAAGCAAACACAAGTATGAACCGGTACAACAAAACTTACATAAGAACATATTGCAAGCATTATAAGACTCTACACTGTCTTCCTTGTTGTTCAAACACCTTAACCAGAAAATATATAGACCTCAGAGAGACCAATCATGCAAACCAAATTTCAACAAGCTCTATGTAGTTCTTCATTAATAGGTGCAAAGTACATGATGCAAGAGCTTAAACATGATCTATGTGAACACAAAAATTGCCAAGTATCAAATTATTCAAGACATTATACCAATTACCACATGCGGCATTTTCCGTTTCCAACCATATATCAATGAACGAGGTAGTTCAATCTTCGCAATGAACATTAAGAATAAAGCTAAGAACACATGTGTTCATATGCAACAGCGGAGCGTGTCTCTCTCCCACATAAAGAATGCTAGGATCCGATTTTATTCAAACAAAAACAAAAATAAAAGCAAACAGACGCTCCAAGCAAAGCACATAAGATGTGACTAAATAAAAATATAGTTTCACTAGAGGAACCTGATAATGTTGTCGATGAAGAAGGGGATGCCTTGGGCATCCCCAAGCTTAGATGCTTGAGTCTTCTTATAATATGCAAGGATGAACCACGGGGGCATCCACAAGCTTAGACTTTTCACTCTTCTTGATCATATTGTATCATCCTCCTCTCTTGACCCTTGAAAACTTCCTCCACACCAAACTCAAAACAAACTCATTAGAGGGTTAGTGCATAATCAAAAATTCACATATTCAGAGGTGACATAATCATTCTTAACACTTCTGGATATTGCACAAAGCTACCGAAAGTTAATGGAACAAAGAAATCCATCAAACATAGCAAAACAGGCAATGCGAAACAAAAGGCAGAATCTGTCAAAACAGAACAGTCCGTAAAGACGAATTTTACAGAGGCACTTAACTTGCTCAGATGAAAATTCTCAAATTGAATGAAAGTTGCGTACATATCTGAGGATCACGCACGTAAATTTGCAGATTTTTCTGAGTTACCTACAGAGAACCCTGCCCAGATTCGTGACAGCAAGAAATCTGTTTCTGCGCAGTAATCCAAATCTAGTATTGACTTTACTATCAAAGACTTTACTTGGCACAACAATGCAATAAAATAAGATAAGGAGAGGTTGCTACAGTAGTAATAACTTCCAAGACACAACAAAACAGTAGCAAAATAAAAACATGGGTTATCTCCCAAGAAGTGCTTTCTTTATAGCCATTAAGATGGGCTCAGTAATTTTAATGATGCTCGCGCAAGAAATAAGAGTTGAAGCAAATGAGAGCATCAAAAAGCAAATTCAAAACATATTTAAGCCTAACCCACTTCCTATGAAAAGGAATCTTGTAAATAAACAAATTCATGAAGCATAATGCAACAAGCATAGAAAGATAAAACAAGTGCAACTTCAATATTCTCAACATAAAGAGGGGAAACTTAATATTATTAAGATGCACATAACCATGTTTCCCTCTCTCATAATAACTTTCAGAGGCATCATGAACAAACTCCACAATATAAGTATCACATAAAGCATTCTTATTCACATGCATAAAAGTATCATTACTCTCCACATAAGCATAATCAATTTTATTAGTTGTAGTGGGAGCAAATTCAACAAAGTAGCTATCATTATTATTCTCATCATCAAATATAGGAGGCATATTGTAATCATAATTAAACTTATCCTCTATAGTAGGCGGCACCAAAAGACCACTATCATTATAATCATCATAAATAGGAGGCATATCATAATCAACATAAACTTTCTCCTCAATACCCGGAGGACTAAAGAGATCATTTTCATCAAAACCGACATCCCCAAGCTTAAATTCTTCCATAGCATTAGCAACAATGGTGTTCAAAGCATTCGTACTAATAACATTCCCATTAGCATGCATAAGTTCCATGGGTTTTTTAATTTTCTCTTCAAACACATCATGTCCTAATTCAAGATAAAGTTCATAAAGATCTCTCATTTTGTTGTTGTCTTCCATTAAGCCTTACTAGTGTAGTCACACAACTTAGTGTTCTCAAGAGTACTCATTTTAACAGTAGTAAATAAATCAAACTAGATAAAGTAAATGCAAGTAACTAATTTTTTTGTGTTTTTAATATAGAGAACGCAAACAAGAAAGTAAAACTAGCAACTAATTTTTGTGTGTTTTGTTTTAGTGTAGCAAACAAAGTAGTAAATAAAATAAAGCAAGACAAAAACAAAGTAAAGAGATTGGAAGTGGAGACTCCCCTTGCAGCGTGTCTTGATCTCCCCGGCAACGGCGCCAGAAAAAGAGCTGTTGCCGTGGGAGGCAATTCTTTGTGGTGTAACTTTTCTTCAGATCCCCGGCAACGGCGCCAGAAAAAGAGCTTGATAAAGCACACGTCCGTTGGAAACCCCAAGAGGAAGGTGTGATGCGTACAGCAGCAAGTTTTCCCTCGTAAAAGAAACCAAGGTTATCGAACCAGTAGGAGCCAAGAAGCACGTGAAGGTTGTTGGTGGAGGAATGTAGTGCGGCGCAACACCGGTGAAACCGGCGCCAACGTGGAACCCGCACAACACAATCAAAGTACTTTGCCCCAACGTAACGAGTGAGGTTGTCAATCTCACCGAGCTTGCCGAAAACAAAGGATTAAACGTATCGAGTGGAAGATGATGTTTGTTTGCGAAGAACAGTAAAGAACAATTGCAGTAGATTGTATTTCAGATGTAAAGAATGGACCGGGGTCCACAGTTCACTAGTGGTGTCTCTCCCATAAGATAAATAGCATGTTGGGTGAACGAATTATAGTTGGGCAATTGACAAATAAAGAAGGCATAACAATGCACATACATATATCATGATGAGTACTATGAGATTTAATCAGGGCATTACGACAAAGTACATAGACCGCTATCCAGCATGCATCTATGCCTAGAAAGTCAACTTTCAGGTTATCATCCGAACCCCTTTCGGTATTAAGTTGCAAGCAACAGACAATTGCATTAAGTATGGTGCGTAATGTAATCAACACAAATATCCTTAGACAAAGCATCGATGTTTTATCCCTAGTGGCAACAACACATCCACAACCTTAGAACTTTACGTCACTCGTCCCAGATTTAATGGAGGCATGAACCCACTATCGAGCATAAATACTCCCTCTTGGAGTTACAAGTATCAACTTGGCCAGAGCGTCTACTAGCAACGGAGAGCATGCAAGAACATAAACAACTCATATGATAGATTGATAATCATCTTGACATAGTATTCAATATCCATCGGATCCCAACAAACACAACATGTAGGATTACAAATAAACGATCTTGATCATGATAGGCAGCTCACAAGATCGAACATGATAGCACAATTAGGAGAAGACGACCATCTAGCTACTGCTATGGACCCATTGTCCAGGGGTGAACTACTCACACATCGATCCGGAGGCGATCATGGCGATGAAGAGTCCTCCGGGAGATGATTCCCCTCTCCGGCAGGGTGCTGGAGGCGATCTCCTAAATCCCCCGAGATTGTTTTGGCGGCGGCGGCGTCTCTGGAAGGTTTTTCGTATCGTGGCTCTCGGTATAGAGGGTTTCGCGACGAAGACTTTAAGTAGGCGGAAGGGCGGAGTCGGAGGAGTCACGGGGCCCCACACGCTAGGGCCGCGCCGGCCCCCTCTAGGCCGTGCCGCCCTAGTGTGGCGGCGCCCCGTGGCCCCACTTCGTATCTCCCTCGGTCTTCTGGAAGCTTCGTGGAAAAATAAGCCTATGGGCGTTGATTTCGTCCAATTCCGAGAATATTTCCTTACTAGGATTTCGAAACCAAAAACAGCGAGAAAACAACAAGCGGCTCTTCGGCATCTCGTCAATAGGTTAGTGCCGGAAAATGCATAATAATGACATATAATGTGTATAAAACATGTGAGTATCATCATAAAAGTAGCATGGAACATAAGAAATTATAGATACGTTTGAGACGTATCACGCAACACCAGGGATTCCGGCGCCAACGTGGAACCTGCACAACACAATCAAAATACTTTGCCCCAACTTAACAGTGAGGTTGTCAATCTCACCGGCTTGCTGTAAACAAAGAATTAAACGTATGGTGTGGAGAATGATGTTTGCTTGCAAAGAACAACAGAGAACAATGATTGCAGTAGGTTGTATTTCAGATGTAAAAGAATGGACCGGGGTCCACAGTTCACTAGTGGTGTCTCTCCAATAAGATAAATAACATGTTGGGTGAACAAATTACGGTTGGGCAATTGACAAATAGAGAGGGCATAACAATGCACATACATATCATGATGACTACTATGAGATTTACTTAGGGCATCACGAAAAGAACATAGACCGCTATCCAAGCATGCATCTATGCCTAAAAAGTCCACCTTCGGGTTAGCATCCGCACCCCTTCCGGTATTAAGTTGCAAACAACGGACAATTGCATTAAGTACTGTGCGTAATGTAAACAATACAAATATCCTTAGACAAAGCATTGATGTTTTATCCCTAGTGGCAACAGCACATCCACAACCTTAGAACTTTCTGTCACTGTCCCAGATTCAATGGAGGCATGAACCCACTGATGAGGTCTAAGACCCCGTGTGTGGCCCGATCTTGCGGTTGACCCGAAATCCAAGGAGGGAGAGAGGGAGAGCGCGAGGAACACGATGAACACGAAGAACACGAAGAACTCACGCACGCACACCAACCCGATACAATCGATACTTACCCTCGTGGCTCGATGGACCACGCCAATAGAATCAACCCGGGAGAGACGCAAAGTAGAATCCCGGAGTGAGAGATCGGTGAGGGAGATGAATCAAGGAGTGGGAGAGAGAGTGGGTAGCACTAGAATCTCACACTCACAAATCCATACATCCATCAAGGGTTGCCTTGGATACAAAGGGGATGAAACCCTAGGGAGACAAAGCTCAAGGTCATCTCTAAGCCTAAATCTTGTCTAAGGAGCTAAGGGGGTGACCTAGGTGCTTATATAGGCATACAAGGCAGCTTGGGTCGAACAGGTAAGTGGTGGACCGACTCGGGCCGTTCCGGTCGAGTCGAACCCGTGCAATCCGGTTTGGGATCCGGTCGGACCGGGCTCGTGACCGGTGGTCCGGTCCTGGGTCCGGTCGACCGGGCGCCAACCGGGAACTTGCGAAGTTTCCGGTCGCCTTCCGGTACGAGGCAGGGAATCCGGTTGGGCGCCGCCGGTTGACCGGGCTCTGGGACCGGATGACCCGGTTGTGGGTCCGGTCCGACCGGGTCCCGGACCGGCCAGGCCGGGCCTCTTCCTCCCGCCTCTTCTTCCTCTTCCTTCTTCTCTTCTTTCCTTCTTCTTCTTCTCTCTTCCTTGCACCATGGGAGTTCCTTCTCTCTTGGTCCATGTCGATGTCGGCACCTATAGACACAATGATGATAGGCATGAGGTAGCATACCATTCAAGTTGGTGTTGAGGTCGACCATAGAGAGGAAAGAGTTCACCTTGACATATATGGCGGGGTTTTGTGTTGTTGGTCCACTTGGGGGACTCCGTGGCCATGGTGTAGCGTCGACGGTAGGCGGGGCTACATCATCTCCCCCCCTTGGGGAAGAGTCGTCCTCGACTCTTGCTCCTCCTCATCTCCATGATGTGGTGAGAGATCCGAGATGGATTGGTGAAGGACTTGTATAGTTGCCCTTGTATCCTTATGGATGCTCGTCGTGGTGCGGGCGTCCTTGTTGTAGTCCATGACGGGTCTCCCATGTAGTGGTGGAGGGACAAAGTCTCGGTCGAAGAAGAGTGTGGGGATAACATTGTCGATCATGTGGAAGTGAATGTTTGTGATACCATGACCATGCCATGCTATGAGAGCTTCAAGTCGTTTTCCACCATTCACTTGGCAAATATGTCGAACCACTTGCTCTTTACCATGTATTGCTTGCAATGAGTAATGACAAGGATTTGTACATGTAAGCGTTCCGCATGATTTGCCCCAAATGTGTGTAGCACTCTTCCATGATCCTTGAACATCCAAGATTGCGAACAATTGCGTCTTTCTTATGCTTGGTATGCAAGAATGCTTATTTCATTTTCCATGAGATGGCCCCCATAGCCTTGGCTATGTTTTGATGATCATGAGTGTACCACATGCCATGAATGCACCTTCATTGCCATATGCACCATCGCCATGCATTTCATACTATCTTGATTGACGAGCTAACTGTGATGTGCACAAGACATGGAACATCATGATGGATGATGATGTTCCTCTACCATGCACGACACGCTCTTTGTTATTCTCTGTTGTGTGTATGATGGTATCATCACGACATGACAACTTCCACTGCGCCAACGAGCATGAGCTCACGAAACGCTGCAATTGAGAGCTACCGCAACAAGGACCCAACCCGCGGGAATCACACCAAAGCGGTATGCTCCGACAAGGCACTTCGGACCCTCATGTGTTTCCGACTTGCCTTGTCGGAGCTTACCGTTTGGTCCGATTCCTGCGGGTCGAGTCTCTTGTTGGCGTAGCTCTTAATTGCAACATATCTTGAGATCATGCTCTGTTGGCACAATGGATGTTGTCATGTCGTGATGATATCATCATACACTCAAAGAGATTCTCAAGGACCATGTCATGCATGGTAGAGAGACATCTTATGCATCTTGTGCCATGATGTCACACAAAAGTTGCTCTTCTTCGGATTTCTCATTTCATCTGTGGCAATTACAATGGATTCGTTCACACTTGAGGACACTGCATACTCGGCTCAAGTCAACCATACTCTCCCAAGTTCGAAATGTCCATCGCTTGGCCATGTGCACATAACAATTTTGACCATCAAATTTTGCCAGACACTTGCCTTATGTTTGTTCCATCTCTTGGGACAATGCTACACTACAGCATTCTTGACACCTTACCAACTCTTACATGCACAAATTTTTGCCCTACCACATTTTGGATACATCCACACTCTTTTGGTTCCCATTTTTGCCAAATGCCTCTTGGAGAAACGACTTGATGCTTCGTATTTGATTGAGAGCCTCTTGTTCGCCAATCACCCAATTGGCATCCACATGGTAAAGAGCAAGTGGTCGACATATTGCAAGGAATGGTGGAAAAATTGAAGCTCTCATAGCATGGCATGGTCATGGTATCACAAACATTCACTTCCACATGATCGACAATGTTATCAAGCAAAGCATCACATGGGAAAGTGAAAGTAGCATGTGACGTAGCAAATGTACCATCAAGATCATGCATGCACTCATAAGTCATCATGTCCACTAGTGGGATCATGGCATCATCAACACCTATGTTGTTACCTTTGTAGGCCGACTCATTTGAGGTAGGTGTTGTGGAGGTAGGAGGATCCATGTGGTCGACATGTCCATCTTGAAGCAAGCATGGTGAGGTGTCATCATCTTCATGCACCATGTACATCGTCTCCATGAGCGGGAACTCGTCCTCCGTTGAACCTAGTGCAACATAAGAAGACACAAACGAGGGAGAGGTTAATGTGTTAGCAAATGCGATGTCCTCCATGGACCTATCATCTACCTCTCTCAACTCACTTTGTGTATCACTCATGTCCTCCAAATGGAAGCACTCAAACTCACATATGGGGTGGAAGTCACTCAACTCACTATCACTCTCACTCAAGTGGGCTAAGTGGCTCTCATGCTCACATGGGATTGGTACCAACTCATCGATCAAGCATATAGGAGTAGGCTCGACTTTCTCATCTCCATGCGCCTCCTTGGTTGAAGGGAAGTTCCCATGTTCAACCATCTCAACTCCATGCGCCTCCGTAGGTGAAGGGAGAATCCCATGCTCACCATGCTCAACTCTCTCGCCTCCTAAGTCGTCCTCAAGTGGTGGCATCTTGGAGACTTGTGTATTGAGCTCGTCGAAGTAGAGCTTCTTGGCGCTTGGTGTTGTGCATTGCCATGCCATGTGACCCTTTGCCTTGCACACCTCACATAGGAGATTGGGACATTCCCGTGGAGGATGGCCTTGTTGCTTGCACTTGTAGCATCGGATTCCATAGGCGTATGGCGAAGTAGGGGCCATTGCGGTGGTGGCACAAGAGGTAGAAGTCGCCGTATGAGGAAGGTCTTCATGTCGAGGCTCTCGTCTTCTTGCCTCATCACCATGTCTTGAGTGGTGTCGTCGAAGATCATGTGTGGGCGGATGTCGATGTAGACCATGAGGTGGTAGTGGTCGACGACTATCATGAGATGGTGTGAGTCGATGACGGTCCTTGCCATGCCGAGATGATGGCTCATACGACTTGGCATGTTGCTTGTGGCGCCTTGTGGAGCTTGGAGAAGAGTGTCGATGACGATCATGTTGTGGACGCTCTTGATGCTCCATTGGATGTACTTGAAGTCGACGATCTTGTGCATAAGCACTCTCATGGTGGCGCCTAGTGGAGCTCGGAGAAGTGTGTCGATGACGCTCATGATGGGGACGCTCTTGATGATCCATATGATGGTGCCATCGTGGAGGTCCTCTATCTTCATATGTAGCTCCATTGGCCAAGTAGGTGACTAGGTGAGGCTCCTCCATGGTGTCGATGTCGTAGGCGTGGCGTTGCTCCACCATGTCGTCCATGCTTGATGAGCCATTGTCGATGTAGAGCTCGTCGAAGTCGTCCTCAAAGTGGTGCTCCACCATGTCGTCCATGTCGATGATGCTTGGGGAGCCATGGTCGTTGACGAGCTCCTCGATGTCGGAGATGTCGGTGATGCTTTCGGAGCCATAGTCGGAGTAGAGCTCCACATGTTCCTCCACATCCGCGGTTCTTGAAGAGGAATCCTCCTCGTAGTGCTCCATGTACTCCTCCGTATCCTCTTCGTCGCTATACATGTTAGCACGACAATATCTATATGGTGTATGTTAGTGGAAGAACACTACCCCGCAACCTTACCGTGGTATGACAAGATTGGGGTGATCCAACAAAACCGAGAGTTAGAACAATTGTATCGGGTACTCACACAAAAACACACGCAAAAGCTAGCAAATATGGTGTTAGGTGAGTATGGTGGAAAGCCAAAAGACGAAATCCAAGATCAAGTATGTTGTCAAGAGTGGGTGAAATCCAAAAATTCAAATGTCAAAGCGATGATCACTATAAACACGGAAAAGATGTGGAACGCACACACGAGATGAACGCGGTTAGTGCGACCAAGGAATGAGCGGAAAAGTGTAAGAAGCCCTTAAGCAAGGGTGCTCGGTGTCACACTAACACAAGAAGAGATCAAAGCTTTGGTTGCAAACGAAGAGACAACAAGATTCACACGTAGCCTCTCTTCTCTTTTCTCTCTTTTGCTTAAAAGCTTTTTCTCTTTTGTATATGGTGGCACTTGCACTCTTTTGTATCTATGGTGGCACTTTGTACACTTTTGTATGTATGATGGCACTTGCACTCTTTTTTGTGCTTTTCTTTCTTTTTCACGCTCTATGTTAGCGTTAGCTCGCTTTTGCTATTTTGCCACATGAGTTTTGCTTATAAGCTTGACTCCACACTACACACACACCTCACAATCGGGGCCACGTGCAATGTCTCGCAACACTCGATAAGCAATGCTCGATAGGATAGATCGCAAAAGAAGAGGGGTTACAAGGGGAATGCAAGTTATACCTAAGATGTTAGGCGGTGCTTGCCGGCGGCGGAGAGGGTGGCGGTGGTTGGCGGAGGTGGTGGTGGTGGTGGCGCCCGGTTGGCGCCCGGTTGACCAGGCCCTGGACCGGCCTGCCCGGTCTACAGCCCGGTTGACCGGGTTCTGGCCCGGTTGGCGCCCGGTTGACCGGCCCTGGCGCCAGGCTGTCCGGTCACTGGCCCGGTTGGCGCCCGGTCGACCGGATTTCGCGGGGCACAGTTTTTCTCTCTCCTGTTCTTGAGCGAAATCAAGCCAAATCGACCAAAACGAAGGGAAATGATGGAATTGGGGGCTAAAAGTTGGGGAGATAGTAGATCAAGCACTCCAACACCAAATCCATGGACCAAAACCACTCAAAACGCAACCAAATCGCAGATCGGTCAAGAGGCAAATTAGGGCTATTTTTGGGGATTTTTTGGGAAAAATTTCAGAGACGAAATTGGGTGTGTGGGGGGTCAAATCCGCGGAAACCAAAGGCTGCTGATACCATATGATGAGGTCTAAGACCCCGTGTGTGGCCCGATCTTGCGGTTGACCCGAAATCCAAGGAGGGAGAGAGGGAGAGCGCGAGGAACACGATGAACACGAAGAACTCACGCACGCACACCAACCCGATACAATCGATACTTACCCTCGTGGCTCGATGGACCACGCCAATAGAATCAACCCGGAGAGACGCGAAGTAGAATCCCGGAGTGAGAGATCGGTGAGGGAGATGAATCAAGGAGTGGGAGAGAGAGTGGGTAGCACTAGAATCTCACACTCACAAATCCATACATCCATCAAGGGTTGCCTTGGATACAAAGGGGATGAAACCCTAGGGAGACAAAGCTCAAGGTCATCTCTAAGCCTAAATCTTGTCTAAGGAGCTAAGGGGGTGACCTAGGTGCTTATATAGGCATACAAGGCAGCTTGGGTCGAACAGGTAAGTGGTGGACCGACTCGGGCCGTTCCGGTCGAGTCGAACCCGTGCAATCCGGTTTGGGATCCGGTCGGACCGGGCTCGTGACCGGGTGGTCCGGTCCTGGGTCCGGTCGACCGGCGCCAACCGGGAACTTGCGAAGTTTCCGGTCGCCTTCCGGTACGAGGCGGGGAATCCGGTTGGGCGCCCGGTTGACCGGGCCTCGGGACCGGATGACCCGGTTGTGGGTCCGGTCCGACCGGGTCCTGGGACCGGCCAGTCCGGGCCTCTTCCTCCCGCCTCTTCTTCCTCTTCCTTCTTCTCTTCTTTCCTTCTTCTTCTTCTCTCTTCCTTGCACCATGGGAGTTCCTTCTCTCTTGGTCCTTGTCGATGTCGGCACCTATAGACACAATGATGATAGGCATGAGGTAGCATACCATTCAAGTTGGTGTTGAGGTCGACCATAGAGAGGAAAGAGTTCACCTTGACATATATGGCGGGGTTTTGTGTTGTTGGTCCACTTGGGGGACTCCGTGGCCATGGTGTAGCGTCGACGGTAGGCGGGGCTACATCACCCACTATCGAGCATAAATACTCCCTCTTGGAGTCACAAGTATCAACTTGGTCAGAGCCTCTACTAGCAACGGAGAGCATGCAAGATCATAAACAACACATATATGATAGATCAATAATCAACTTGACATAGTATTCCATATTCATCGGATCCCAACAAACACAACATGTAGCATTACAAATAGATGATCTTGATCATGATAGGCAGCTCACAAGATCTAAACATGATAGCACAAGAGGAGAAGACAACCATCTAGCTACTGCTATGGACCCGTAGTCCAATGATGAACTACTCACGCATCAGTCCGGAGGCGGGCATGGTGATGTAGAGCCCTCCGGTGACGATTCCCCTCTCCGGCAGGGTGCCGGAGGCGATCTTCAGAACCCCCCCCCCCCGAGATGGGATTGACGGCGGCGGTGTCTCAGTAACTTTTCTCGTATCGTGGCTCTCGGTACTAGGGTTTTCGCGACGGAAGGATTATATAGGCGAAGGGGCAGAGTCGGGGGACGCCCGAGGGGCCCACCCCATATGGCGGCGCGACCAGGGGTGGGGCCGCGCCCCCCTATGGTGTGGCCGCCTCGTGGCCCCTATTCGTCTCCTCTTCGGTGTTCTGGAAGGCTCCGTGGAAAATAAGACCGTGGGCTTTTGTTTCATCCAATTCCGAGAATATTTCCTGTGTAGGATTTCAGAAACCAAAAACAGCAGAAAACAGGAACTGGCGCTTCGGCATCTTGTTAATAGGTTAGTACCGGAAAATGCATCAAAATGATGTAAAGTATATATAAAACATGTGAGTATCTAAAGGTATAATTGTTGCACCCCCATGGAGCTCTCACAGCGATTTCAGCTTCTCCACCGTCCGATTTTCCTGGCAGGTTAATCTCGGCCGTTGATTTCTGGCTCAATTCTGCTAGCTAACCCCATGCAACGGCCAATTGTTACCCGCCTCCGGCTGCCATGTGGGCCCTACCTTTGCCGGCCCCGCACGTCAGCGACCGTGGCTGGGATCTCCGTCGGTGCACATTGGCGTCGGCCAGGGGATCTCCACCCCGCAGGGGTATTTTCGATATTTCAGCGGTATGGGTATAAAAGGCAGCATCCCACGGAGGGAAACCCTAGCCGCCGGCCCGCCAATCGCCTCGCGTGCTCGTCTTCCCCAATCCCCTCCCGGGCCTCTCCTCCCAAATCCCCTCGCTCTTCCTCCTCTCTCCCATCGCCGCGCTCCGCCTCGCCGTCCTCCTCCTCTCCGTTACGCCTCGGGCAGCCGGCAAGGATCCTCTCCTCCACTGCTCCCTTTTTCCCCTCCTCCACCGCTCCCCTTTCACTGGGCAGGGAGAAGCAGAAAGGGGCACGGGTTTGTGGGAGAAGTGTCGCCGTCTTCAGCGCAGGGGAGCACGAGCCGCCGAAGAGAAGAGGAGGAGGTGCGAAGCAGTGGGAGGTCCGAAGGCGGCGGCGGTCGGGCGGATCTGGGCTTCTCCTAGCAGCTTCCATCCATGGCCTCTCTTCGTCTCCCGCGCGGTCGGCGGCGGACATGGCTCTGCCCCTCCTCCCCGACCCTTCTTTCCTGTATGGAGGCTCGAGGAGGGGCTTCGGAGGTGCAGGACCGAACTCTCCCTATGTATTTCCATCCTCTCTTTCTTTGTTTGTGTGGATCCCCTTATTTCTGCAGTAGATCGCCATGGTACCGATGCCTTCTCCTCACTGTTTAGTTTTTGCTTGCTTTGCAGCACGATATGATGATTCTCATGAACCGATTTGTCTTCCTGGAGTAGATCGGGATGAACATGTAAGGCTTCGTCCCCTTCTTGGACTTTAGTTTATTTCATTTCTCGAGTGATGCAAGAATGGCGTGATGGTATCTAAATCCTACAATGTTAGATCAAGTCACATGAATGAGATAAACAATTATTTGTGTTGCTAATTTCTTGTCTGGTTGTGTGTACTGTGTAGATTATCCATTTGCCTACTTTGCATATTTGTATGTATGATGAACATAAAATCGTTTCTCTAGCTGGATTTTATTTGGGATTGGAAGGCCAAGGAGAACGAGAAGGAAGGTGCCGATGTGGATGCAACAATGAAAAATGATGCCGACACCGGTGATGAGGAACTCCAAACATAGGTAAATTTCTTCATCTACTATATACTAGCAGCATGAGCTGAACATATAATCAGTCATCTTATTTACGCTAGGAGCCTTTTGCTTACAGGTACATGATCTAGGATTATTTATCTCTATCTAGCAGTAGTGCCATGTTAGTATTTGTGTCTCAACTAAAATTGAGTTTGTTACTTAGCAAAGATATGCATAGTTTGGTAGGTATTTTTACCGAGCAGAAGTTGACGCCTTCATCCTTGAGGTCAAGCCGGTGCTGATGCGTGGATCCCTGCGATGCTGAATCTGGTGGTAAACAAGGTTGTCGCTATTGTCCTTGTCCATGCCGTTCTCCCTATTATTTATCCTCGATAAAAACCCCGATTGCTTAACTCTGTTATTATGATTTTGCTCATTTGTGATTGCCTTCTCTTTCCTGAAAGAATTACAACATTCTAGAATAAGTTATTTCTGAACTTATGATATTCTGCATGTTTTGATCATATCGTAGGTTCCCTGTTGCATGGGTGTTTCTTCAAGGATATCACAAATGGCTATATTCATGCAGAACATCTCTGTTATTGTAAAGATACTTCTGCAACATAAATTGGTCATACATGCCAATATTTTATGTAGAAAATTGTTCATAGCATTTTGATTTAACTCCATGATTTTCATTATTCAAGAAAACATCAAGAAAGCATACTGACTTTTCCCTTTGGCCCTGGATTTTTCGATGAGGTAACATGGCCGTGGACAACCATGCCACTTGTGGAACGATGGTCCAAGCCATAGGTAGAAATAGTATCTTCATTTCTCATTTATGTTAGATGAATTATTACTTGCTTTTGCTTTTGGTTAGGATTTGGCTCGAATTAGCAATTGTCCAAAAGTTAAATTACCTTTGAGTTATTTATTTTGGGTTCTATGCTCTGTAGGTAAACATATACAGATGCTTAGTACTATAATCATGTTATATAAATTGTGCTTCATTTCTAATGTTACGGTACATAATGAGGCGGAGGGCTGAAGTGGTGCCATGGATGGGGGACGCAGAGCTCAACATGAAGGAGCAGGCGGGGAAGCTGCAGATGAGGAAGTGGTATGGAGACAGAAGAATGGCATCGACAGAGCCGCACGCCGCTGCTGCCGCCAAATTCTAGGGTGACACCTATGACCGAGGTGAGCGCTCTCTCCTACATCGCTCACGCTGCTCACTCACTGTGTGCTCTCCTCTTGTGAATGTGTTGGTTCCGCGTCGATGTGCTGACGCATCTCGCGATGTCTACTCCTTGCAGTGCCTTTCCATGGTAAGTTGCTGGCCGAGCATGATGTGTTGCTGTTGCTCTTGATCAAGAGCAAGAAGAGGAGCTAGAGAAGATAAATGTTCCATATTTGTGTTACAGGTACTTTTGATTTATTACCATGCAAAAGAGATGTCCTGTGGATAGATATTGCAATCTGTTGTAGAAATTACATTGTAGGAGGAAGATAAGACATTCAGGCGAGTTATTCAAAACTATTTAATTTTCCTCTTGGAGCCAGTTTGTGTGAAAATCAGCACATGTTTCTCTGACGTGCTTGTTTCAGAGATAGCATGCTGGGCCTCACCTTTGTGTTGATTTAGCTTACTAGATATTCCCAAATACATATGTGTACTTCTTTGCTTATAAAATTATGATGTAAGCACAATTTACGGTAATCCATCTTCTCTGCAAACGGAGCGTCTCTTAAGCTCATATGTTAACCTTGAGATCATGTTTTTTTGTCTGGTCCTAGCTTAATTTCATTACCACATTTAGATTAATTTAATGCTGAACACTGCATATTTTCATTTGGTTTCTCTTTTGGTTGGGGAATGGAAATTTCTCTGATTCCCTTTAGTTTCCTTTGAAGGATGAATTAGTAAGAACATAACTCGATGGTTAGCTTCCATATTTATGTGTTTCATTCCTCTATAATTCTGACCATCAAGCGATTTAGTAAAAACTCGGCACCCCTTGCTTCCTTCCAGTTCTACTAACTTAGTATCTCGCTTGTTGTACCAGATTGGGTTGATCTGACCGTCTGAGCTATTTTCCTATTGGGTTGGATGATGATCACAATCACATGAGCTTTTCTCTGAGCTGAGAAGAAAATGATGTAAAACTGTCTGTCCAGGTTTGGGCCATTGGGACCAATTCATCAACTCCTTGGGGTAAGAAGTTTAGAAGTCCTTCCTATGTGCTTAATGCTACTTAAGCGTATTTTTCTTACTCTGTGTTTCTCGTATAGAGTTTCCATTAGCTTGTCACACATGTCTCTTTAAGTGTGGATGAAAATTGTTTGACTCAACATTTTTATCCCACTTTTATTTTTCCAGGCTGTTGAACATGAATATGAAAATTAAAAGCTAAGTGAGAGGGTAGCCAGGCTATCTGGTGGTGTTGCTATTATTCAGGTACAAAAGACGTTCCACACTGAGATAACTATGGATGTACGTACTAGGCTTTACTAGCAAAAATATAGCAGCTATAAATTGATACATCATGATTTGTAGGTTGGAACACGAACTGAAACTGAGCTTAGGGAAAATAAAGTGAGGGTTGAAGACTCACCGAATGCAACATAGGTAATGTTTTCTTCTAGGTCAGGTCAGTTGATATTTTGGATTTGTGTTCCTCCGTGCTTTCATTCAAAGAGGCGTCTGAGGGTGTTGTAGCATCTGTTGATTAAAGTTGTAGTAGCACAATGTATAATTGTTCAAATATGGGTGAACAATGTCATTGACAGATAATCATGCTTATGCTCTTAAATTACGTCTATATATGGATACTGGATTTAGTGTACTTGGTGTGGTGAAGGGCACGAGTTAAATAAGCCACTTCCCAGTCTCTGGATCATAAATCAATCATGTAACTGGGTAGTATAATTTTTTTGGGATGTTTATTATATGGTTGAACTGGCAGATAATAGACATCTCAAATGCACTTTTTTTTTGCTTTGTGTTGATCCTGGAGGTACCGGGACTGCTTTCATTCACATGCTATGTAAAATCTGAATTTTTTTGGTTTGTATTCTCAGATTTTCCTGGTTAACACCCGATTTATGTATCTTTCTTTTCCTGAGAGAAGGATGTATGCATTTTTTGAACTTTTTTTATAAAGATGGATTTTATCCCTTAATTTCCATGAAAATCTAGACACGATTAAAGACAGTAACACATGCTATAGCTCTTGCAAAACATGCATATTTCTGGTTTTGCTCATAAAAATATTTGTCATGCGAACATCCTCAAACAATAGCGCTCAGTTTGGGCAGAAGATGTAGTGTTAATGTCCGATAAAAAATCCAAAAATCTCATTTCTGTGCAGTTTTTTATTTGTTTTGGCTATCAATGCACTCGAAACTTCTAAAAGAAATGCGCAGTATATCTTTCTTGAGTTTGATATGCGTAAAATTCACTACAATAATTCATGTGTTCCATGCCGGAAATGCAGGTTGTTGGTAAATTGACAAGCATCAGGCTGCATATTCAGCGAACATGCGTGTGGTCGGAGAATCAAGAAGCTTATCTACATGCGAGTGTAGAACTGGTCCAAGGATCAATTCATTTTTTTCCTTCATATACAAATTTTTGAAAGCCCGTGTGCCGTTAGTTCTGTAGTAGCACATGTGTTGTTTATTCTTCTGTAAAATAAACAGTAGTTATGATATGTCGGCACCCTTCTGTTTGTATTCGGTACATCCCGGTATAGATGACAGGAGTCACTGATGCAACTTTTGTAACTTTAATTTTCCATTTGTCTTAATTAATGTCTGCACAAGAATCGTAATTTTTGTCTATCGACTTTGTTTTGTATAAAAAATGTATTATCATTTTTCGCCTGATTTTTAGTGGAGTTATACAAACTACAAATTGGCATGAATTTTACGGGATCGTGCGCCAAGGCGCACATTTAAATCTAGTGTGAGGTAGTAGTAGCGGGCTCACGGCTCTCATCACCTCCCACTGTGCTCCCATATAATTAGAAAACGAAAAAAATATGCAAATTAGCCACGTCGCCCTCACGCTGCCTCAGTGACAGCTTGCATGTGCTTATTTCCCCTTGAGAAAACAGGTCTCCTGTTTTTACGTGCACATAACTAAACCTAAACCTAACTCTAACCTTAGTTCTACATGCGGTGCCAGTTCTGAAAGGGGCTAAAGTCAAGGGCTCCAAGAACAACGAGGAGAAGCCGTTGTTCGACTTGAGGTCGGCGTGGATGATGGTGTCGCTCTCGGTGACACCACCACTTAGCGTACTTAGGGTCCACGGGCATCATGTCGTCCAACGATTGGATGAGCGCTCCCGTATGTCGTTTGGGTCGTCGGGAGCCCGTAGCTTCACCTGATAGAGAACATACTCTTGCTCCCATTTTGGATGCGCCTTCGGCAACATCGGCTCCGGCTTGGGCATGCAGGTGCGGCGTGGGACGGTTCCAGAAGGAGATGCACCCCTACGGCTGGCGTGTCATCTCAGGATTCCTGAAGACGATGCCGGTCGAGCGACGCGACAGCGGGCCGGCTCCGGCTTGTGGATGAGCGCAGGCGCGACGCGCGAGGACGAAAATCTCGACACAGGTGGAGGCACGCGTTGTGTAGTCTGTCATGTTAGTGGCTCGTCGTATGGTGGAGGCCATGGAGCCCTCCTTGATGGTTGGCTCGTAACCGTGTGCGGCGAGCACTGCATCGACGTCCTTGCCGGCCCAGAAAGAGTGTCGGCCAAGGCAGTTGAGTGACCCGTCGTAGGGGGGCGTGCAGGGTTGAGCTCGGCATCAAGCTCCTCCTCGAAGACGGGCCGCCACATCATCACGTCCTCCACCTAGGTGGGTTTCTCCTGCTCCCACGATGGGTGGGCGGCTCGACGACGAAGGATGCACGACAGGACGTCATCATCGTCGTCCTCCTAGCATATCCCCCGCGCTTAGCTTCCACCCGCTAGGGGGCGCCAGTCCAGCTACACAAGAAGCCAATTGCTGCATAGCCAGACTTTTTATTTTGCGAAACATGCAGACAATGAGATTTGTTGCAACCTCCTAAAGAGAAAAAAAACATTTATTTGAAAAAGAAATCCTTCAACAACAAACGACGACCGCAAGCTGGCACATTTGACCGCCCGCCCAACCCTTGAGCCAGCACCACCAAACCTTCGTGCCGACGCGTGCGCCACCATGTCCATGTCCATGTGTTGTGTGGTTGTCGTTTCCTCTGATCGACTCGTTTGCCTCTGATAGTGAAGCCGCAAATTAATCATCATCAGGCAAGCGAAGACGAGATCTTGCAGCCAGCCGGCGAGCTACAAATTCTAGAGGATATTTTGTGCGACCAGTCCGCAACAATTGCTGACGACCGGTGTTTATCCCTTGGTTTTGTGATTGCGAGACGCATGCGTGGACCAATCACCGGCCCTGATGGCGATACCCATCGGTCAGGCCAGGTTAATCTTACGACGACTAGTATTCGTTCGTCGTCGACTCGTCGTTAAGACTAGTCATAGTGGGGAATAGCTTAGTCAAGTATACGTAGCGTATGTTCTCAGTACGAAGCTACTACCTCCATAGTGGATAATAAGCTAATATGTGGTGTAAATGACGTTGTCAGTCGATCTTATGGTGTAGACTCAACTTGTCTTGGGGTGTGTGATGTTATGGTAACATACCTATCTCACGCTCTTTCTTCGTTCGTTATTAACGCTCAGTATCACCAAAATGTCTTGGGTTGTGTGATGTTACTAGCTGAAGTTACTCGCACTATGAGCAATCTAACGTTGGGGATAGAGGTCGGATCCATTGAGAGAGACATCGCCTCCTCTCGTGGAACCACATCGGAAACGGCCGAGAGCGACGCCCGACCGGCCGGACAGACATTATTTTTAAAATCTTTTGTGCCTGAAAGGAGACAGTTTAGACATGTGGACGGTTCATCAAATTACAGTCATGCATCCGCTGATTTTTAATCACGGAGCAGCTGTTACGTCGTGTTTTACTGGAGACTGAGTTCATTCTGCGCTGCGCAGCTCATTTCCGGGTTTCCGATTTAAAGTCAAAATTTTGACAGGAATTCTGTCCTGAACACTGATTTCCTGTGACGTGGAGCGAGTATTGTTGCGAAAAGGGCAAGAACTTGCAAACTTCAGGCCGAAGAAAAGAAAAAAAAACGAGTGGTGAGCCTAAAATAACAAGTTTACGGAGTGGCATCTTTCCAGTAAGATTTTTTTTCCCTTTTGACCTGTAAAGAACACAAAGGAGCGCTGTTAGAAAACGTAAGCTGCTGTCGCGAGTTGGGTGCACCAAACATCACTAGCTAGCTGCCACTGCCAGGGAGCCAGGGAGGAGAGAAGAGAAGGGTCGCGGTCACGCATGTTGTGGTCATCGCCCTAGCCAGTCATCCACCAGAAACTGGATTGGGTTACTCTCATGGACGTACGAACCGCACGTTGTATTCACGGATACGTGTGGACATGGTCAAATTGCCAGATATACTCGTACGAAAGGATAACAAAACAGATACTACCTCCGAAAACTTCAAACAGGGACTGAGCTAGACGTAGCTCTTTATTTTCAAACACTTGGAATTTGTATTTTAAAATTTTAAAAATTCTGAATAAAAAATTTGGAGATAGCCAATGATGTAAAATACAATGGTGTAAAATCTCAATACAAACTACTTTATATTCTAGGCTACACAAAAATGACAAATTTTATACTAAATAGTACACATTTTAAGATTACTAATTTTTTCAGATTTTACGATCTCGTGTAGCCTAGAATATAAATCACTTTGCATTGAGATTTTACACCATTGTAGCATACATCATTGGCTGTCTCTAGGATTTTGTTTCAGTTTTTTTTGAAACTTTAAAATACTAATTTTGTGTCTTTGAAAATAAAGAGATACATGTAGCTCGGCCTCTAAAACACCACACTCTATCTATAAATAGACGTTTGATATTTATATAAATTTGGATGTATCTAGCGAATAGTGTCTTTGGCAAATGAACACCGGTGCTCCTGATTTTTAAAAGGTTATACTTTTTAGTTTCCAAAATATTAAAATTAAATACACACAACAATATCAACATTCCGAAGGTACGGTAGGAATTTTGGAGAAACATATGTTAGATTTTGAGCTATACAAAAAAACCAAATTTCTGAAAAACATCTACCCCATAAAATAGTCACAAATCTGTTTCTTCCTGTAGCTCAAAATAGAATGCAATTTCTACTAAAACTTCGCACGAGTATTCAATATGTTTATGTATTCATGGAATAAATGTGACGATTTTTTGAAACGCAAATGTATAATTTTTAATATTTTAAAAACTAG
>NC_061510.1:193481548-193524807 GCF_022539505.1 Lolium rigidum | reverse complement strand
TCTTCCGAAATATTGCATTCGACGGTGCTTTTTCCAGCGGAATCCCGGCTCCGGTGCTTGATCTCCAAATAATCATGAAACATGCAAAATAGATGAAATAACATAAGTATTGTGTCCCAATATGAAATATATCAATGAATAACAGCAAATTATGATATAAAATAGTGATGCAATTTGGACGTATCAATAATTCATGTACGTAGATCCCATTAGTAGAAGTGTGGGGCATGAAATGGTGCACACACATGTGTGCCAAGTGTGGCCTCACCCTGCTGGCATCCCCAACTACTTGATTTGCCCAAGGAGGGCATGTTTTCCCTAAAACCCTATATTTTGTGTACGGTGTGTAGGTGCAACTCACCATGGTCTACCCGAGATAATTCATGTAGATCCCATGGGTAGCAGTGTGGGGCATGCAATGGTGTACCCATGTACCAAGTGTGGCCTCACCCCTTGCATCCCCAACTACTTGATCTGCCCAACGAGGGCATGTTTTGGCCTGAAACCCTATATTTGGGGTACATGTGGTGCAACTCACCATGCATGGTCTACCCCAGATGATTCATGTAGATCCCATGGGTAGCAGTGTGGGGCATGCAATGGTGCACCCACGTGCCAAGTGTGGCCTCACCCTGGCATTCCATCTACTTGATTTTTCACAAGGAGGGCATGTTTTGTCCTAAAATCCTATATTTGGGGTGCTTGGGCGCAACTCACCATGGTCTACCCCAGTACCCCAGACGATTCATGTAGATCCCATGGGTAGCAGTGTGGGGCAAGCAATGGTGCACCCATGTGCCAAGTGTGGCCTCACCCCCTGGCATCTCCAGCTACTTTGATTTGCCCACGGAGGGCATGTTTTTGGCCTAAAAACCTATATTTGGGGTGCCTCGGTGCAACTCACCATGGTATACCCCAGATAATGCATGTAGACCCCATTTGTGTATGCGACTTTGATTCACAATGTCACTATAGCTTAATCTCTGAATCCACATATGCGTGCCAAAACGTCTAACACAAGAGCAATAAAAATGGATATATATTCATATCTAGAGCTATTTTGTAATTGACTCTACTTTGTCTAGATACGCATGTATCTAGAGCTAAAATATGTGTAGATATATATCTTCATATATAGTGTGTCAATTATTTCCCCCATTTTCAACGAACCCTAGGTCTGCCTCCGGACACGGCTACCATGGAACCCCACACAACCTCCGCGTGCATTTCGCCGGACACACCACCGCCGCGTTACAAACACATAACAACGCATTGAGGTTTTTTTGCGGGTTACAATACAATGTGCTTAGACGATCGCTTACATGAATAAACCCGGTAACGTATTTTTATCAAGTACGAGGACCGAGGTACTCGCTTAATTTTGTAGGGCAGGTCGTACAAAAAATAATTATATAGAACGCCTAGTTAATTAGGCATTCGTCTAATATAAATAAGAAATTATGTTTAACCAAAAGTGGATTGTTTTGCTAACTAAGTCTCGAAGCATCTTACAGTGTATATGCGCTTAGGGTTTGTTCGTATATTGGTGACTTGACAGGATTATCGGTCCCTCGAGATATGCCCCCGGATGCGTTTTTTTTCTTTCTTTCTGCGGAGCAGAAGCATTTTCCCATTAGTGAAATTAACACTTGAAGATTACCTGTTAGGCTATGTCTCCACATTGAAGTGTGTTGGCAGCCGAACTTCAGACCACATCCAATGACTAAGGACCCACCTGTTCAGAATTTTGTAATTTTTTTGGCTCTCGGATTTGGCGCCAGAGCATAATTTTATCCACGAAATGTCCTTTCTAGCCGTTAGTTTCGCAGAAGTAGCCTCGAACCTTTTCGAGCGGCGATGGTATTCAAGTAACTGTAATTCAATGGCACCATAACAAGCAGTTCCAATCTCAACTCAGCCGAGTCGTCTCACACCCAGTTTCCCCATGTCAACGAACCTTAGATCTTCCTCCGGACATGTCTACCCAGCTCCCCCACCCCACTACTTCACCGTGCAGTTTGCTAGACACATCGACGCCTCGTTACGGACACACCGCGGCCCTCCATCGTCCAGGCAACATCTTCACCGTTTCTTTACAATGGTCTCACACACTGTAACGGCCCCGGGTAGTATCCCATATTAGATTTGTCTGTGCTTTCATTTTATGCATCATCATGACATATGCATCATGTCATTCATGTTTTATCTAATAAAATCAAATTATTTTATAAACCCCTAATTATTTTTCTTTATCCATCTCACCTCTTTGCTTCAATTCAAACAGTGTTTGAAGTTGAGCTTTGTTCCAAATATTTGACAAAACATAATACAAAAGGAAAACTCTATCTAATCAAATCTAACCCTGGGCTCCATCTCTCTCTTGTGGCCTGCTCCTTTTTCTTCCTGGCCCATCTCTCTCCGACGGCCCAATACCTCCTCCTCCATCCCATCTAGCCCAAGTCCACCTGGCCCGTACCCCTTCGCTCCCTCCTTTTTCCCCTGTCGCTTTCTTCCTCATGAGCATGATGGTGGCGTGTGCGTGGTCCTCCACTGCGCCAACCACTCCCCCTCCCTTTTTTAATCCCCGCCTCGAAGCCATGGAAAACCCTAGCCGCTCCTCTCTTCTCCCTCCCTCTGGCCATCGCCACTCTCTTCTATTCTCCCCCTTCTTCCTATATTTTTTTCTCTCATCTCTGTGAGCTCCCGAAGGTACAGCAACACCACCTCCCCATCATGGCGCTGCTGCTCGAGGTCACCCCGCGCCGTTCCGAGGGCACCAAAAGATGCGCCTGGTCTTCCTCGACATCTGGGTACAAGGAATCGACCCGGGACCTCCTAAATCGACGCCATGGTCGCCGTTCCTCCGCCATGCCCGGCGCGCTCCGGCGAGAAATCCATCGCCGTTCGTCCTCCCCCGCCCTCTCCAACCTCACCATCGCGTTCCTGGTATCTTCGTGCTCCTCCTGAACGTCTTCCCTTTCTGATTCCCCTTCTCTACTATTGTACCGGCGTTGACCGCCGTTTTCCCCCGCAGGTGCTCGTCGCCGGTGAAGCTCCGGTGACCCCATGGTGCCGGCTCCTCCACGTCCTGGTTCCCCACAGCGAGGCGCGCCCTCGACACCATCTCCCGCGTCCCGGTTCGCCCTGATCTGCTGGATCGATGCCCGACCCGAGCTCCATCCCGCCATGGTTTTCATCCCTAATCTCCGCCTCCGCGTGCTTCATGTTGCCATACACACTAATCTTGACGTGATCCCAATAGTAGCCCAGTGGTTAGTTTCTCTTTGCTCCATCCATTAGATCCCGTGTTCAATTCTTTGGGAGAGCAAATCCCCACCTTTTTGTTTCTTCATCCGATCTGACAAGTGGCCCCGTTTATCATTTTTTTTTGAGACAATGGGCAGCACCCTTCTCATTCATTCATAATTTGTTCAGTACAAACAATGGTCCTAATGATAGCAGGTACCTCATTGAACCAGCACGAACCAACATCATGTTCTGCAGATTTTGCCAGAACATGGGCTGCCGCATTACAACACCGCTTTACATGAACGAAACTACATGAAACAAACTTTGTAGCTCTAGATTTAATCTCCTGGACAATGGCGCCTATAGCAGATCTACTAAACTCGGAGTCATTTACTTTGTTTATCAGGGAAAGACAATCCGAGGCGACCTGTATCTTCTGAAAACCGGTACTCCCAGCAAAGATTAAGGCCTGACGCATTGCAAGGGCTTCAGCCACTTCTGGTGTATGCACATGCTCAAGAGCACCCCGATTTGCTGTCCCCTTATGATCGCGGGCAACGACGCCAAAACCAGCTTGTCCTGATTGGGCAAAAGTTGCAGCATCAACATTCATCAGCACAACACCTTCCGGTGGAGGAGACCATTTCTGGATTGATGACGAAGTCTCACGCCTGTTGGAAATAGATGAACTGACATTATGCAAAGTAATAAACTCAACATAAGCTTTGATTTTGCCCGCAATCCGATTAGGATGAGGAAGTACCTCACCGTTGCGGATATTGTTTCTGTTCTCCCAAATGTGCCAAATAGCTACTGCTAGAACTGTAGAATGAAAACCAGAGGCTGCAGTAATCCAGTCAAGTAGCCACTGCCTAACATTGACAAAGCATTTTAGATTTAATTGAATTCCATATTCTTTTTTCAATTCCTTCCATATCTCTTTTACATATTGACATTGCAGAAGACAATGTTCAACATGTTCCACCCTATTGCAAAAGTAACAATCATACCTTGTGGGGATCGACCGCAGCTGTAGTTGTGCTCCTGTAGGGAGACAATTATGAGCCATCCTCCAGAGCACGACTTTCATTTTATTTGGACATTGTATTGCCCACAATGTTTTCCATGCATTCTCCATAGACTTCTGACATGATGAAGAGCCTTTGCCTGAAGAACTACGGTCAAACCAGAATTCGCATGTTCTTGCCAGGTTGTATGCTGACTTAACAGTGTAAATCTCGGTCTTGGAGTAAGGCTAGGAAGGGAAATCCTCGCAGCATTCAAAACTGAGAGGGATGCTTAAAATTTTGTCAGCAACCTCCTCTGGGAAAGACTTCCTGATTGCAGTTTCGTTCCATTGTCGTTCATTCCTTTTTAGTAGAGAGATGACAGTTTGATTATCATTTATGGACGGAGAAGCAAGGAGTGTACCAGGTGTTACCTCCGGGATCCAACGATCTCTTAGAATATTTATGTATTTTCCATCTCCTACTCTCCATAAAATTCCCTTGTCAAGCAACTTCTTACCATGCATTATACTTCTCCATGTGTATGAGGATGATCTTGGGCATTGGGCTGTCCAGAAGTCTCCATTGGGGAAGTAGCGTCCTTTTAATACCCGGGCACACAGTGAGTTCGGTTCAGTTAGTAACCGCCACCCTTGTTTCGCAAGCATTGCCTGATTGAACATGGCGAAGTCACGGAAGCCCATTCCTCCCAAATATTTTGGTGATGATAGCCATTTCCATGATCTCCAATGCAATTTCCTCTTGCCATCCTCGACTCCCCACCAAAAATTGGAGATTGCTTTCCTCATTCTCTCGCAAATAGATAAAGGTATTTGAAAGCAGCTCATTACGTATGTGGGGATTGCTTGAGCCACTGATTTTAATAGAGTTTCTTTCCCAGCCCTTGACAATGGACGATCACTCCACCCATTAAGGTGTTTCCATAGCCGGCCAGTGAGAAAATTGAAGTTACTCGTTGGAGAACGTCCCACCCACGTCGGCATGCCAAGGTATGTTGTCTGAAGCGTCTCATCGAGCACCCCCAATTTTTGTTTTACCGTTTCCTTAACTTGTTTATGACAGTTTTTACTAAAGAAAATAGAAGATTTTTGAAGATTTACCATCTGACCTGAAGCCTCACAGTAGGTTTGCAAGGCAGAATTAAGAGCATGGATGCTTTTATCGTCTCCCCTTGTAAAGAACACACTGTCGTCAGCGAATAGGAGATGAGAGATGGGAGGGCCATTTCTGCCATTTCGAATACCCTTCAATTCACCAACGGCTTCTTTTTGCTGCATTAGACAAGACAGACCTTCAGCGCACAATAAGAATAAATATGGGCTAATTGGGTCACCTTGTCTAATGCCCCTTGTTGGGAGGAAAGAGTCAGTTAATTCGCCATTTACCTTGACTGCATATTTTACAGATGTAACACACCTCATGACCATATTCACCCATTCAGCCTGAAAGCCCAACTTTAATAAAACCCCTTTAGGCCTTGTTCGGTTAATCCGTCGTAGGCAGGGAAAGGCCTGGATTGGAGCCCAACTCTGGTTTTCCAGCCCGGCGAGTTTTTTTTTCCAGCCCCAAAAAAAAGATCGTTCGTTTGCTCCCGGTCTGGAATTTTAGCCCGGCCCAACCCGCCGAACCCTTCCTCCCTTGCCTGGATATTTTTTCTCCCCACTCGACCCGTGGAAGAATATCCACGACACGCGACGGCGTGAGAGACAGACGACGGGGCGACGCGAAGACGACGACTCGGCGATCTCGCCGGCGAAGGCGACGGCGACGGCGACGCGACGCCTTCCCCTCCACCGCCGGCTCTCTCTTCCGCCGGCGACGTTCTCCCCGGTATGCCCCCTCTCCTACTTCTCATCGTTCCCATCTCGTAGTTAGGTTTCAGTACGGTTCTTGATTGGAGAAAATCTTGGAGATAGATGGGGAAAACGGTGCAAGGAGATGGCCGTGACTAAATAATGCCCAGGCAAACTTACAGTACACCTGCTGCGGTGCTGCTTTGGTGATTTGTGAGTGAGTGTGTGTCATTCCGATCGGACGCCTCGTCAAATCACGTCAGGTTCACTCATTCTCAGCTAGCAGATCTACAGTGCGCCGGTGCGAAGTTACTGGGTAGGGATTTTGATAGGAGATGATCTGCTGCACACGAATTTGCACTTCTTTTTGATTTGCAATATATTGTTGTGAATTTAGACTAGTACGTAATATAGCTCCTAGAACATTCTTTCTGGTGTGTGATCTGAATGGAAGAGCACATGATTTCTGGTCTCCAGTGAACTAACTGTCACTTTCTGATTTTTTTGCAGATCACACCTGCCCCTGTGAGAGTCGGAGAAGACGAGCCCCCTCCATCCTGGGATATAGTTCCTGATCCGGTCTTCGAAGGTATTTATTTTACTACGCTTTTCTGTTCTGTGAGAGTATCACCCATACTGTTTTATGTCTTTATGCACATGATAATTATTCTGTGAGAGTATCACCCATACTGTTTTATGTCTTTATGTACATGATAATTATTCTGTGATAAATATAACCGAAACAACTATTTCTAGCTTTGCAATGGATATGAGCATTAGAGATCGTATTAGGAAGAGGCGGGAGGAGGATGACGATGATCTCATGATATTAATCATCCCTGCTCTGCATCATTTGGGTTATCTTGGAGGGAGGGATGCTGAGCCACAACATATACCATTGCTAACCGGGGCAGAAAAAGTCAAGGAGCTGCTTGAAGGCCCTGTCAAGAAATGTAGGATAGCATTCAGAATGGAGCCTTACATCTTCAAAGCCTTGGCAAATTATCTTAGAAAGGAAAACTTGGTGCGTGATACTAGGATCAAGGTTGAGGAAAAGCTAGGGTTCTTTCTATATATGCTTAGCCACAATGCATCATATGGAGATCTGCAAGTCTTCTTTGGGCATAGCAACGATACGTTCCATAATGTTATGAAGCGGTTCTTCGATATTGTTGTCCCTGCCCTCAACTTGCGATTTCTAAAGGCTCCTTCAAATCAAGTACATCCAAAAATTCATCGAGATAACAGATTTTATCCTTACTTCAAGGTGATTTCTATTAACTCTTCCATTAAAATCAACATTTGCATTTTTTAGTTCAAGAAAATCATCTGTAGTTTATTTTTTCGCAGAATTGCCTAGGCGCGATTGATGGAACCCACATCCCTGTATCTGTATCACCAGAAAAAGCCGCACCTTTCAGAAATAGGAAAGGGACACTAAGCCACAATGCGATGGTAGTTTGCAATTTTGATCTGAACATAACCTATGTATCTGCTGGATGGGAAGGATCAGCAACTGATGCTAGGGTTCTTAGATCTGCAATGAACACACCTGTTGGGAAGTTTGAAGTACCTCCAGGAAAGTTTTATCTAGTAGATGGCGGTTATGCCAACACAGCATCCTTCCTTGCACCCTACCGTAAGGTGAGGTACCATTTGAAGGAGTTCGGACATGGACACAGGAGACCTCAAAACTACAAAGAGCTTTTCAACCATCGCCACGCCGTCTTAAGGAATCATGATGAAAGGGCTTTGGGTGTCTTAAAAAAGCGATTTCCGATCCTCAAAGTGGCGACCTTTCACAAATTGGAGAACCAAGTAAAGATTCCCTCGGCTGCTGCGGTTTTGCACAACATCATTCGATCAATGAACGGAGATGAGAAGTGGTTAGATAACCAGCCAAATAATATTGACCCAATACATTTTGTTGATCTACCAGATGGTGATCAAGGAAATGATGAAGCAAATATCGAAGGCAACAACTTAAGAGACTCAATAGCTCATGCAATGTGATGAGGTCTAAGACCCCGTTTGTGGCCCGATCTTGCGGTTGACCCGAAATCCAAGGAGGGAGAGAGGGAGAGCGCGAAGAACACGATGAACACGATGAACACGAAGAACTCACGCACGCACACCAACCCGATACAATCGATACTTACCCCGTGGCTCGATGGACCACGCCAATAGAATCAACCCGGGAGAGACGCGCGGTAGAATCCCGGAGTGAGAGATCGGTGAGGGAGATGAATCTAGGAGTGGGAGAGAGAGTGGGTAGCACTAGAATCTCACACTCACAAATCCAATCATCCAACAAGGGTAGCCTTGATACAAAGGGGATGAAACCCTAGGGAGACAAAGCTCAAATCCATGTCTAAGCCTAAATCTTGTCTAAAGAGGTAAGGGGGTGACCTAGGTGCTTATATAGGCATACAAGGCAGCTTGGGCCGAACGGGTAAGTGGTGGACCGACTTGGGCCGTTTGGTGGGTCATTCCCGTCAGATCCGGTTTGGGTCCGGTCTGACCGGGCCTGTGACCGGGCTGTCCGGTTAAGGGTCCGGTCTGACCGGCCTGCGACCGGGCTGTCCGGTCAGGGGTCCGGTCGACCGGTCGGAAACCGGGAAACTGCGAGGTTTCCGGTCTTCGCCCGGTACGAGGGAGCTGCGCCCGGTTGGGCGCCCGGTTGACCGGGCCCGGGACCGGACGGCCCGGTTGTGGGTCCGGTCGACCGGGTCCTGGACCGGCCGAGCTGGGCCTCTTCCTCCCGCCTCTTCTTCCTCTTCCTTCTTCTCTTCTTTCCTTCTTCTTCTCCTCTTCCTTGCACCATGGGAGTTCCTTCTCTCTTGGTCCTTGTCGATGTCGGCACCTATAGACACAATGATGATAGGCATGAGGTAGCATACCATTCACGTTGGTGTTGAGGTCGACCATAGAGAGGAAAGGGTTCACCTTGACATATATGGCGGGGGTTTGTGTTGTTGGTCCACTTGGGGGACTCCTTGGCCATGGTGTAGCGTCGACGATAGGCGGGGCTGCATCATCTCCCCCCCCCTTGGGGAAGAGTCGTCCTCGACTCTTGCTCCTCCTCACCGATGAGGTAGTCCATGATGGTTGTCCCACGTAGAGTTGGGTAGTCGCGGTCGAAGAAGAGCTTGGAGAAAAACCACTTGCGAAGGGAAAGCTCCAAGAGACATTTGGCAAAAATGGGAACCAAAATAGTGTGGGTGTATCCAACATGGGGAAGGGCAAAAATTTGTGCATGTAAGAGTTGTATGGTGTCAAAAATGTGTGGTGTAGCCTTGTCCCAAGCAAATGGAACAAACAAAAGGCAAGTATCGGCGGCAAAATTTGGGGCAAAATTGTTATGTGCAATGGCAATGCGATGGAGACTTCGAGCTTGGTAGAGTATGGTTGGCGTGAGCCTAGTATGGGTATCCTCAAGTGTCAAAGAATCCAATGCCAATGCCAAAGATGAAATGAAAAATCCGAAGAAGAGCAACTTTTTGCGTGACATGTGGCACAAGATGCATAAGGTGTCTCTCACATGTATGACATGGTCCTTGAGATTCTCGGGGTGTATGATGATAACATCAAGACATACAACAATCATTGTGCCAACAAGATGTTTCAAGATAGGTTGCAAAAGAGGCCAAAGAGGGGACGAGGCCTTGGGCCAAACCGGAAACTCGACAAGGCAAGTCGGAAACACACGAGGGCGAAGGCTTGTGGGAACATACCCTTTGGTGTGATTCCCGCGGGTTAGGTCCTTGTTGGGGTAGCTCTCAATTGCGCGTTTCGTGAGCTCATGCTCCGTGGCGGTGGAAGTTGATGGTCGGGTACCTACACAAGGAATGAGCAAAACAAAGAGTGTATGTGCATGGTAGAGGAACACATCATCCATCATGATGTTCCAAGACTTGTGCACATCACCATTAGTGTCAACCAAGATAGTATGAAATGCATGGCGATGGTGCATATGGCAAGAAGGTGCATTCATGGCATGTGGTAACTCATGATCATCAAAAATAGAGAAGGCTATGGGGGCCATCTCATGGACAATGAAATAAGCGTTCTTGCATACCAAGCATAAGAAAGAGCAATTGTTCACAATCTTGGATGCAAGGATCATGGAATGGTGTAAACATTTGGGGCAAAGCATGTGGAACATGTTATCATTGTTGTCGACGACCCTATGTAAAGAGCAAGTGTTCATCAAGGGTGTCACAACACTAGCATGATCATAATCATTATCATTGCAAGCAATACATGGTAAAGAGCAAGTGGTCGACATATTGCAAGCAATGGTGGAAAATTGGAAGCTCTCATAGCATGGCATGGTCATGGTATCACAAGCATTCACTTCCACATGATCAACAATGTTATCAAGCAAAGTATCGCATGGGAAAATGAAAGTAGCATGTGACGTAGCAAATGTATCATCAAGATCATGCATGCACTCATAAGTCATCATGTCCACTAGTGGGATCATGGTATCATCAACACCTATGTTGTTACCTTTGTAGGCCGACTCATTTGAGGTAGGTGTTGTGGAAGTAGGAGGATCCATGTGGTCGACATGTCCATCTTGGAGCAAGCATGGTGAGATGTCATCATCTTCATGCACCATGTACATCGTCTCCATGAGCGGGAACTCATCCTCCGTGGAACCTAGTGCAACATAAGAAGACACAAACGAGGGAGAGGTTAATGTGTTAGCAAAAGCGATGTCCTCCATGGACCTATCATCTACCTCTCTCAACTCACTTTGTGTATCACTCATGTCCTCCAAACGGAAGCACTCAAACTCACATATGGGGTGGAAGTCACTCAACTCACTATCACTCTCGCTCAAGTGGGCTAAGTGGCTCTCATTCTCACATGGGATTGGTACCAACTCATCAATGAAGCATAGGGGAGTAGGCTCGACTTTCTCATCTCCATGCGCCTCCTTGGTTGAAGGAAAATTCCCATGCTCAACCATCTCAACTCCATGCGCCTCCGTAGGTGAAGGGAGAATCCCATGCTCACCATGCTCAACTCCATTGCCTCCTAAGTCGTCCTCAAGTGGTGGCATCTCGGAGACTTGTGCATTGAGCTCGTCGAAGTAGAGCTTCTTGGCGCTTGGCGTTGTGCATTGCCATGCCACGTGACCCTTGGCCTTGCACACCTCACATAGGAGATTGGGACATTCCCGTGGAGGGTGGCCTTGTTGCTTGCACTTGTAGCATCGGAGTCCATAGGCGCGTGACGAGGTAGAGGCCATTGTGGTGGTGGCACAAGAGGTGGAAGTCGCCTTATGAGGAAGGTATGCTCGATGTGCACTTGCTATCCTTGGAGTGGTAGGCACCCTATCAAGGTGTTTGTCGCCTTCATGTCGAGGCTCTCGTCTTTGTGCATCATCACCATGGCTTGAGTGGTGCCGTCGAAGACTCGTGGAAGATGTTGGGCGATGGCGATCATGAAGTGGCTTGTGGCGGCGAAGCTCATGTGGTGACGTATGTCGATGACGGTCCTTGTCATTCCTAGATGATTGCTCATGCGACTTGGCATGTTGCTTGCGGCGCCTTGTGGAGCTTGGAGAAGAGTGTCGATGACGCTCGTGATGGGGACGCTCTTGATGCTCCAAATGGTGTACTTGACGTCGATGATCTTGGGCATAAGCACTCTCATGGTGGCGCCTTGTGGAGCATGGAGAAGTATGTCGATGACGCTCATGATGGGGACGCTCTTGATTATCCATATGGTGCCATCGTGGAGGTCCTCTATCTTCATATGTAGCTCCATTG
Organism: Lolium rigidum; assembly: GCF_022539505.1. Taxonomy (NCBI): domain Eukaryota; kingdom Viridiplantae; phylum Streptophyta; class Magnoliopsida; order Poales; family Poaceae; genus Lolium; species Lolium rigidum. The sequence continues at coordinate 193,512,954 of NC_061510.1, read as the reverse complement.
GCCAAGTAGGGGTGCGTGGTAGCACCGGTGTTGCTCATGGTGGAGTCGAGGTGAGGTTCCGCCATGGTGTCGATGTCGTACTCGTGGCGTTGCTCCACCATGTCGTCCATGCTTGAGGAGCCATTGTCGATGTAGAGCTCCTCGATGTCGGTCATGTCGGTGATGCTCGCGGAGCCATAGTCGGTGTCGAGCTCCACATGTTCCTCCACATCCGCGGTGGTTGAGGAGGTGTCCTCCTCGGAGTGCTCCATGTACTCCTCCGTATCCTCATCTTCGCTATCCATGTTAGCACGATGGTATGTATATGGTGTATGTTAGTGGAAGAACACTACCTCGCAATCTTACCGTGGTATGACAAGATTGGGGTGATCCAACAAAACCGAGAGTTAGAACAATTGTATCGGGCACTCACACAAAGACACACGCAAAAGCTAGCAAATATGGTGGTAGGTGAGTGTGGTGGAAAGCCAAAAGACGAAATCCGAAATCAAGTTTGTTGTTAAGAGTGGGTGAAGTCCAACGAAATCAAATGTCAAAGCGATGATCACTAGAAACACGGAAAAGATATGGAACACACACACGAGATGAACGGGGTTAGTGCGACCAAAAAGTGAGCGGAAAAGTGTATGAAGCCCTTAAGCAAGGGTGCTCGATGTCACACTAACACAAGAAGAGATCAAAGCTTTGGTTGCAACGAAGAGACAACAAGATTTACACGCGGCCTCTCTTCTCTTTTTCTCTCTTTTGCTTAAAAGCTTTTCCCTCTTTTGTATTTGGTGGCACTTGCACTCTTTTGTATCTATGGTGGCGCTTTGTACACTTTGGTATGTATGATGGCACTATGCACACTTGTGCTCTTTTTGTATTTTGGCGGCTTTTTCTCGCACTATGTTAGCGTTAGCTCGCTTTTGCTATCTTGCCACACGAGTTTTGCTTAGAAGCTTTACTCCACACGACACACACATCTCACAATTGGGGCCACGTGCAATGTCTCGCAACACTCGATAAGCAATGCTCGTAGGATAGATCGCAAAAGGAAGAAGGGCTACACGGTGGGGAGCAAGTTATACCTAGATGAAAAGTTAGGCGGTGTCGTAACACACAACTTGCGAGGATGGCGACGATGGTGTCGTAGTTGCGCCGGAGTCCGGGGTGCCGAAGGTGTCGCCGCGGTGTTGATGTAGACGCGGAAGCTCGATGGACAATCCTTGCACTCCAAAACGGAAAGCGGGCAAAATAAGTCAATGCCCGAAAATTTGGGTCACGACGAGCGATCGAAGGTGTCAAAATTTTGGAGTCGGAAAATTTCGGAAATGGTGTCAAAAATAGAGTCAAGATGAAAGGGGATAACTGTGAAAGTGTGGGGTCAAACGGGCGCCGGAAAGTTGTCAAAATTTGGAGCAAAAAGTGGAGTCAAAATGGGCGAAAACTGGGTCAAACCCGGTCCAGAACCCGGTCAAACCGGACCCGGGACCGGCCGGCCCGGTCCAGAACCGGATCTGGAACCGGATGGGCCCCTGGACTTGGTCCGGATGGCACCGGTCTAAGCCCCGGTTGCAGACCGGACGGCCCGGTCAGAAATCCGGTCTGACCGGATTTTGCGCTGGGCGGCGAGCAGAAGCTGGGCAGATTCTGCGCGTGAGGAGCTGGAGGAAAGCGAGCGGATGAGCTGGGCTTGGCGCAGCGCGCGGCCCGGGGCCAGGGGCGGACGAGCGGGGGCAGCTCGGTGGGGGAGCGAGCGAGGCGCGGCAGCGTGTGCGGTGGTGGTTGGCCTGCTGCGCGCGGGCGGGCTGAGGCTGAGCGGGAGCGTGGGCGGTCGAGCGGGGCGCGTGCGGGCGTGGTGGTGCGGCCTGGAGGCGGATGGGCCAGGCGCGGGCGTGGAGGTGGTTGGGCCGGCGGCTTGAGGCGGGGGCGCGCGCGAGCTGGGATGGTGCGGGGTCGTGCGCCCGTGGTTGGTGCGGATGGAGCGGCGGCTGAGCAGGTGGCGGGCGGCGGGCCAGGCAGCTGGGCGCGGGGCGAGGTGGGCTGGCGGCTGTGGTTGCTGCGGCCCGGCGGCGCTGTCGCGCGGAAGGCGGCGGTGGCTCGAGCTGGCGTGTGCTCTGGAAGTGGCCAAGCCAAGCGTTGACCAACTCGGAGACGAAGCTGTTCTTCACGGAAACGAGCCGAAAATACTCAGATTCGCACCAAAATTGATGGAATTGAAAGGGGAAAAGATGGGGAAAACGTAGATCAATCACTCCAACATCAAATCCATGGACTAAAACCACACAAAACGCAACGAAATCGCAGATCCGTCCAAAGGCAAATTGGGGCTATTTTTGGGGATTTTTGGGGAAAATTTTCAGAAACGAAATTGGATGGGTGGGGGGTCAAATCCGCGGAAACCAAAGGCTGCTGATACCATATGATGAGGTCTAAGACCCCGTTTGTGGCCCGATCTTGCGGTTGACCCGAAATCCAAGGAGGGAGAGAGGGAGAGCGCGAAGAACACGATGAACACGATGAACACGAAGAACTCACGCACGCACACCAACCCGATACAATCGATACTTACCCCCGTGGCTCGATGGACCACGCCAATAGAATCAACCCGGGAGAGACGCGCGGTAGAATCCCGGAGTGAGAGATCGGTGAGGGAGATGAATCTAGGAGTGGGAGAGAGAGTGGGTAGCACTAGAATCTCACACTCACAAATCCAATCATCCAACAAGGGTAGCCTTGATACAAAGGGGATGAAACCCTAGGGAGACAAAGCTCAAATCCATGTCTAAGCCTAAATCTTGTCTAAAGAGGTAAGGGGGTGACCTAGGTGCTTATATAGGCATACAAGGCAGCTTGGGCCGAACAGGTAAGTGGTGGACCGACTTGGGCCGTTTGGTGGGTCATTCCCGTCAGATCCGGTTTGGGTCCGGTCTGACCGGGCCTGTGACCGGGCTGTCCGGTCAAGGGTCCGGTCTGACCGGCCTGCGACCGGGCTGTCCGGTCAGGGGTCCGGTCGACCGGTCGGAAACCGGGAAACTGCGAGGTTTCCGGTCTTCGCCCGGTACGAGGGAGCTGCGCCCGGTTGGGCGCCCGGTTGACCGGGCCTGGGACCGGACGGCCCGGTTGTTGGTCCGGTCAGACCGGGTCCTGGACCGGCCAGGCTGGGCCTCTTCCTCCCGCCTCTTCTTCCTCTTCCTTCTTCTCTTCTTTCCTTCTTCTTCTCCTCTTCCTTGCACCATGGGAGTTCCTTCTCTCTTGGTCCTTGTCGATGTCGGCACCTATAGACACAATGATGATAGGCATGAGGTAGCATACCATTCACGTTGGTGTTGAGGTCGACCATAGAGAGGAAAGGGTTCACCTTGACATATATGGCGGGGGTTTGTGTTGTTGGTCCACTTGGGGGACTCCTTGGCCATGGTGTAGCGTCGACGATAGGCGGGGCTGCATCACAATGTGGGCTGATTACCAGCATCGTAGAAACTAGTGGGATGTAATAAGTGTCTCGTTTTAATATTCCTTGTGTTATGAATATTGTATGATGAACAAGTGTTACATTTGTTACATTTGTATTATTCATGTGATGAAAATTTTAATATTAATATTGTGTTATGGATATGCTTTGCATTTCAATATTGCGTGTGTGTGTAGATACGATGTTTGCAGTAGGTTCTCCCAAGGCGGTCGCCTTATCAAAAGTTGCTCAAAAGAAGAATTCTCCTAAACCTCGTGCAAAAAAAAATCGTGGTGGTTCTTCTAAAGGTAAATGCTCTTCTTACATGGTAATGATTGTTAAATATGCATAGCTAACCTATTTTATCTTACCATTGGAATGTAGAGAGAGCCTCCTGGAATCCGGACCTTGAGAAGACCTTAGTTGAGTTACTTCATGAACATAATATTCCTCAGTATAGGGGTAATAATGGGTGGTCTTCTGAGGCTTGGAGTAAGATAGTCGGTGAGTTCCACGCCAAACACACATATGTCACCATGGACAAAAATCAGATTCAAGAGAAGGAGAAGGAATTGAAAAGAGACTACAAGATGCTGAAAGAAGCAAGAATGCAAAGTGGCGCTTCTTGGAATGAGAAAAGGTGCATGATAGAGGCTGAACCACATCTTTGGAACAACATCATCTCTGTAAGAAGTTACTTCGTGTGTTTTGCTTCTGAATTATGCATCCATTCAGTGAACTGATTTTCTTTGTTTACTCTTATTTCGTAGACATTTCCTAGAGCTAACAAGTTCCGCAAGAAGCCTTTTCCTCTCTTCGATGCTCTGGGAGAATTATATGATGGACAATATGCAGAAGGGACTTGGAATTTCACCTCTACTCAACCACCACAATATCCTGTTCTTAATAAAGTAAATGAGGGAGACCAACTCAGTAGTAGTGGAGTCGAATTTCCAGATTTAGAAGAAAGCTATGCGTATCAAGCACAACATGAAGCTGCAGATGCAAGACAGAAAACAACCGAAGAAGTAGTACCACAAACTACGGAAGACACAAGTGTTGAAAAGAATGGACGGAGGCCGCCTAGAAAGGCTGGTGCAGCACCCAATCAAGAAAAGGAGCCAAAGAAGGTTAAGAAAGGTGCGGCACCTGGAAGGAGCACTAGAGAGGTATATTGATGTGAGAATTCAACGAGGTTCAAGGTGAGGCTGCTATCTTAGCGAGGGAAAAGGAGTTGGTGCAAGCAAATGATTACTCAATCAAGAGATGCATCTCTATTCTCATGAAAACAACATGGCCACGAGATGAGAAGGTAAAAGCATCCGAGGTTTTCCAGATTCCAGCAAACCGAGAGACATTTATCAGTTTCAATGAGGATGACCCAGAACTTGGTCTGCTTTGGTTAAGAGGAAAGGTGGATAAGCTTTGAAGGTATGCTTAGCCTTTTTTTCATAAGTAACTTGCAAGATATACTTGTCCTTAGTACAGAGTACTTGATATGTTATCTATATTCTGTCATGTGTTATGTGGTTTCCGCATTCTTGGTGAAAACAATTGTGTTCGACTAAATGTGACAGTAGTGTATTATTTTGACCACAACTTCATGTATAAAATCTTAGTTCTTTTTTTTCAATACAGGAGGGAGACGACTTGATGTCGTCATGTTGTTTCGATGTCAAGCTCATATGATGAGAGATGCTACATGAAGATTGAAGTTGCTTTGTTCAATATTCTGTACTGACTTTTATAATATTTGGGCATGAACTCAATCTTAAGTATGTTGAAAGAACATTTGCTGTTATTTATGATCAAATTATGTCTGCTAGATGTCTAGCAAGTTACTTATATCAAATAGTTGATCTAGATGCAGACTGAAGTGCTGCTATGAGCCTATGATGCATCTATTTGTAGAGGAGTTTTGAGAAGCGATGATCAAATTATGTTTGGCAGAAGCTATTTGTATTATCTTTTGATTTTCGTCATGATTAAATGTGATAAACATTTTAATGTATTTTTTGGTCCCAGTTCAAAATTTATTTTTTATGTTTTTCTGTGAATCTATTGTTATTTCCGTGTGGCTGGATTGAGAAACAATTCTGAGACTATTGAGTTTATCAGTGCAACTATGCAAGTATGCCATGAGTAGCAGTTGGCCTACCAGGGATTAACCGAACAGCTACAAAGCATACACGGGATTATTGAGAAGGGGTTGACGTGGGTTACTAGGGATTGGGTGTAGGGTCTGGATCAACCAAATCCCTGCCTGGATCGATTCCAGGTCTGGTTTCATTCCACACAAAACGAACAAGGCCTTAAGGTAACACCACTCTACCCTGTCATAGGCTTTTACCATGTCAATTTTCAGGGCAAAGGAAGGCATCTTAGCCCTTTGTTTTCGAATTGTATGAAGGCACTCGTATGCAATAAGCATGTTATCAGTGATTAGCCGACCCGGCACAAAGGCACTTTGTTGTTCCGAGATAATTTCCGGCAAGAACAGCCTAAGACGATTAGCAATAACTTTGGAAGCTATTTTATAAATCACATTACAAAGACTTATTGGCCGGAAATTAGACAGTAAATCAGGTTTACTAACTTTTGGGATGAGGACGATTACCGAATCGGAGAAACCTTCTGGTATTTCTGATCCCAAACGAAAACCTTTTACTGCAGCACATACGTCTTCTCCAATCAGATCCCAGTGTTTCTGATAAAATAAGGCTGGAAGTCCATCAGGCCCCGGAGCCTTTGTCGGTCCCATCTGAAATAATGCCGTCCTAATTTCCTCATTGGTGTACTCCTTGCACAACTTCTCATTCATCTCCTGTGATACCTTGCATGGTACAGCATTAAGAACAGTCTCCAGGGAGGCACAAGGTTCAGAAGTAAATAAGCTAGAGTAGAAATCGTGTACCATACTCCTAATCCCATCGGGATCCACGCAAAAAGACCCATCATCTCTCCTTAAATGTTTTATTTTGTTAGTCCTTCTTCTTGCTGAGGCCCGGGCGTGGAAAAAGGAAGTATTTCGATCGCCCTCGCGCGGCCAATCAACTCTTGAACGCTTGTCTAGCCATGATTTCCTCCCTTTCGAATAACTCACACAACCGTCTTTCAATCTCCTTTTCTTCTTTGGATCTGCTATTGTTCACATAATTCTTCCGGATTGTAGTTAGCCTTTTTCCAGTTTTCGATTTCCCTTTTAACCGATCCAAAGGACTCTCTCGCTCCGAGTGTTGTAAGACAGTGGACATCTTATTCAGCTTTGTCCAAGTATTAATCAACGAGGGAGGGTTCTCTTTATGCCCCTTCCAATTTTCTTCCACCATTTGCATATAATCAGGTGCTCTTAGCCATGCAGCTTCAAACTTGAACGGGTAATGTACTGGATTGGTTGCTCCCTGGTTTCCTGTCTTTGCTATTGTCACCAAAACAGCATAATGGTCAGAGGAGGTGGTGATGATGTTCTCCACCGAACAGTCATCGTAGATTTGCATAAAATTCCCATTTGCAACTGCTCGGTCTAGCCTCACTCTGACATTGTGCCCATCTTCTTGTCTATTTGACCAAGTGTATTTAGGTCCAGTATAACCCATATCTATGAGCCCGCAGTCATCAAGGCATTCGCGGAATAGGTTCATTTGATTGTCATCTCTATTCCTCACTCCCATGTGTTCATCTCCACTTAGAACTTCATTAAAGTCTCCAGCGCATATCCATGGTCCATTCCACTTGCGACTTCAAGAAACGGAGTCGATCCCAAAATATGTGCCTTAGCTCCCTTCTCGGCTCTCCATATACCATAGTATTACGCCATTCTACACCGTCATCTGATTTGACAAATATGTCAATTAATTGTGTGGAAAAGGCTTTCACAGAGACTGTGATAGAGGATGACCAATAGAGCGCCAGTCCCCCACTAAGACCTTCGCTGCTCACCGCGAACGAGCCACTATATCCCAAAGACCACATTAAGTTTCGAGCTCTTGTATCCCTCATCTTCGTTTCAGATAAGAAGAGGAGGGAGGGACGGAATCTGCTCACGAGCCATTTTAGCTCGCCTACTGTCGCGTCCGTCCCTAGGCCGCGACAGTTCCAAACAAGGAACCTCATTGCGTGTGGCGGGGCTGCCCTACTGCAGCCTCCGCCTGATCCGCCGACCTTGAGAAGAGTGTAGAGGTTTCCGTCTTCATTTTCTTGTATGAGTCGTTTTGTTCTTCTTCGCATTGAGTTAGAGCCGGTGTGTGTTCAGCAGGCATCAAGTCCAGACTATGTGTGTTATGCATCACTTTAACCTCTGTATTCTGAACTTGTCCCTTTGGCCTACATACTTTGACTTGCTTTCTTTTCAGCCCCGTCGTCCGTGCAGCATTATTCTGCACTGGAAAAGGTTCCTTCGTCACATTGCTGACCTCCATGGTGATTATCTGTTTAGAAGTTTGCTCCTTCAGATTTGGGGTTGAAGTAACGTCTTGAATTTCCTTTCTATAGATCCCTCCTTCCCCTACTTTTTCTCTCTGATGATACTGTGATTCACTTTGCTTATCTTCAGAGTGAGAGCTTTTTCCACTTGTTTGGTAGTTCTGCCCAGATTTTGACATCGAGAAGCTTTTTTTCTATCCTCTTTCACACATAGTCTATCTGCATTATATGGTAATTTGCCATCGGCATCCCTCACACCAGGTGTTGGGCACTCTAGTGATGAGTGCCCAATTATGCCACATGAGAAGCAGTAATGCGGCAATTTCTCATATTTAACTTCATATCTCTCATACTCCTTGTTCTTCTTTGAGTAAGCAGAAACCACCCTCATCAGTGGCTTTGTGATATCAACCGAGACCCTCACTCGTATTGCATTACCCCAGGCTCTGCCTTCGCTATCAACATCAACTCTTTCGACTCCGCCAATTTTTGCTCCAAGAAATTCGCCCCAACTTTTGTTCATCAGCTCAAAGCGGGGGTTCTGGATCTTTGCCCACAACATAATTCTGTTAAAAGATACTTCAGAAGGTTTTTGCCTCTGATCAAAATCATTGAGAATCACAGCATGTTTTCCTACCATCCAGGGAGCACCTTCCTTAACCCTATCTCTGTCAGCCGAGGATTCAAATTTCACAATGAACACATTATCTGCTACAGGTTTCGCCATCAACCCTTTTGGGTTCCCCCAAGCTGGTCTGAGCGCTGACATGATGGTTTGAATGTGGAGAGAATTGGGGGATAGTACCTTGCCGATTAGAGCCCAGTTAAGGCTCACCAAATCCTCTTCTTTCTCGTCCTCTAAGATGACTGCGTCGGCCTCCTCCGAGGTGAGGTTGAGACGCTGAAGCATCTCAGAGACACTGTCTTCTGCACCCGCTGGTGTTTCAATCACCTTCTCTTTTGAATCGACCACCGCCTTTGCCAAATCGGTGTTGACGTTGGTCTCCATCACCGCATCCGCGCTTTCTCCCCTCAATCCCGCCATTCTCGCGCCCCAATTTCAACTCACCAGTGTACAGCCAAGGGTGGGTAGCAAAACCAATTTTGCCCCTTATTCACCCCGAGCTGCGACCAGGGAATGAGATTGGGGAACGGAGAGAGAACACAAGAGGTTGAGAAGATTGGATCTTGGGCTGGATGCACACACAGATGGAAGCACGATTGGATCGTGTCCACCAGATGGGAGGCCTAGCCCTAGAACGTCCGTCGCCAGAGGAGACGAGAGAGTTCTTCAGACGACGGAACGGAACCTTTTTTTGAGATGATTGAAGTTGTGGCCCCGTCTATCATTGACCTTGGCTAGTGCTTCATTCGGTGAGAAGACCTGCAGCAGTGCCGCCTCGTCAGCGCATCCGGTCAGCGTCACTGGTCCCGCAAGTCAGCCCCAGTGGCTAGAACATCCTTGGTATAAAACGCTTTTCCTATTTTCTCTATTTTCTGAAAATTGCAGAATATGTTCAAATCTTGCAAAAATCATATTTCCTAAACCGTAACTCGAAATAAAAAGTGTTATATATGATATTTGATCAGAAAAACATAAGGAACATGAATATGCCATCCATACATCTGTTTGCATCACGCATCATGTCGTCCGATGATAGTTATGCATGTTCACCTCACATATATGCGGAGTATTTCGGACACCGACTATGGTTTCCCCGCTCCGTTTAACTTTGAAGTAGCTCACCATTGCCATGTCTATGCTATGCTAATCAACACTTAAATTTGCCGGTAGAAAATGCAACTCCAACTCTAATTTGATTGTTCGGGGTTCCGACTCCGCTTAATATTGATAAGTTGCATTGCACCATCGTTGCCATGTCATGCATATGATCTTGATCATGCTGGATCTTATTTATCCGTAGTAGTAAGATGTGCATCCGTTGGTTGTTGTAGCGATTTGCTTCTTCCCGGATAGGATCACGAAGTGGTGCGGTGAGATACGACGAGTCCACCGGATGTTCCTCGGCAAGCTTTAACAGGCAAGCATTTCCCCTATACTCCTGCCCCTGCGAGAGTCGCTCACCTATTTTATTTTGCCTTCTCCCTCATGCTATCCTTAAGTTGCGTTCTTTTCACGTGTCCTTTCCACTTGTTACCTCAAGCAGCCCATATTGCCACCACCACCTCCTACAGCTATTGTTTGGTTATCGGGTCTGCCTTGCGAGTCGTAGTGCATGCTAGTGTTGTTACATCTCGTTACCGTTACTGCTATCTTATTGGGTTATATGTTGGGAAGAATCATGGTTACTTTAGTTGTTGATAATTGTTTAGCGGAGGCATCGGTGGGTCAGCTGATCGTTTTGTGACGGCTCACTTGTGTTTCCTAAATAACTTAGGACCTGAGTTCTTGTTATCTGTTCCGAGACTGGGCGCTCTAACCACACGTGGGTATGCTTACCGGGTCTCCCCTCGACCACTGCCGGAATCTACGACTTTGTCCAGTGGCCACAATTATTTTCGTAATGCTTTGATTCTCCCGGACGTGCAAGCATGTTTCTTTGTGGTCAGATGATATGATGTTACTTTTGGGGAAGCCGTGAGTGCCTTGTAACCCCATTGTCTCTTGCACGCTCGTAGGATGCGATACGTATTGTTAAGAGGTCATCCTCTAGTGGGCTCTGATCCTCTTAGCCGTAGACGCAAACAGCTAAGTCCGCTTCGGAGCACGGCCGGACTTCGATACGGGTTAACTTAGTTAGGTGGCTTCCTGGACATTGTTGTAGTGAAGGAGAGTGCGTGTCGTGATATCCACCTATCGTAAGTGGGTTGAGCGTGCATGTGGGCACATTTGGGCACCCCTGCAGGGTTACAATCTTATCGATAAGCCGCGTCCGCGGTTATGGACGACTTGGAGCTGTATGACTCGACCATAGACAACTTACACCTATTGTTTCAATGCTAATAACTTGCTAGTAAGATAGAACAACTTAAATAATAACTGGTTAAAACTTGTCAACAGTGTGAGTGCCTTTGCTAGTACTTCTTTGCGAAGGGAGAACACATCGGTTGGGTTATGTTTGCAGAGTATAGAACTGTCAGTTTATGCGCTCTCTCATCTTCTCTGATTAGACGAATGTTGTAGAGTGTCTCTATAGGTTTTTAGTGCTTTCGCGCTGCCGCTTAACCCCACCATTTTGCCTATGACGTTCCTCTTGCGTCCTCTAAGTCCCCTGCGTGCCTCAAGTACAAAGGACGACTGGTTGACGAATGCTTATACGTCTTGAAGTCTTGTTAAGTACGAACCCGTACTTATTGCTGCTTCTACGGGATATAACCGGGCAGGTATGAAGATATGTTCGATGAAGACGACGTTAGCAAGGTTACCCTTCCGGCTTGGCCTGGGCAGGGTTATGGACGCCACTGGTTATCTTCAGGACTCTTAGTCCATTGTATCTTGTCCGTACTCGGACGTATTTGATCTTCTGTATGATTCGGATCTTTGTATTGTATATTTGTATCTTGACTCGTTGGAGTCGTTGTTGTAATATATGTTTTCTTGTGGGCTCTATTGTAATCCTATTGTAATGTTACCGCTCGTGTTAATTCCTCTAGCATCACGTGTGTGATTCGTCGCGCACGTCGTGTCGGAGGGCGTCTCTGAATCGATATCATGCGGATTTCGGCGGGTTCGTTGGGATCCTCTTGGTACCGGTTCCGGGGTGTCACAAGTTGGTATCGAGCCTCGGGTTGACGATACCTCACTAGTCCAGCCTGTAGGATAACCTTGCCAACGGACGTTGTGTGTAGTGTCAAAACCTATTTTTCGATAACTCGTTGGATAGATCCGATTAGCTCCGATTTTTCTCCTTACCTAAATTCTTTCTCCTCTTACCTTTGCAAGTTTTGAATCTTCTCTTATCCGCTTCCCGAGTCATAGGCTTCCACGCGGGTTGGACGATCTTTGCCCCTCACCTATTAGGTTCGATCTTCGGAGGATCCCGACGGAAGCACATTATCAACGACGGAATAACGGCTTTTTGTTAGTGGTGTCGCCCGATCAGCATAGAGCAAGAATTCTTGTTAGTGGTGTCGAGGAGATCAACACGTCGCCGAAAGATCCGATAGTTCACCTCTCTTCCCCGTACCATTGCGTGGAACCTCGGGGCGAGGTTCCTTGTTAGTGGTGTCGATTGTAACTGACCCCGGGTAGTATCCCATATTAGATTTGTCACGTGCTTTCATTTTATGCATCATCATGACATATGCATCATGTCATTCATGTTTTATCTAATAAAATCAAATTATTTTATAAACCCCTAATAATTTTTATTTATCCATCTCACCTCTTTGCTTCAATTCAAACAGTGTTTGAAGTTGAGCTTTGTTTCAAATATTTGACAAAACATAATACAAGGAAAACCCTATCTAATCAAATCTAACCCTGGGCTCCATCTCTCTCTTGTGGCCTGCTCCTTTTTCTTCCTGGCCCATCTCTCTCCGACGGCCCAATACCTCCTCCTCCATCCCATCTAGCCCAAGTCCACCTGGCCCGTACCCCTTCGCTCCCTCCTTTTTCCCCTGTCGCTTTCTTCCTCGTGAGCATGATGGTGGCGTGTGCGTGGTCCTCCACTGCGCCAACCACTCCCCTCCCTTTTTTAATCCCCACCTCGAAGCCACGGGAAACCCTAGCCGCTCCTCTCTTCTCCCTCCCTCTGGCCGCCGCCACTCTCTTCTATTCTCCCCCTTCTTCCTATATTTTTTCTCTCATCTCTGTGAGCTCCCGAAGGTACAGCAACACCACCTCCCCGTCATGGCGCTGCTGCTCGAGGTCACCCCGCGCCATTCCGAGGGCACCAAAAGATGCGCCTAGTCTTCCTCGACATCTGGGTACAAGGAATCGACCCGGGACCTCCTAAATCGACGCCATGGTCGCCGTTCCTCCGCCATGCCCGGCGCGCTCCGGCGAGAAATCCGTCGCCGTTCGTCCTCCCCGCCCTCTCCAACCTCACCATCGCGTTCCCGGTATCTTCGTGCTCCTCCCGAACGTCTTCCCTTCTCGATTCCCCTTCTCTACTATTGTACCGGCGTTGACCACCGTTTTCCCCCGCGGTGCTCGTCGCCGGTGAAGCTCCGGTGACCCCATTGTGCCGGCTCCTCCACGTCCCGGTTCCCCACGGCCGAGGCGCACCCTCGAAGCCATCTCCTGCGTCCCGGTTCGCCCTGACCTGCTGGATCGATGCCCGACCCGAGCTCCATCCCGCCATGGTTTTCATCCCTAACCTCCGCCTCCGCATGCTTCATGTTGCCAAATACACTAATCATGACGTGATCCCAACAGTAGCCCAGTGGTTAGTTTCTCTTTGCTCCATCCATTAGATCCCGTGTCCAATTCTTTGGGAGAGCAAATCCCCGCCTTTTTGTTTCTTCATCCGATCTGACAAGTGGCCCCGTCTGTCATTGACCTTGGCTAGTGCTTCATTCGGTGAGAAGACCTGCAGCAGTGCCGCCTCGTCAGCGCATCCAGTCAGCATCACTGGTCCCGCAAGTCAGCCCCAGCGGCTAGAACCTCCTTGGTATAAAACGCTTTTCCTATTTTCTCTATTTTCTGAAAATTGCGTGAATATGTTCAAATCTTGCAAAAATCATATTTCCTAAACCGTAACTCGAAATAAAAAATGTTATATATGAATTTTGATCAGAAAAACATAAGGAACATGAATATGCCATCCATACATCTGTTTGCATCTCGCACCATGTCGTCCGATGATAGTTATGCATGTTCACCTCACATATATGCGGAGTATTTCGGACACCGACTATGGTTTCCCCGCTCCGTTTAACTTTGAAGTAGCTCACCATTGCCATGTCTATGCCATGCTAATCAACACTTAAATTTGCTGGTAGAAAATGCAACTCCAACTCTAATTTGATTGTTCGGGGTTCCGACTCCGCTTAATATTGATAAGTTGCATTGCACCATCGTTGCCATGTCATGCATATCATCTTGATCATGCTCGGATCTTCTTTATCCGTAGTAGTGAGATGTGCATCCGTTGGTTGTTGTACGATTTGCTTCTTCCCGGATAGGATCACGAAGTGGTGCGGTGAGATACGACGAGTCCACCGGATGTTCCTCGGCAAGCTTTAACAGGCAAGTATTTCCCCTATACTCCTGCCCCTGCAGGAGTCGCTCACCTATTTTATTTTGCCTTCTCCCTCATGCTATCCTTAAGTTGAGTTCTTGTCACGTGTCCTTTCCACTTGTTACCTCAAGCAGCCCATATTGCCACCACCACCTCCTACAGCTATTGTTTGGTTATCGGGTCTGCCTTGCGAGTCGTAGTGCATGCTAGTGCTGTTACATCTCGTTACCGTTACTGCTATCTTATCGGGTTATATGTTGGGAAGAATCATGGTTACTTTAGTTGTTGATAATTGTTTAGCGGAGGCATCGGTGGGTCAGCTGATCGTTTTATGACGGCTCACTTGTGTTTCCTAAATAACTTAGGACCCGAGTTCTTGTTATCTGTTCCGAGACTGAGCGCTCTAACCACACGTGGGTATGCTTACCGGGTCTCCCTCGACCCATCGCCGGAATCTACAACTTTGTCCAGTGGCCACAATTAGTTTCGTAATGCTTTGTTTCTCCCGGGCGTGCAAGCATGTTTCTTTGTGGTCAGATGATATGATGTTACTTTTGGGGAAGCCGTGAGTGCCTTGTAACCCCGTTGTCTCTTGCACGGTCGTAGGATGCGGTACGTATTGTTAAGAGGTCATCTTCTAGTGGGCTCTGATCCTCTTAGCCGTAGACGCAAACAGCTAAGTCCACTTCAGAGCACGGCCAGACTTCGATACGGGTTAACTTAGTTAGGTGGCTTCCTGGACATTGTTGTAGTGAAGGAGAGTGCGTGTCGTGATATTCACCTGTCGTAAGTGGGTTGAGCGTGCGTGTGGGCACATTTGGGCACCCCTGCAGGGTTACAATCTTATCGATAAGCCGCGTCCGCGGTTATGGACGACTTGGAGCTGTATGACCCGACCATAGACAACTTACACCTGTTGTTTCAATGCTAATAACTTGCTAGTAAGATAGAACAACTTAAATAATAACTGGTTAAAACTTGTCAACAGTGTGAGTGCCTTTGCTAGTACTTCTTTGCGAAGGGAGAACACATCGGTTGGGTTATGTTTGCAGAGTATAGAACTGTTAGTTTATGCGCTCTCTCATCTTCTCTGATTAGACGAATGTTGTAGAGTGTCTCTATAGGTTTTTAGTGCTTTCGCGCTGCCGCTTAACCCCACCATATTGCCTATGACGTTCCTCTTGCGTCCTCTAAGTCCCCGGCGTGCCTCAAGTACAAAGGACGGCCGGTTGACGAATGCTTATACGTCTTGAAGTCTTGTTAAGTACGAACCCGTACTTATTGCTGCTTCTACGGGATATAACCGGGCAGGTATGAAGATATGTTCGATGAAGACGACGTTAGCAAGGTTACCCTTCCGGCTTGGTATGGGCAGGGTTATGGACGCCATTGGTTATCTTCAGGACTCTTAGTCCAATTTGTATCTTGTCCGTACTCAGACGTATTTGATCTTCTGTATGATTCGGATCTTTGTATTGTATATTTGTATCTTGACTCGTTGGAGTCGTTGTTGTAATATATGTTTTCTTGTGGGCTCTATTGTAATCCTGTTGTAATGTTACCGCTCGTGTTAATTCCTCTGGCATCACGTGTGTGATTCGTCGCGCACGTCGTATCGGAGGGCGTCTCTGAATCGATATCATGCGGATTTCGGCGGGTTCGCTGGGATCCTCATGGTACCGGTTCCGGGGTGTCACACACACCATGACGCCATGATTTGGTAATCTTTTCCATTTTCCGCAGCCAGTTTGTTTGTTTGTTTCTTGCGGTGTGCGTATGTTGGTCGATTACTATGCAGTACTCCGTATTACTTTGTCGGTGGGTCGATGTCTAGAGAATAACTTGTTGGTGGTAGCTATTTTGTTAGTTTGTACTACCTCCGTCCAATAATAAGTGGGCCATTTTTTCGAGATACGTATATGAGACATGGGTGTAGTTACACCCAGGAGTAGGAAGTATTTATCCTATATATATATATATATGTATATATATATATGCATTTTAGTTCTAGATACATACGTATCTAGAAGAAGTTGAGACGCATTAGTTTCTTAGACTAGTGCATCTCTTGGACTCGTCGTTTATGGAGAAGCTGATCTTCTGGTGTTGTTTTGGTGGTGTCAGTGTTGTTGTTTCAAGTTTTCGATCTCTCGTAGCGGGGCTTTTATTTTATGTAATTCTTCTCTCTTTTTTTGGCCGTGTGCATCTTTTATTTCATTAGGGCATGATGTTGTTGCTGAGGCTGGGTGTAATTGATATCTCCATTATATTAATACTAGATAAAACCCCGCGCGTTGCGGCGGGATATAAGAAAATCTTCTTTAGTACATACAATTTGCTGAGTCAACTATGCACTACAAAAGTCAGAAATCTGTGAAGAACCTGTGGCGGAACATGTTACAATATTAGTCAGAGAAGAATGCAAAACAGAAAAAAGGGTATAACTCTAATTGTATGAAATCTTATTACACATGGAAATAAATGAGATGATAACTACGTTATATTATATCCAAAAGAACAGAAATGAAAACAAACTTGCCTCCTGGAAAAAAATACTCAAGCTTGGTTTGATTTATCAACTCAAGTTGTACGTTCCAGTGCATACTGTGTAATCTTAGCTAACTGTATCTCTTACAACTGATAAGTAATTTTCTGCATAACAGTGTTGATTAAAACGATGCAAGGACTGAATACCAAATATTATAACTAAATTAGATAAGCTACCGTTCATGTCAGAATCCAAGAGAGGCCAGAACAAATGTTGAGAGCCCAACTGGAACATCCTTAAAAGTTCTGCTCGAACTTCGAACACTGAAACAATTTAAATAACATAAGCTTGGGCATCATCTGACATGAAATTCTTATAGGGCTTAACTAAGACTAATGATTTCTTTCCTTATAAAATTGATCTATCCGAGTGGTGTTGATTTGCTGCACAAAGTGATGAAAGGAAATTTAGTTAGGGCAAATAAATTCTTAGTAGAGTAAACATTGCGTTAGGAACTTGATTGCCTTGCCTATTTTTTGGATGCCTTGTTTGAGAGAGCATGTGGGCGTACGTTTCCTACCTTAACATGGCCACTACGTCTCATTATCTTGTTGCTGCCGGCTTGGCTGATGCCATCTTCCTCATCGTGTCCCCTACCACCTCAAGAAATGACTACTTCATTTCCTTGGCTTGCAGAAAGGACATCTGCGGAAACAAAATGAGGGATATATACTCGTTTGTTCAATCGTTTGAAAATTGGTTGAGAATTTGGAAGGAGGGCCCGCTTGGATGAGAAAGAGGATGAGATGTATTGCAAAGGAATGTGGTTGTGTGGCCGGGCCGCACGGAGAAATTTTTGGTGCTGGCCGCGGACAGTGAGACCAATGGAGTATGAAGGAGTGAGTACTCGGAGTAGGCATGATTGGTACTGCTTGGAGATTATATATAGAGGTGGAAATTGAACGGGAAGTCTGAACCAAGAAACTGAAGGCGAACGTCGGGGCTTTCAGCTAATGCAAAAGTGGGAATTAAAAATCAATAACACACGGCAACTTAACAGAGGTAAATTAAAAGCCATCTGCTGTCATTTACAAGAGTGGATGGGAGGTAGAAAGTTGTCGCAAACGGTTGTTGCTGGTGGGGTTTTGCCTCACAAACTATTTAATCAACACAGAATAATTGTGAAAAAAATTAAGAAGATGATGTGGAAATTGTGATGAGGTGGATGACTTGCATGGTGAGAGAAATCCCTTAAGTGGGTTGCTCCTATTTAGATATTATAGATTATAGATATGCTTTTTATCGAAAAAATTAAACTAGTGCATCTGTTCGATTTTTCTCTTTTATTCGTCATCGGCACCACAATATACGAATTTTGCATGTCCTTAATATCTTATTAATATCTTAGGCACCAAACACAGTGAAAATAGGAGCAACATGCAGAATGTCAGAAGGAGCACTGCAAAATTTGGAGGTTCCCGTATTGAGAAGTTGGTAGCAGCCGCTGCTGAAACCGCGTTAAAGGATATTAAAAGGGTGGCTCAGCAGCTAAGGGCAGCAAGAGAATATCAGCATCTCAACCGTCCGAAGGAGATTCAGATCTTGAACTCTTATTATGCGATATGATAGAGACCTCCCCTGCTCTCTCGACAGCTAAGTTGCTAGTTCCTTCATCCCATTGTGCCTTGTCATATTTATGTTTGATTGCTAATGCCAATTTGATGAGGACATCCCTACCACACTACTACCTTCGTCATTACACGATGAAGACAATGCTGCTGTGAAGCTCAAGTCCAATGAACTCAGGATTGGACCAATGACACGAGCTCGTGCAAAGCTACTTAAGCAACAGGTGAACTTGTTCCTATGTGATACTTTGATCGATGAGAACTTTATACTGCCTAAGTCGTATTACTTATGTATGATCAGGTATGAAGAGGAAACAAGCATCGCACGAGGAGGAGAGGAGCAGCGGGACAAGAAGATGGACGTGAAGCTGGACATGGAGCTGGACATGAAGACATCCCATGGACGCGCGAGGGAGGAGCGGGAGGCATGCGCGAGAGGAGGAGATGTAGTCCAGGCCGGCGCCAGGTCCGGTCAGACCGGCCGTGCCGCCGGACCACCCGGTCCCAGCCCCGGTCCGACCGGCTGCGGCGCCGGATCCGTCCGGTGCAAACCGGACGAGACGCTTGTGCCAGTCGGGCACTATCCAGTATGCCCCGCACCATCGCCCGGTCACCACCTTTTTTGGGTATACTTTATGGGTATATCAACGGCATGGCCTAGATCCGGCAAGCCCGGGTGGCCCATAGTTGGTGATGTGGCATGTGGCCCATCGGGCAGCCTAGTTGCTGTAGATCCTGAAGGATGAAGTCCAGCCCAGGAACAGGAAGCCGGATCCCAACCGACCTACGAAGGAGGCCGGATCCGTGGAGGCCCATAAGGTATCCGGATCCCGCACGACATAGATGGAAGGCGGATCCTTGACGAACACGGCAAGACATTGTACCGTAGTTAGGCAACTTGTATTCCGGCTAGGACTCTTCATGTAAACCCTTGATCCGTGCGCCTTTATAAGCCGGATCCCGGGAGCCCTAGAGGCACAAACACAACCCACTGTAACAACGCGAAAGCGCCCAGATAATTCCAGACAAGCAGCAGTAGGCCTTGCCATCGTGCAGGTGGTCCGAAGCTAGGTAAATCGCGTACCACCGTCCCGAGGACTCTCCGCCCAATGGCCCCTTCTTATTCTCCCCTCCATGAGGATCCCTCCTCTGGAGTACCGTAGAATAGGCAACGATAGTTGGCGCCCACCGTGGGGCCAGCGGCGTCTGGAGGCTGGAACCGGGAGGGTTCTACCTTCGGAGGCATCGGCGACACCATCGCCGTGGGGAACGTCATGTACGCCGGGAACCTTCCGATCGTCCCTGAGGATGAGTGCTGGATTCCGGCTATGACAAACCTCGTCAAGCTCTCCATCATCCCGATCGGCGGGATACACATCTTCATCGGCGAGACCGTCGATTCCGACGGAACGCACCGGTAAGTAACTCCGACGCGACCGCCGCGAGCAGGTCGCGAGTCGCGAAGATCCGATCTGAGACGCAGGAACTTCCTGAGGAAGATTCCGCCTTAGATCTGGAAAAATCAAAACCCACCCAATCCGCCCCTGAGCAGGAAACTAAGGTGGAAGACCAATGCAGATCCGCCTAGGTCTCCCAGGTGTTAGAGAAGCAAAGGTGTCACTTCGTGCACTTTTTAGCCCATACCGCAGGAGCCGCCCCTCAAGAAGCCGGAGCTGGCCCCATGCAGGTTGAGGCACCGGAAAACAGCGACGTGATGGCGCATGAAGCACACGTCCGTTGGGAACCCCAAGAGGAAGGTGTGATGCGTACATCAGCATGTTTTCCCTCGCAAGAAACCAAGGTTATCGAACCGAGTGGGAGATGAAGGCCACGTGAAGGTTGTTGGTGAAGGAGTGTAGTGCGGCGCAATGATAACGTGTGAAGCACACGTCCGTTGGGAACCCCAAGAGGAAGGTGTGATGCGTACAGCAGCAAGTTTTCCCTCAGAAAGAAACCGAGGTTATCGAAACAGTAGGAGCCAAGAAGCACGTGAAGGTTGTTGGTGGGGGAATGTAGTGCGGTGATACGTCTCCGACGTATCGATAATTTCTTATGTTCTATGCCATATTATTGATGATACCTACATGTTTTATGCACACTTTATGTCATATTCGTGCATTTTCTGGAACTAACCTATTAACAAGATGCCGAAGTGCCAGCTTCTGTTTTCTGCTGTTTTTGGTTTCGTAAATCCTAGTAACGAAATATTCTCGAATCGGACGAAATCAAGACCCGGGTTCCTATTTTCACCGGAAGCATCCGGAACACCCGGGAAGGACCGGAGGGGGGCATCGGGCCCCCGGACCATAGGCCGGCGCGGCCCAGGCCCTGGCCGCGCCGCCATATGGTGTGGCCACCCCTTCGACCCTCCTGCGCCGCCTCTTCGCCTATATAAAGCCTCCGTCGCGAAACCCCTGGGGCGAAGAACCACGATACGGAAAACCTTCCAGAGCCGCCGCCATCGCGAAGCCAAGATCTGGGGGACAGGAGTCTCTGTTCCGGCACCCTGCCGGAGCGGGGAAGTGCCCCCGGAAGGCTTCTCCATCGACACCGCTGCCATCTCCACCGCCATCTTCATCACCGCTGCTGCTCCCATGAGGAGGGAGTAGTTCTCCATCGAGGCTCGGGGCTGTACCGGTAGCTATGTGGTTCATCTCTCTCCTATGTGCTTCAATACAATAATCTCATGAGCTGCCTTACATGATTGAGATTCATATGATGATGCTTGTAATCTAGATGTCACCATGCTAGTCAAGTGAGTTTTACTTATGTGATCTCCGGAGACTCCTTGTCCCACGTGTGTAAAGGTGACGAGGTGTGCACCGTGTGGGTCTCTTAGGCTATATTTCACAGAATACTTATTCACCGTTGAATGGCATAGTGAGGTGCTTATTTATATCTCTTTATGATTGCAATGTGTTTGTATCACAATTTATCTATGTGCTACTCTAGTGATGTGTTATTAAAGTAGTTTTATTCCTCCCGCACGTGTGCAAAGGTGACAGATGTGTGCACCGTGTTAGTACTTGGTTTATGCTATGATTATGATCTCTTGTAGATTGCGAAGTTAACTATGGCTATGATAATATTGATGTGATCTATTCCTCCTACATAGGCATGAAGGTGACAAGTGTGCATGCTATGCTAGTACTTGGTTTAGTCTTTTGATCTATCTTACACTAAAGGTTACTAAAATATGAGCATTATTGTGGAGCTTGTTAACTCCGGCATTGAGGGTTCGTGTAATCCTACGCAATGTGTTCATCATCCAACAAAAGTGTAGAGTATGCATTTATCTATTCCGTTATGTGATCAATGTTGAGAGTGTCCACTAGTGAAAGTGTAATCCCTAGGCCTTGTTCCTAAATATCGCTATCGCTGCTTGTTTACCTGTTTCTATGCGTTACTACTGCTGCGTTACTACTGTTTGTTTACTGTCCGGAGCAAAGCACTTCTCTGGTGCCGTTGCTACTACTTATTCATACCACCTGTATTTCACTATCTCTTCGCCGAACTAGTGCACCTATTAGGTGTGTTGGGGACACAAGAGACTTCTTGCTTTGTGGTTGCAGGGTTGCATGAGAGGGATATCTTTGACCTCTTCCTCCCCGAGATCGATAAACCTTGGGTATCCACTTAAGGGAAACTTGCTGCTGTTCTACAAACCTCTCGCTCTTGGAGGCCCAACACCGTCTACAAGAATAGAAGCTCCCGTAGACATCAAGCACTTTTCTGGCGCCGTTGCCGGGGAGGGAAGGTAAACGGCACTCACACATTGGCAAGCCCGGCAACTAAGCACTTTTCCTCCCTCGTCAACTACGCGCCAAGCACTTTTCTGGTGCCGTTGCCGGGGAGGAAAGGTAAAAGGCACTCATACTCCGGTTCCAGTGTAACGTACTTTTCCGGCGCCATTGTGTTTGTGCTCGAAGCTATTTCCTTTAGATCCCGCAATTGCATCTTGTTGTTTCTTGTTTACACTAGTTTGGCATAATGGACAACAATGAGCTTCTTATTCTATTTCCTGATTTAAAACATGGATTGTTTGATGCGAAAATTAAAAAACCTATGAAATCTTATTTGCATGCCTGGTAGTAATATTAGTATGAACGCTTTGAACACCATTGTTGATAATAATATAGAAAGTTCTAAGCTTGGGGAAGCTGGTTTTCATGATCTTTTTAGTCCCCCAAGCATTGAGGAGAAAATTTTCTTTTATGATACTTTGCCTCCTATTTCTGATGATTATAATGATAGTGGTCTTTTGATGCCACTTACTGCGGAGAGTAAATTTTGTTGTGATTATACTATGCCTCCTACACTTGATGAGAATAATAATGATAGCTACTTCGTTGAATTTGCTCCCACTATTACTAATAAAATTGACTATGCCTATGTGGAGAGTAATAATTTTATGCATGAGACTCATGATAAGAATGCTTTATGTGATAGTTATATTGTTGAGTTTGCTCATGATGCTACTGAAAGTTATTATGAGAGAGGAAAATATGGTGGTAGAAATTTTCATGTTACTAAAATGCCTCTCTATGTGCTGAAATTTTTGAAGCTACACTTGTTTTATCTTCCTATGCTTGTCACTTTGCTCTTCATGAACTTGTTTATTTACAAGATTCCTATGCATAGGAAGCATGTTAGAATTAAATGTGTTTTGAATTTGCCTCTTGATGCTCTCTTTTGCTTCGAATACTATTTCTTGCGAGTGCATCATTAAAACTGCTGAGCCCATCTTAATGGCTAAAAAGAAAGAACTTCTTGGGAGATAACCCGTGTGTTATTTTGCTACAGTACTTTGTTTTATATTTGTGTCTTGGAAGTTGTTTACTACTGTAGCAACCTCTCCTTATCTTAGTTTTATGTTTTGTTGTGCCAAGTAAAGTCTTTGATAGTAAAGTAAGTACTAGATTTGGATTACCTGCGTAGAAACAGTTTTCTTTGCTGTCACGAATCTGGGTCTAATTCTCCGTAGGTAACTCAGAAAATTAAGCCAATTTACGTGAGTGATCCTCGGATATGTACGCAACTTTCATTCAATTTGAGCATTTTCATTTGAGCAAGTCTGGTGGCCTAATAAAATCCATCTTTACAGACTTGTTCTGTTTTGACAGATTCTGCCTTTTATTTTGCATTGCCTCTTTTGCTATGTTGGATGAATTTCTTTGATCCATTAATGTCCAAGTAGCTTTATGCAATGTCCAGAAGTGTTAAGAATGATTGTGACACCTCTGAACATGTTAATTTTTATTGTGCACTAACCCTCTAATGAGTTGTTTCGAGTTTGGTGTGGAGGAAGTTTTCAAGGGTCAAGAGAGGAGGATGATATACTATGATCAAGGAGAGTGAAAGCTCTAAGCTTGGGGATGCCCCGGTGGTTCACCCCTGCATATTCTAAGAAGACTCAAGCGTCTAAGCTTGGGGATTCCCAAGGCATCCCCTTCTTCATCGACAACATTATCAGGTTCCTCCCCTGAAACTATATTTTTATTCCGTCACATCTTATGTACTTTACTTGGAGCGTCTGTTTGTTTGTTTCTATTTTTGTTTGTGTTTGAATAAATTGGATTACATCATGCTTGTGTGGGAGAGAGACACGCTCCGTTGGTTCATATGAACACATGTGTTCTTAGCTCATAATATACATGGCGAAGTTTCCTCTTCGTTAAATTGTTATATGGTTGGAATTGGAAAATGATACATGTAGTAAATTGCTATAATGTCTTGGATAATGTGATACTTGGCAATTGTTGTGCTCATGTTTAAGCTCTTGCATCATATGCTTTGCACCTATTAATGAAGAAATACATAGAGCTTGCTAAAATTTGGTTTGCATAATTGGTCTCTCTAAAGTCTAGATAATTTCTAGTATTGAGTTTTGAACAACAAGGAAGACAAGTGTAGAGTCTTATAATGTTTACAATATGTATTTTATGTGAGTTTTGCTGCACCGGTTCATCCTTGTGTTTGTTTCAAATAACCTTGCTAGCCTAAGCCTTGTATCGAGAGGGAATACTTCTCATGCATCCAAAATCCTTGAGCCAACTACTATGCCATTTGTGTCCACCATACCTACCTACTACATGGTATTTCTCCGCCATTCCAAAGTAAATTGCTTGAGTTCTACCTTTAAATAATTCAAAATTTATCACCTCTGATTTGTGTCAATGTTTTATAGCTCATGAGGAAGTATGTGGTGTTTTATCTTTCGATCTTGTCATTTACTTCTGACAGACTTTCACAATGGACTTGATGAGGACTAAGTCCTTGGATGTGCCCGATCTTCACGGATTTGGGTGGAACTCGTGGGGGTAGGTGGATGAACGCGATGAACACGAAGAACGTGAGGGGGAATCGTGGGGATACAACACACACACGCACACAAACCGGTTTTCCCTCGTAGGCCCGATACACCTACTCGATAGAGGTTGCGAGAAAAGACCTTCCGGTAGAAGTCCCGCAAAGAGATCGACAAATCGAAGCTCGCAAGATCTAGAAGGGTGAAAAGACCGGAAGGTTGATGGAAGTGCAAGCAAAAGACCAAATAGGTAGAAGTGCAAGCAAAAGATCAAACAAACGGTAGAAGTCACCAAAGAGATCTTGACAAGTCGATAAGGAGCCCGGGTGGGTACAAGATCATAGATCTAGGTAGGGTTCCCACAAGGGTGAGCTAAGCTCAGGTTTAATTTCACATCAAGTCTAATCTCAGATCTGAGTCAACCAGCCTATTTATAGGTGGGGGCGAAGGGATAAGTTACACGCTGAAAAGTGCTGTTTTGCTGAAGTTCGATGGGGCGGAAGTTCCGGTCATCCTGGGCGGAAGTTCCGGTCACGGCGGAAGTTCCGGTCTTCTGGGCCGGAAGTTCCGGTCGGGCCGGAAGTTCCGGTCAAGTTCCGGCCAAGTTCCGAAAGTCGTCCATTTCCTTGCAGTAACATCCAGTAAGGTTTTCGTGCAATTTCGGAACTTGGGCGGAACTTGGGCGGAAGTTCCGGTGGGCGGAAGTTCCGGTCCCTCGGGGCGGAAGTTCCGGCCTGATGCTTTTTCCTGGGCGCTGGAGGGCATCTCGGGGGCATCTTGGAGGAATCTGGCCGGAAGTTCCGGTCCTGGAGGGCGGAAGTTCCGGCTGGGGCGCTGTAGCTCCATCTTCTTGATTTCCAGCTCTCTCTCCAATGGCTTGCGTCTTGGTCGATGCACCTTTGCGTGTCGTCTTGGCGATGAAGCATATGATGCGGTGAAGACCGAAGGTCGGGCTGCATCATCTCCCCCCACTTGAAAAAGAGTCGTCCTCGACGATAAATCTTCATGAACGTGTAGAGGAGGTAGATGACACCAACGCTTGAATGTCACTTCACTTGTCAAGAACCCTATGAATAGCACAAGAAAAGCCAAGCAACACTCAAAGCATAGCCAATGTTCCACGGGTTTAGCAAGATAGCGCAAGTAGAAGGAGGTCACCTTAGCAAGATGTCGGTGTGCTCTCATTGAGAGATCTTGTGTAGTAGATGTATGGGGTTGAACCCATTCGTTGACGCTCATCCACAAGTCACTTGTACCTTCACACAACAAAGACCAAGCAAAGTATGTTTGTGTGTGATATTGGAGCACATCATCGATGACATGTCCTTTCATGTTCACAACACCGTTAGCACAACACAAATGTATCAAGAATAATGCATATGCAAGGTCAATGTGTAAGAGCTCCATATGAACATCTTCCAAATGTGGAAACACAAAAACTCCAAATTGTGAGACGACCATGGTGTCCATCTCATGTATAAACTCATTTTCATGGGTTCTCTCAAGGCATCGGAAAGAGAAATTGTTCAACATCCTTGAAGCAACAAGTGGAGAATTTGGCAAAAACACATACGGAAGAGTGTCCAAAATATCATCAATATGTGTGCACACAAACCATTGGAAAGAGAAATTGGTCCTCATATTTGGTGCAACACACAACCTATCATCCAAAAAGTTCATCAAAACAACATTTACACAACCGTGTGTGCCAACAAACCAAAAGAAATAGGAATTGGTCAACTTGGTTGAGGCAACACCAACGGTAAGAATCACATCATCATGCTTGCAAAAGAACCAAGAGAAAGAGAAATTGTTCGACATGTTCAATGCAAAGCATGGGAAAGGTATTAGAGCCGGGTTCGATCTTGAACTCACTTGTATTATGCTCTCTAGAGCTCTCTTTGTCAACTCGTGCTCAATCGAGGTTGACATTGGCATTCTTGTACCTACACACACAATAGGCAAAGCAAAGAACGTGTGTGCATGGTATATGAACACATCATCCATCATGATGGTCCATTTCTTTTGCACATCACCATTAGCGTTAAGCAAAGCATCATAATAGATATGGTGAATATGCGGAGTAAACACATGAACATGCTCATCATGGATATAGGCAAAGTCTCCAAAATTTGAGAGAGCTATGGGGGCAATCTCATTTACAAGCATATTAACATTATGGCAAACCAAGCATTGGAAAGAAAAATTGTTCAACATTTTGGTTGCATTAATGGGAGAGTATTGCAAGCATTTAGCACAAAACATGTTCAACATTTTATCATTGTTGTCGACAAACCTAGGGAAAGAACAATTGTTCATCAAGGTTGTCACAACACAAGAATTAGCATCATCATTTTCATTGCAAGCAATACATGGGAAAGAGCAATTGTTCGACATATTGCAAGCAAGAGGAAGTAACTCGAAAGACTCATAGCTTGGCATGGAAATATTATCATAAGCAACTAATTCCACATGATCAACAATAGTGGTATCACAAGTATCACAAGGGAATGTGAAAGAAGCATATGACATAGCAATAGGATCATCCAACTCATGCAAGCTCTCATCAAGCATCATGTCCACTAGTGGGATCATGGCATCATCAACACCTATGTTGGTACCTTTGTACTCCGACTCCTTTGAAGTAGGTGTTGTGGTAGAGGTAGGCTCCATGTGGCCTCCATGTTCATCTTCAATCCAGCATGGTGTGATAGCATCATCTTCATGCACCATGTACATCTTCTCCATGATCGGGAACTCGTCCTCCATGGAACCTAATGAGACACAAGAAAACACACTAGAGGTAGAGGTTAAGTTGTTAGAATGTGAAATGGCCTCCATAGACCTATCAACTACCTCTCTCAACTCACTCGGTGTATCACTCATGTCCTCCAAATGGAAGCACTCAAACTCACATATGGGGTGGGAGTCACTCAACTCACTATCACTCTCACTCAAGTGGGCTAAGTGGCTCTCATGCTCACATGGGATTGGTACCATCTCATCATTCAAGCATATGGGAGTAGGCTCGATTTTCTCATCTCCATGCGCCTCCATTGGTGAAGGGATCATCCCATGCTCACCATTCTCAACTCCATCGCCTCCCATGTTGACACCATTTGATGGCGCTATGGTGTTGTTGAGAGCTAGGCTCGAATCAACGTCACCCTTGACTTGGCCTTCTCGTGCTCCATCTTGAAGTGTGGTCTTCATAGTCGTCATCTTGTCCATCTTCTTGCACCATTCTTTGAACACGATGGTATCTTGAAGTGTCTTGTTGGCGAATTGGGCATCCAATTGGGCGAAGTAGAGCTTATGGGCTTGAGGTGTGTTGCACTCCCACGTCATGTGCTTGTTGGATGTGCACACATCACAATGGAGATTGGGGCATTCCAAAAGATGATGACCGTCTTGTGTGCAACGATAGCATTGGGAGCTACGTGGTCTTGGTGGACAAATCATTGTCATGTTGGCATAAAGTTGTGTAGACCGTCCTTCATCTTGAAGTGTAGACTCCATGGTCTTCATCTTGGGGCTTGAGCTTCTTGTAGGCGCCATTATGGTGGTGGCGGTAGGAGGGGGAAGCACCATGATATGTGGTCCCTCTTTCTTTGCACTTGGCACCATCTTGCTTGTTGGTGTAGCGCCTTGTCTCGCACCATTGGAGATCTTCTCATGTGTAGGCGGTCTTGGAGATGCCATTTTGGTGGTGGCGCTAGGCTTTGTGGACACCATATGGTTGGTGTTGTTGTTCTTTGTAGCCTTGGCCGCTTCATGTCGAGGATCTCGTCTTCTTGCATCATCACCATGTCTTGGGGGGTGTCGTCGAAGATCCTTGGTAGGTGTTGGTCGATGGCGAACATGAGGTGACTTGTGTCGGTGATGGTCATGTGGTGATGTATGTCGATGGTGGTCATGAGGTGGTGATGGTCGACGACGATCATGAGGTGACTTGTGTCGGCGACGGTCATGTGGTGATGCATGTCGATGGTGGTCATGAGGTGGTGATGGTCGACGATGATCATGAGGTGACTTGTGTCGATGACGATCCTCGGCATGCCTAGATGATGGTTCATGAGGCTTGGCACTTTGCTTGTGGCGCCTTCTTGAGCTTGGAGGAGAGTGTCGATGGCGATCATGAGGGGGCGCTCTTGGTGTTTCATAGGATGAGCTCGACGTAGATGATCATGTGCATATGCACTCTCATGGTTGCGCCGTCTTGGAGGTCCTCTATCTTCATATGTAGTTCCATTAGCCAAGATGGGGAACTTGTAGGCACCGGTCTTGTTCAAGGTGGGGTCGAAGCTAGGCTCCACCATGGTGTCGATGTCGTGCTCGAGGTAGTGCTCGGTGCTATGCTCCATCGTGGTGTCGTAGTCGAGGTAGTGCTCGGTGCGGTGCTCCATCATGGTGTCGTAGTCGTAGTCGAGGTAGTGCTCCACCATGTCGTCGTGGTCGTAGTCGTGGTCGAGGTAGTGCTCAACCATGTCGTCGTGGTCGTAGTCGTGGTCGAGGATGTGCTCAACCATGTCGTCGTGGCCGTAGTCGAGCTCGGAGTGGTTGTCCACCATGTTGTCCATGCTTGGCGAGTCATGGTCGGTGTAGGGATGCTCGATGTCGGTCATGTCGCCAATGCATGTGGAGCCATAGTCGGTGTCGGGCTCCCCATGGTCCTCCATATCCGCGGTGCTTGCGGAGCTATCACAATCATCGGACTCCATGTCGTCCTCCGTAGGTTCATCCTCACTATCCATGTTAGTCTATAGGATTGGTGTATATATGGTGGAAGGAAAACTACCAAAAGGGTCAAAACTTGGAAACCAAAATCGAAAAGGTGTTTCAAGGCGGAGGGCAACCGATATGTATGCACACACACAAAACCAAAAACTCTATATGGTGTTAGGTATGGATGTGGAAGCCAAATGGAAGAACCAAACGAAAAGTCTATTGTCAAAAGTGGGTAAGATCCAAAAGTCACAAGTCAAAGGCGGTGATCACAAAAGGCATACACAAGGAGGAACACACGCGTGGGACAAAATGGGGTTAGCGCGACTTGGAAAATGAGCACGAACAAAATTGGTCCTAGCGAAGACTACTAGCTCGGTGTCACGCCAACACAAGAGAGACCGTGGCTTGGTTGCAAAATTGAGAAGCAACTAGATTTGCGCAAGACGCCTCTCTTCTCTTTTCTCTCTTTTGCTTATAAGCTTTGGACTCTTTTGTGTATAGGTGTCACCACACTCTTTTTCTTTCTCTTTTTGTATTTTCTTTCTCACTATGCAAGGATGCTACTATCTATGTAAGTATGTCACACTTCTTTTGCTTATCTTTTCACACGAGCTTGCTTCGTAGCTTTGCTCAACACACGCACACCCTCACGGTCGGGACGCTTGCGCAATGCTTCGCAACACTAGAAAGCCACTCTCGATAGGAAAGGTACGCAAAAGAGGCTAAGGCTACAAGTTAGGAGCAAGTTATACCACTTGATGATGGTGGCCGACGACCTTGTACTTGCTATGGTGGAGGTGTCAAAAGAACCGCTTGGATCTTCGGGGTGCCGTCGTCGTTGTCGATGTTGCGGAAGCTTTGTGGTTGCTTGAAATGGCACACAAACCGAAGTCCAAACACAAGTGGGTTAGTGCCAAAACGAAAAACGAAGGTTGCTGTCAAAATTTCGGCCAGGCGGAACTTCCGGTCCTGAGGGGCGGAACTTCCGGTCCCGGGCGGAACTTCCGGTCCTGCCGGGCGGAACTTCCGGTCGCAATCAGATCTGCGTGCTGTTCGTCGATTTGGGCGGAAATCCGGGCCGAAAATCTTCGAATTCGCGGAAAATTTGGCACTAAAAGCTGTGGGAAGGTGGGGGAATTGCAGATCAACACCAAAGACAAGTTTCTATTGGACCAAAACCACCAAAAACTCAACAAATCGCGAGATCGATCCAAGGCCAATTTGGGGCTATTTTTTGGGAAAATTTTTTGAGAAAATTTTTGGGCGAAATTGGTGGAATTGGGGGCTGTGGGGGTCAAATCCGTGGCAACCTAAGAGCTGCTGATACCATATGATGAGGACTAAGTCCTTGGATGTGCCCGATCTTCACGGATTTGGGTGGAACTCGTGGGGGTAGGTGGATGAACGCGATGAACACGAAGAACGTGAGGGGGAATCGTGGGGATACAACACACACACGCACACAAACCGGTTTTCCCTCGTAGGCCCGATACACCTACTCGATAGAGGTTGCGAGAAAAGACCTTCCGGTAGAAGTCCCGCAAAGAGATCGACAAATCGAAGCTCGCAAGATCTAGAAGGGTGAAAAGACCGGAAGGTTGATGGAAGTGCAAGCAAAAGACCAAATAGGTAGAAGTGCAAGCAAAAGATCAAACAAACGGTAGAAGTCACCAAAGAGATCTTGACAAGTCGATAAGGAGCCCGGGTGGGTACAAGATCATAGATCTAGGTAGGGTTCCCACAAGGGTGAGCTAAGCTCAGGTTTAATTTCACATCAAGTCTAATCTCAGATCTGAGTCAACCAGCCTATTTATAGGTGGGGGCGAAGGGATAAGTTACACGCTGAAAAGTGCTGTTTTGCTGAAGTTCGATGGGGCGGAAGTTCCGGTCATCCTGGGCGGAAGTTCCGGTCACGGGCGGAAGTTCCGGTCTTCTGGGCCGGAAGTTCCGGTCGGGCCGGAAGTTCCGGTCAAGTTCCGGCCAAGTTCCGAAAGTCGTCCATTTCCTTGCAGTAACATCCAGTAAGGTTTTCGTGCAATTTCGGAACTTGGGCGGAACTTGGGCGGAAGTTCCGGTGGGCGGAAGTTCCGGTCCCTCGGGGCGGAAGTTCCGGCCTGATGCTTTTTCCTGGGCGCTGGAGGGCATCTCGGGGGCATCTTGGAGGAATCTGGCCGGAAGTTCCGGTCCTGGAGGGCGGAAGTTCCGGCTGGGGCGCTGTAGCTCCATCTTCTTGATTTCCAGCTCTCTCTCC
>NC_061510.1:193461563-193481448 GCF_022539505.1 Lolium rigidum | reverse complement strand
ACCTCCGCCTCAAGACCGTCAAGTGCAGCCCCGCCTATCGTCGACGCTTCACCATGGTCAAGGAGTCCCCCAAGTGGACCAACAACACCAACCCCCGCCATATACGTCAAGGTGAACTCCTTCCTCTCTATGGTCGATCTCAACACCAACTTGAATGGTATGCTACCTCATGCCTATCATCATGGTATCTATAGGTGCCGACGTTGACAAGGACCAAGGGAGAAGGAACTCCCATGGTGCAAGGAAGAAGGAAGAAGAAGAAGGAAAGAAGAGGAAGAAGAGGCGGGAGGAAGAGGCCCAGCCGGCCCAGAGGCCGGTCAGACCGGGCCACAGACCGGCCAGGCCGGCCCCAGGGCCGGTCAGACCGGACCCCAGACCGGATCCACCCCGGCGCCAACCAGAGGGACTTTTGCGAACTTCCCGGTCTGGCGCCCGGTTGACCAGGTTCTACGCTGGCCGGCCCGGTCTGCAGCCCGGTTGGCGCCCAGTTGACCGGATTTCGCGGGTTCGACTCGACAGGAAACTGCCCGAGTCGGTCCACCGCGTACCTATTCGACCCAAGTCGCCTTGTATCTCTATATAAGCACCTAGGTCATCGCCTTTACTCCTTAGACAAGATTTTAGGCTTAGACATGGATATGAGCTTTGTCTCCCTAGGGTTTCATCCCCTTTGTATCAAGGCTACCCTTGTTGGATGATTGGATTTGGTGTGTGAGATTCTAGTGCTACCACTCTCTCTCCCACTCCTAGATTCATCTCCCTCACCAATCTCTCACACGGAATTCTACTTCGCGTCTCTTCCGGGTGATTCTATTGGCGTGGTCCATCGAGCCACGGGGGTAAGATTGTATCGGGTAGGTGTGTGTGCGTGAGTTCCTCGTGTTCTTCGTGTTCATCGTGTTCTTCGCGCTCTCCCTCTCTTTCCCCTTTGGATTTCGGGTCAATCGCGAGATCGGGCCACACACGGGGTCTTAGACCTCATCATATGGTATCAGCAGCTCTTGGTTACCGCGATTTTGACCCTCCACCCACCCGATTTCGTTTCTAGAAAATTTTCCAAAAAATAGCCCCAAATTGCCTTTGGACGGATCTGTGATTTGGTTGCGTTTTGAGTGGTTTTGGTCCATGGATTCGGTGTTGTTGTGATGGATCTACTATTTCCCCAACTTTTAGCCCCCAATTCCATCGTTTCCCGTCGATTTGCTCTTTTGGTTTTGGTTTGGGGAAGAACAGGAGAGAGAAACCGCGAAATCCGGTTGAGAAATCCGGTCAACCGGACCACAGACCGGACCAGCCGGTCCAGCACCCGGCAGACCGGGCGCCAACCGGACCAGCCGGTCCACCGTCCGGTCCAACCGGATCCCAGACCGGGCGCCGTTCCGCGCCCTCCTCCGAGCTCGTTTCCGGCGACCACCACCACCACCACCACCATCATCGCAGGTATAACTTGCAGCTTTCCCTTGTAGCCCTTTTCCTTTTGCGATCTATCCTATCGAGCATTGCTTGTTTAGTGTTGCGAGACATTGCACGTGGCCCCGATTGTGAGGTGTGTGTGTAGTGTGGAGTAAAGCTTCCAAGCAAACACTCGTGTGGCAAGATAGCAAAAGCAAGGCTAACGCTAACATAGTGCGTGAAAAAGCCCCAAAAACACAAAAAGAGTGCGAGTCGCATCATACATACAAAAGAGTGCAAGTGCCACCATAGATACAAAAGAGTGCAAGTGCCACCGTATACAAAAGAGTCATAAGCTTTTAAGCAAAAGAGAGAAGAGAAGAGAGGCCGCATGTGAATCTTGTTGTCTCTTCGTTTGCAACCAAAGCTTTGATCTCTTCTTGTGTTAGTGTGACACCGAGCACCCTTGATTAAGGGCTTCTTACACTTTTCCGCTCATTCCTTGGTCGCACTAACCCCGTTCATCTCGTGTGTGCGTTCCATATATTTTCCGTGTTTATAGTGATCATCGCTTTGACATTTGATTTTTGGAGTTCAACCACTCTTGACAATACACTTGATTTCGGATTTCGTCTTTTGGCTTTCCACCACACTCACCTACCACCATATTTGCTAGCTTTTGCGTGTGTCTTTGTGTGAGTACCCGATACAATTGCTCTAACTCTCGGTTTGTTGGATCACCCCAATCTTGTCATACCACGGTAAGGTTGCGAGGTAGTGTTCTTCCACTAACATACACCATATAGATATTGTCTTGCTAACATGGATAGCGAAGAAGAGGATACGGAGGACTACATGGAGCACTTCGAGGAGGATACCTCTTCAAGCACCGCGGATGTGGAGGAACATGTGGAGCTCGACACCGACTATGGCTCCACAAGCATCATCAACATGACCGACATCGCGGAGCTCTACACCGACTATGGCTCCGAGAGCATCGCCAACATGGACGACATGGTGGAGCACCACCTTGAGGATGACATCGACGAGCTCTACATCGACAATGGCTCATCAAGCATGGACGAAATGGTGGAGCAACGCCACACCTACGACATCGACACCATGGCGGAGCCTCACCTCGACTCCACCTTGAACACCGCCGATGCTTCCACATACCCCTACTTGGCCAATGGAGCTACATATGAAGATCGAGGATCTCCACAATGGCACCATCATATGGATCATCAAGAGCGTCCCCAACATGTTCGGCATCGACACACTTCTCCGAGCTCCACAAGGCGCCATCATGAGAGTGCCTATGCACAAGATCATCGACATCACGGACATCATGTGGAGCATCAAGAGCGTCCCCAACATGATCGCCATCGACACGCTTCTCCAAGCTCCACAAGGCACAACAAGCAACATGCCAAGTCGCATGAGCCATCTTCTAGGCGTGGCAAGGACCGTCATCGACTCACACCATTGCATGATAGTCGTTGACCACCACCATCTCATGGTCTACATCGACATCCGCCCACACATGATCTTCGACGACACCACTTGATGTAGCCCCACCCAAGGTCGACACTACATCAAGACCGACAAGCCCTCCTCGTGGTCCAATGACACGAGCTCGAGCCCAAGCACTACACCAAGAGGTGAATTCGCTCCTTTCCTCATATGCTTTTGACACCCCTTTGGATGGCGTGCTACTTCATGCAAATACCCTATGTTCAATCAGGTACATCGACCAAGACGCAAGCCATGGAGACCAAGCCAATGAAGAGAGACCTGGAAATGATGAAGATGGAGCTACAGCGCCCAGGCCAGAACTTCCGCCCCCCAGGACCGGAACTTCCGGCCAGATACCTCCCAGATGCCTTCCAGATGCCTTCCAGATGCCTTCCAGCGCCCAGAGAAATGGATCAGGCCGGAACTTCCGCCCCCGAGGGACCGGAACTTCCGCCCATTCGGAACTTCCGCCCAAGTTCCGCCCAAGTTCCGAAATTACGCCAAAACGCCCCTGGATGTTACTGCAAGGAAATTGGCCATATTTGGAACTAGGCCGGAACTTGGCCGGAACTTCCGGCCCCCAAGACCGGAACTTCCGCCCCTGACCGGAACTTCCGCCCAAGACGGCCGGAACTTCCGCCCCATCGAACTTCAGCACAACAGCACTTTTCAGCGTGTAACTTATCCCTTCGCCCCCACCTATAAATAGGCTCGTTGGCTCAGATCTGAGATTAGACTTGATGTGAAATTAAACCTGAGCTTAGCTCACCCTTGTGGGAACCCTACCTAGATCTTTGATCTTGTACCCACCCGGGCTCCTTAACGACTCGTGAAGATCTCTTTGGTGACTTCTACCGTTTGTTTGATCTTTTGCTTGCACTTCTACCTATTTGGTCTTTTGCTTGCACTTCTATCAACCTTCCGGTCTTTTCACCCTTCTAGATCTTGCGAGCTTCGATTTGTCGATCTCTTTGCGGGACTTCTACCGGAAGGTCTTTTCCTGCAACCTCTATCGAGTTGGTGGTTCGGTCCAACGAGGGAAAACCGATTGTGTGCGTGTGTGTGTTGTATCCCCACGATTCCCCTCGCGTTCTTTGTGTTCATCTTGTTCATCCACCTCCCCCACGAATTCCACCCAAATCCGTGAAGATCGGGCACATCCTTGGGCTTAGCCCTTATCATATGGTATCAGGAGCTCTTTGGTTGACACGGATTTGACCCCCACAACCCCCAATTCCACCAATTTCGCCCAAAAATTTCCCAAATTTTTTTCCCAAAAAATAGCCCCAAATTGGCCTTGGTTGGATCTCGCGATTTGTTGAGTTTTTGGTGGTTTTGGTCCAATAGAAACTTGTCTTTGGTGTTGATCTGCAATTCCCCCACCTTCCCACAGCTTCTAGTGCCAAATTTTCCGCGAATTCGAAGATTTTCGGCCCGGATTTCCGCCCAAATCGAAGAACAGCCCGCAGATCTGATTGCGAACGGAAGTTCCGCCCGGCAGAACCGGAAGTTCCGCCCGGGACCGGAAGTACCGCCCCTCAGGACCGGAAGTTCCGGCCAGCCGAAATTTAGACAGCATCCTACGTTTTTCGTTTTGGCACTAACCCCTTGTGTTTGGACTTTGGTTTGTGTGCCATTTCAGCTACCACAAAGCTTCCGCAACATCGACAACGACGACGGCACCCCGAGGATCCAAGCGGTTCATTTGACACCTTCCACCATAGCAAGTTCAAGATCGTCGGCCACCGTCATCAAGTGGTATAACTTGCTCCTAACTTGTAGCGCTAGCTTCCTTTGCGTACCTTTCCTATCGAGAGTGGCTTTCTAGTGTTGCGAAGCATTGCGCAAGCGTCCCGACCGTGAGGGTGTGCGTGTGTTGAGCAAAGCTACGAAGCAAGCTCGTTGTGAAAAGATAAGCAAAAGAAGTGTGACATACTTACATAGATAGTAGTATCCTTGCATAGTGAGAAAAAGAAAGAAAAATACAAAAAGAAAAAAGTGTGTGAGTGACACCTATACACAAAAGAGTCCAAAGCTTTTAAGCAAAAGAGAGAAAAGAGAAGAGAGGCGTCTTGCGCAAATCTTGTTGCTTCTCAATTTTGCAACCAAGCCACGGTCTCTCTTGCGTTAGCGTGACACCGAGCTAGTAGTCTTCGTTAGAACCAATTTTGTTCGTGCTCATTTTCCCGTCACGCTAACCCCATTTTGTCCCACGTGTGTGTTCCTCCTTGTGTATGCCTTTTGTGATCACCGCTTTTGACTTGTGACTTTTGGATCTTACCCACTTTTGACAATAGACTTTTCGTTTGGTTCTTCCATTTGGCTTTCCACATCCATACCTAACACCATATAGAGTTTTTGTTTTTGTGTGTGTGCATACATATCGGTTGTCCTCCGACTTGAAAAACCTTTTCGATTTTGGTTTGCAAGTTTTGACATTTTTGGTAGTTTTCCTAACCACCCACCACATAGTTCTTGTTTTAGTTTGTAACCATGTCTAGTGGAGAAGGGAACCAACTACCCATGACGCGGCACCAACATTGGATCGCTACTCAAGCCGTCAACAAGAGTATACATGACCTCATGGCAAGGATGGATGAGATCGTCTTACGCTATGAAGAACGAGCTCAAGTGCAAAGAAGGGACCTCAATGTCCAAGTGCAAGACCTCCATGACAAGCTTGATACTCAAGGCCAAGAGATGAAGGACACACTTGCTACTCAAGGTCAACAAAACATGGCAAGCATGAGAAGACAAGAAGAAAGGTTGGCACGCCTTGAACAAGCTATTGCCAACATCGCCAACAATCGAAGCCACCACTCAAGGTCTTCGCGCTCTCATAGTTCAAGGTCACGAGCTCCTACACCATCTCACCATGATTCCAATGAAGACCCACGCAACCATAATGTGGATGTTCAAGTGCTTCACCAACAAGCTCTAGAAGTGGAGCAAGCTCGAGTTCGACTTGTCCAAGAACGTCAACGCCTTGAAGAAGAGCGCCTTCAACAAGAGAATCTCCATGCTCAATTCCAACAAGAGCAAGAACGCCTTCGACATGATCAAGAGCTAGTTCGAGCAAGGGAACAAGAGCGTCTCCGCAATGAACAACAAGCACTTGAAGAGCAAGAGCGACAACGACAAGTACAAGAAGCTCAAGCTAGAAGACAACGCTTTCATGAGGAGGAACAAAGGCAAGCGCACCAAGAGCGCCAAATCATCAATGTTGCTCAACATCAACGCCCTCAAGGTCAAGATAATTGCCGCCATCATGATGATCGACCTCATGGTAGAAGACCACCTCCAAGGGCGAGACATGAAGAATCAAGTCATCACCAAGCATCAAGTGAAGAAAGTGTGATGCCTTGACACCTCTACAACAATGATGATCAAGATGAAGGTCATGGAAGACCACCTCCTCCTCAACAAAATAGAAGCAACAATAGAGATGCTCAAGGTCCACAACCTCAACCTCCACCACGCCAAGACCATGGTGAAGAAAGGCCACCGCCTAGACGCAATGACCGCAATGAGGAAGAAATCTTTGGGAAGCTAAAGTTCACCATGCCCAAGTTCCAAGGAGAGGAAGACCCCGATGCATACTTGTCTTGGGTCCTCAAGGTTGACAAGATATTCCGCATCCACAACTTCTCCGAAGCAAAGAAAGTTGCCATGGCATCACTTGAGTTTGAGGCATATGCAAATGTTTGGTGGGAAGAAGTAAACAAGAAGTGTGAGAAGGAACACTTAGAGCCCATTGACACATGGGAAGAGATGCAAGAAGTCATGCACACCCGCTTTGTGCCCACCCACCACAAACGAGACCTCTTCAACAAGCTCACCCAACTCAAGCAAAGCTTCAAGTCCGTTGAGGAATACTACAAGGAGATGCACATGACCATGATGAGTGCGAATGTGGATGAGCGAGAAGAGCAAACAATGGCAAGGTTCTTGAATGGATTGAACATCCCCGTCAAGAGGATAGTGGAATTCTTGCCTTACACCAACATGGTTGAGTTACTTCATCAAGCTACAAGGGCCGAGCGCCCAGTGCGAGAAGACTTAGCAAATGCAAAGTCCAAGAACTTCTTCGCCGCAAGAAATGCAACAAATGCCTCTTCAAGCATCATGAATACAAATGCAATTGCCTCCAAGGATCCTCCAAAGCAAGCACGAAGTGCCATCAAGACAACAAGCTTCAAGCCGGAGCAATCAACTATGTCCTCCAAAGCTTCCACCGGATCTAGTAACATCACTTGCTTCAAATGTGGTGCCCAAGGACATAAATCTTTTGAGTGCACAAACACAAGAGTCATGATAACTCGGAACGATGGGAATGTGGACTACTTAAGTGAAGATGCATATGAAGCCTTGGTGAAAGCCGCAACAACACTTGAAGATGAGGAGTTGGAAAACCATGAGAATGTCTTATGCGAGCATGATGCAAGCCCATCACTTGTGGTGACCAAAGTGTTGACAACCCATGCAATTCCCAATGAAGACCAAAGGTGCAACATCTTCCAAACAAGAGCCGGAATCAATGGCAAGTCAATAAAGGTTATCATCGATGGAGGGAGTTGCCACAACCTTGCAAGCACCGAACTATGCTCCAAGCTCAACCTTCCGCTCCGGAAGCACAACCACCCTTACCATATACAATGGCTTAGTGACAACGGAAATGTGAAGATACAACACACCATCACAATATCCTTCAAGATTGGCGCCTATGAAGACACCGTTGATTGTGATGTCGTGCCCATGACGGTGTGCCACATGCTACTTGGTCGCCCTTGGCAATATGACAAAAGAGCAAACCATGATGGCTACACAAATGCCTATAGCTTCAAGGTCGGCGACAAGTCTTTCATCCTACGCCCAATGACTCCTAGCCAAGTAATTGCCGACAATGCAAATGCTTTAGCGAGGGCTACGGAAGCTACTATCCCTAGTGAGATGAGAGGTGAGAGAGTGACCAACCACAAAGAAAGTGAGCGCCACAAGCCATATGTGAGTGAGATGAAGAGTGTCCTCATAGCCACCAAGAGTGAGATGAGAGAAGTGCACCACAACCCATCCACCAAATTGCACTATGTGCTCATTTGCAATGGGCCACCCTCGGAGACTAACAACTTAACAACACTTCCTTCGTCTTTGTTGTCTCTTTTGAAGGACCTCCAAGATGTCTTCCCCGACGAGCTTCCTCCTGGACTACCATCGCTTCAAGGCATAGAGCACCACATCGACTTCATGCAAGGCGCCACACTACCAAAAGGTACCACTCACCACACCAAGACCGACGGACAAGAGGAAATGCAACGTCCTACTGATGCGTGTAGTTGACACGTCCGTTGGGAACCCCAAGAGGAAGGTGTGATGCGCACAGCGGCAAGTTTCCCTCAGTAAGAAACCAAGGTTTAATCGAACCAGTAGGATTCAAGAAGCACGTTGAAGGTTGATGGCGGCGGGATGTAGTGCGGCGCAACACCGGAGATTCCGGCGCCAACGTGGAACCTGCACAACACAACCAAAGTACTTTGCCCCAACGAAACAGTGAGGTTGTCAATCTCACCGGCTTGCTGTAACAAAGGATTAACCGTATTGTGTGGAAGATGATTGTTTGCGGAGAAAACAGTAGAAACAAGTATTGCAGCAGATTTGTATTTCAGTATTAAAAGAATGGACCGGGGTCCACAGTTCACTAGAGGTGTCTCTCCCGTAAGATAAAAGCATGTTGGGTGAACAAATTACAGTCGGGCAATTGACAAATAGAGAGAGCATACCAATGCACATACATGACATGATAAGTATAGTGAGATTTAATTGGGCATTACGACAAAGTACATAGACCGCCATCCAACTGCATCTATGCCTAAAAAGTCCACCTTCCGAGTTATCGTCCGAACCCCCTCCAGTATTAAGTTGCTAACAACGGACAACTGCATTAAGTATGGTGCGTAATGTAATGAACAACTACATCCTCGGACATAGCGCCAATGTTTTATCCCTAGTGGCAACGAGCACAACACAACCTTAGAACTTTCTCGTCACTCGTCCCGGTGTCAATGCGGGCATGAACCCACTATCGAGCATAAATACTCCCTCTTGGAGTTAAAAGCAAAAACTTGGCCGAGCCTCTACTAGTAACGGAGAGCATGCAAGATCATAAACAACACATATGTAATAACTTGATAATTAACATGACATGGTATTCTCTATTCATCGGATCCCGACAAACACAACATATAGAATTACAGATAGATGATCTTGATCATGTTAGGCAGCTCACAAGATCCAACAATGAAGCACAATGAGGAGAAGACAACCATCTAGCTACTGGTATGGACCCATAGTCCAGGGGTGAACTACTCACTCATCACTCCGGAGGCGACCATGGCGGTGTAGAGTCCTCCGGGAGATGAATCCCCCTCCGGCGAGGGTGCCGGAGGAGATCTCCGGGATCCCCGAGATGGGATCGGCGGCGGCGGCGTCTCGGTAAGGTTTTCCGTATCGTGGTTTTTCGCATCGGGGGTTTCGCGACGGAGGCTTTAAGTAGGCGGAAGGGCAGAGTCGGGGCCCGACGAGGGGCCCACACCATAGGCGGCGCGGCCCCCCTTGGCCGCGCCGCCATGTGGTGTCGCCACCTCGTGGCCCCACTTCGTATGTTCTTCGGTCTTCCGGAAGCTCCGTGGAAAAATAGGCCCCTGGGTCTTCGTTTCGTCCAATTCCGAGAATATTTCGTTACTAGGATTTCTGAAACCAAAAACAGCAGAAAACGAGAAGCGGCACTTCGGCATCTTGTTAATAGGTTAGTTCCGGAAAATGCACGAATATGACATAAAGTGTGCATAAAACATGTAGGTATTATCAATAATATGGCATAGAACATAAGAAATTATCGATACGTCGAGACGTATCAAGCATCCCCAAGCTTAGTTCTCGCTCGTCCCGAGCGAGTAAAACGATAACAAAGATAATTTCTGAAGTGATATGCCATCATAACCTTGATCATACTATTTGTAAACATATGTAGTGAATGCAGCGATCAAAACAATGGTAATGACATGAGTAAACAAGTGAATCATAAAGCAAAGACTTTTCATGAATAGTACTTCAAGACAAGTATTTATAAGTCTTGCATAAGAGTTAACTCATAAAGCAATAAATCAAAGTAAAGGTATTGAAGCAACACAAAGGAAGATTAAGTTTCAGCTGTTGCTTTCAACTTGTAACATGTATATCTCATGGATAATTGTCAACATAGAGTAATATAACAAGTACAATATGCAAGTATGTAGGAATCAATGCACAGTTCACACAAGTGTTTGCTTCTTGAGGTGGAGAGAAATAGGTGAACTGACTCAACATAAAAGTAAAGAGAATGGTCCTTCAAAGAGGAAAGCATCGATTGCTATATTTGTGCTAGAGCTTTTATTTTGAAAACATGAAACAATTTTGTCAACGGTAGTAGTAAAGCATATGAGTTATGTACATTATATCTTACAAGTTGCAAGTCTCATGCATAGTATACTAATAGTGCCCGCACCTTGTCCTAATTAACTTGGACTACCGGATCTTTGCAATGCACATGTTTTGACCAAGTGTCACAATGGGGTACCTCCATGCCGCCCGTACAAAGGTCTAAGGAGAAAGCTCGCATTTTGGATTTCTCGCTTTTGATTATTCTCAACTTAGACATCCATACCGGGACAACATGGACAACGAGATAATGGACTCCTCTTTAATGCATAAGCATGTGGCAACAATTATTATTCTCATATGAGATTGAGGATATATGTCCAAACTGAAACTTCCACCATGAATCATGGCTTTAGTTAGCGGCCCAAAGTTCTTCTCTAACAATATGCATGCTCCAACCATGAAGGTGGTAGATCTCTCTTGCTTCGGACAAGACGGACATGCATAGCAACTCACATGATATTCAACAAAGAATAGTTGATGGCGTCCCCGTAAGCATGGTTATCGCACAACAAGCAACTTAATAAGAGATAAAGTGCATAAGTACATATTCAATACCACAATAGTTTTTAAGCTATTTGTCCCATGAGCTATATATTGCAAAGGTGAATGATGGAATTTTAAAGGTAGCACTCAAGCAATTTACTTTGGAATGGCGGATAAATACCATGTATTAGGTAGGTATGGTGGACACAAATGGCATAGTGGTTGGCTCAAGTATTTTGGATGCATGAGAAGTATTCCCTCTCGATACAAGGTTTAGGCTAGCAAGGTTATTTGAAACAAACACAAGGATGAACGGTACAGCAAAACTCACATAAAAGACATATGTTAAACATTATAAGACTCTACACCGTCTTCCTTGTTGTTCAAAACTCAATACTAGATATTATCTAGACTCTAGAGAAACCAAATATGCAAACCAAATTAGCAAGCTCTAAGTGTTTCTTCATTAATGGGTGCAAAGTATATGATGCAAGAGCTTAAACATGAGCACAACAATTGCCAAGTATCAAATTATCCAAGACATTTTAGAGTTACTACATGTAGCATTTTCCAATTCCAACCATATAACAATTTAACGAAGATGAAACCTCGCCATGAATACTATGAGTAGAGCCTAAGGACATACTTGTCCATATGCTACAGCGGAGCGTGTCTCTCTCCCATAAAGTGAATGCTAGGATCCATTTTATTCAAACAAAACAAAAACAAAAAGCAAACCGACGCTCCAAGCAAAGTACATAAGATGTGACGGAATAAAAATATAGTTTCGGGGAGGAACCTGATAATGTTGTCGATGAAGAAGGGGATGCCTTGGGCATCCCCAAGCTTAGACGCTTGAGTCTTCTTAGAATATGCAGGGGTGAACCACCGGGGCATCCCCAAGCTTAGAGCTTTCACTCTCCTTGATCATATTGCATCATACTCCTCTCTTGATCCTTGAAAACTTCCTCCACACCAAACTCGAAACAACTCATTAGAGGGTTAGTGCATAATAAAAATTCACATGTTCAGAGGTGACACAATCATTCTTAACACTTCTTGACATTTCATAAAGCTACTGGACATTAATGGATCAAAGAAATTCATCCAACATAGCAAAAGAGGCAATGCGAAATAAAAGACAGAATCTGTCAAAACAGAACAGTCCGTAAAGATGGATTTTATTAGGCCACCAGACTTGCTCAAACGAAAATGCTCAAATTGAATGAAAGTTGCGTACATATCTGAGGATCATGCTCGTAAATTGGCTTAATTTTCTGAGCTACCTACAGGGAGATAGACCCAGATTCGTGACAGCAAAGAAATCTGGAAGCTGCGCGATAATCCAAATCTAGTACTTACTTTACTATCAAAGACTTTACTTGGCACAACAAAACATAAAACTAAGATAAGGAGAGGTTGCTACAGTAGTAAACATATTCCAAGACACAAATATAAAATAAAGTACTGTAGTAAAAACATGGGTTGTCTCCCATAAGCGCTTTTCTTTAACGCCTTTCAGCTAGGCGCAGAAAGTGTATCTCAAGTGTTATCGAAGAGTGGTGCACCTACAGCGGGGTTTGGAGTTTTCTCAACCATGCATAGTATATTGGATACATAAGTTTCAGCGTCTCCCTTCTCATTAGTCTTGGGCTCGC
Organism: Lolium rigidum; assembly: GCF_022539505.1. NCBI lineage: Eukaryota > Viridiplantae > Streptophyta > Magnoliopsida > Poales > Poaceae > Lolium > Lolium rigidum. Next base: position 193,468,924 of record NC_061510.1, on the reverse strand, counting down.
TACTCTCATCGAACAAATTTTCAGGAACAAGCCAAGCATAGTTATGTTCTAGTGCATCATTCATAACTTGGAGTTTACATGGTATTGGTGCTTTGATCTCCCCACCATCATTAATATTATTAGTGTACCTTATTCTTTCCATGTCCATTTTTTCAAGGAGACCAACAAAATTAGTATGAGAACCGAGCATATTAAATTTAGCAAATACCTTTCTAGCCTCTCTTGCTAGACCACCAAATTCTCTAAGAAGGGTTTCTAATACAAAATCTTTCTTTTCCCCCTCTTCCAAATCACCAAGTGTAAGACACATGTGTTGGATTATAGGATTTAGATTAACAAATTTAGTTTCCAACGAGCGAACTAAAGCAGCAACGAGCAATTTCATAAGTGGGAGCAAGGTCTACCAAGTGTCTATCTTCAAAATCTTCAATGGTACTAACATGGGTGAAAAATTCTTCTATATTGTTTCTCCCAATGATAGACCCGCGTCCTACTCGGTATGTTCTTTGTGGTAAAATTAAAAGGAAACATGATGAAATAAGTAAAGTAAATGCAAGTAACTAATTTTTTTGTGTTTTTAATATAGCAAACAAGATAGTAAATAAAGTAAAGCTAGCAACTAATTTTTTTGTGTTTTGAAATAATGCAGCAAACAAAGTAGTAAATAAAATAAAGCAAGACAAAAACAAAGTAAATAGATTGGGAAATGGAGACTCCCCTTGCAGCGTGTCTTGATCTCCCCGGCAGCGGCGCCAGAAATTTGCTTGATGCGTGTAGTTGACACGTCCGTTGGGAACCCCAAGAGGAAGGTGTGATGCGCACAGCGGCAAGTTTCCTTCAGTAAGAAACCAAGGTTTAATCGAACCAGTAGGAGTCAAGAAGCACGTTGAAGGTTGATGGCGGCGGGATGTAGTGCGGCGCAACACCAGAGATTCCGGCGCCAACGTGGAACCTGCACAACACAACCAAAATACTTTGCCCCAACGAAACAGTGAGGTTGTCAATCTCACCGGCTTGCTGTAACAAAGGATTAACCGTATTGTGTGGAAGATGATTGTTTGCGAGAGAAAACAAGTAAAACAAGTATTGCGAGCAGATTTGTATTTCAGTATTAAAAGAATGGACCGGGGTCCACGAGTTCACTAGAGGTGTCTCTCCCGTAAGATAAAAGCATGTTGGGTGAACAAATTACAGTCGGGCAATTGACAAATAGAGAGAGCATAACAATGCACATACATGACATGATAAGTATAGTGAGATTTAATTGGGCATTACGACAAAGTACATAGACCGCCATCCAACTGCATCTATGCCTAAAAAGTCCACCTTCGGAGTTATCGTCCGAACCCCTCCAGATATTAAGTTGCTAACAACAGACAATTGCATTAAGTATGGTGCGTAATGTAATCAACAACTACATCCTCGGACATAGCGCCAATGTTTTATCCGTAGTGGCAACAAGCACAACACAACCTTAGAACTTTCCGTCACTTGTCCCGGTGTCAATGCGGGCATGAACCCACTATCGAGCATAAATACTCCCTCTTGGAGTTAAAAGCAAAAACTTGGCCGAGCCTCTACTAGTAACGGAGAGCATGCAAGATCATAAACAACACATATGTAATAACTTGATAATTAACATGACATGGTATTCTCTATCCATCGGATCCCGACAAACACAACATATAGAATTACAGATAGATGATCTTGATCATGTTAGGCAACTCACAAGATCCAACAATGAAGCACAATGAGGAGAAGACAACCATCTAGCTACCGCTATGGACCCATAGTCCGAGGGGTGAACTACTCACTCATCACTCCGGAGGCGACCATGGCGGTGTAGAGTCCTCCGGGAGATGAATCCCTCTCCGGCAGGGTGCCGGAGGAGATCTCCAGGATCCCCGAGATGGGATCGGCGGCGGCGGCGTCTCGGTAAGGTTTTCCGTATCGTGGTTTTTCGCATCGGTGGTTTCGCGACGGAGGCTTTAAGTAGGCGGAAGGGCGGAGTCGGGGCCCGACGAGGGGCCCACACCATAGGCGGCGCGGGCCCCCTTGGCCGCGCCGCCATGTGGTGTCGCCACCTCGTGGCCCCACTTCGTATGTTCTTCGGTCTTCCGGAAGCTCCGTGGAAAAATAGGCCCCCGGGTCTTCGTTTCGTCCAATTCCGAGAATATTTCGTTACTAGGATTTCGAAACCAAAAACAGCAGAAAAACGAGAACCGGCACTTCGGCATCTTGTTAATAGGTTAGTTCCAGAAAATGCACGAATATGACATAAAGTGTGCATAAAACATGTAGGTATCATCAATAATATGGCATAGAACATAAGAAATTATCGATACGTCAGAGACGTATCACCTACCCATGATTGTCAAGCACACGGGTAAGTTCATGAAAACCTTCACCCACGTGTGGTTCCGACAACTCTTGTCGGGTTGCTCCTTTGTTTCGCCACTCGCTTTGCGTCTTATGCAACATATCTTGAACCATCTTGTTGGTAAAAGTGTTATTACAAGCATTGATGATACACTCATGTGTTCCAAGAATCTCAAGGACCATATTATATATGTGAGAGAAGCCTTATGCATCTTATGGCCGTTGGCACACAAAAAGTTGATTTCCTTTGGATTTGCGATTTCCTCCATTGGCATTGAAGTGGATTATTCGAACTTTGAGGATATACATAAGTGGCCCACGCCAACCACAATTGCGCAAGCTCGAAATTTCCATGCCATTGCCATTTTCCATACTCGTCCTATGAACAACATTAGCACCATTGTTTGCCTTTTGAATGTTCCGTTTGTTTGGGACAACGCTACACAACACGCTTTTCATGACTTGAAAATGAAACTTCACTATACACCACTCCTTGTCCTACCAAAGGTTGACTACACCGACACAATATTTGTTCCCATTTTTGCCAAGTGTTCCATTGAAAAAGTAATGGTTGATTTCCTTCCGCATGATGATTTCTTATCCAAGGAAAACAAAATTAGCATACTCGATTCTTCTTTGCGAAAGTTGCTTTTATCCAAGTTCTTGTTCGGAAGCAACACCCCACCTCCAATTCTTCATGAGAGAACCAACATGGACTTCAACAAGCACGCCATCACCATGAAGAAACTACATGAAGACACAAGAGCAATCATACAAGAACATGTACTTCGCCAAGCTACCCGCCTCAACGCCAAGAAGAAGGGACGAGATAAGACACTTACCATGCTCCCCACACACCTCCATGACAACAAGATGATGAGAGACATCGAGCTTCAACGCATACAACGCCCCATGTGTTTTCAAGCTAAGTCCATTTCCAACCCCTATACCAATGCTCAAACTCTTGATGTGGTAGCTAGAGTCCATCATTTAGATCAATGCAAGCCATGCTCTAGAACGGTTAATGCTTCACACATGCATACATTGTTGCTTAGGGAGAACATTCGACTACATGGCCGACCAACAACCATCGCCACGGACCATGACATGTGCTTCATGAACTTCAAGGGTACGACCCTCAAGACCAAGTACGACATCAACATCAAGGATAGGATACCACGTCAAGGAGATGACGACACTCTAGAGTCGAGGACGACTCTTTCCCAAGGGGGGGAGATGATGTAGCCCCACCCAAGGTCGACACTACATCAAGACCGACAAGCCCTCCTCGTGGTCCAATGACACGAGCTCGAGCCCAAGCACTACACCAAGAGGTGAATTCGCTCCTTTCCTCATATGCTTTTGACACCCCTTTGGATGGCGTGCTACTTCATGCAAATACCCTATGTTCAATCAGGTACATCGACCAAGACGCAAGCCATGGAGACCAAGCCAATGAAGAGAGAGCTGGAAATGAGGAAGATGGAGCTACAGCACCCAGGCCGGAACTTCCGCCCCCCAGGACCGGAACTTCCGGCCAGATACCTCCCAGATGCCTTCCAGATGCCTTCCAGCGCCCAGAGAAATGGATCAGGCCGGAACTTCCGCCCCGAGGGACTGGAACTTCCGCCCACTCGGAACTTCCGCCCAAGTTCCGCCCAAGTTCCGAAATTATGCCAAAACGCCCCTAGATGTTACTGCAAGGAAATTGGCCATACTCGGAACTAGGCCGGAACTTGGCCGGAACTTCCGGCGCGACCGGAACTTCCGGCCCCCAAGACCGGAACTTCCGCCCCTGACCGGAACTTCCGCCCAAGACGGCCGGAACTTCCGCCCCATCGAACTTCAGCACAACAGCACTTTTCAGCCGTGTAACTTATCCCTTCGCCCCCACCTATAAATAGGCTCGTTGGCTCGGATCCGAGATTAGACTTGATGTGAAATTAAACCTGAGCTTAGCTCACCCTTGTGGGAACCCTACCTAGATCTTTGATCTTGTACCCACCGGGCTCCTTATCGACTCGTGAAGATCTCTTTGGTGACTTCTACCGTTTGTTTGATCTTTTGCTTGCACTTCTACCTATTTGGTCTTTTGCTTGCACTTCTATCAACCTTCCGGTCTTTTCACCCTTCTAGATCTTGCGAGCTTCGATTTGTCGATCTCTTTGCGGGACTTCTACCGGAAGGTCTTTTCCTGCAACCTCTATCGAGTTGGTGGTTCGGGCCAACGAGGGAAAACCGATTGTGTGCGTGTGTGTGTTGTATCCCCACGATTCCCCTCGCGTTCTTCGTGTTCATCGCGTTCATCCACCTCCCCCACGAATTCCACCCAAATCCGTGAAGATCGGGCACATCCTTGGGCTTAGCCCTTATCACCACTCAAGCCATGGTGATGAAGCACGATGACGAGAGCTTGGACATGAAGACGACAAACACCATCATAGGGTGTTTACCACTCCGAGGATGGCAAGTGCACGTTGCACCTACCGTCCTCATACGGCGACTTCCACCTCTTGTGCCACCACCACAATGGCCCCTACCTCGTCACATGCCTATGGACTCCGATGCTACAAGTGCAAGCAACAAGGCCACCCTCCACGGGAATGTCCCAATCTCCTATGTGAGGTGTGCAAGGCCAAGGGTCATGAGGCATGGCAATGCACAATGCAACGCGCCGACATGCTCTACTTCAACGAGCTACAAGCCCAAGCCACCAAGAAGCCTTCGACGCCAACACTTTAAGATGAAGATCAACAAGGTCAGCTCAAGGATGATGTGGAGCCGAGCCTAGATCTCTACTACACCACGATGCCACCACTTGAGGACGACTTGGGAGGCGATGGAGTTGAGCATGGTGAGCATGGGATTCTCCCTTCACCTATGGAGGCGCATGGAGTTGAGATGGTTGAGCATGGGATTTTCCCTTCAACCAAGGAGGCGCATGGAGATGAGAAAGTCGAGCCTACTCCCCTATGCTTATTTGATGAGTTGGTACCAATCCCATGTGAGCATGAGAGCCACTTAGCCCACTTGAGTGAGAGTGATAGTGAGTTGAGTGACTTCCACCCCATATGTGAGTTTGAGTGCTTCCATTTGGAGGACATGAGTGATACACAAAGTGAGTTGAGAGAGGTAGATGATAGGTCCATGGAGGACATTGCATTTGCTAACACATTAACCTCTCCCTCGTTTGTGTCTTCTTATGTTGCACTAGGTTCCACGGAGGACGAGTTCCCGCTCATGGAGACGATGTACATGGTGCATGAAGATGATGATATCTCACCATGCTTGCTTCAAGGCGGACATGTCGACCACATGGATCCTCCTACTTCCACTACACCTACATCAAATGAGTCGGCCTTCAAAGGTAACAACATAGGTGTTGATGATGCCATGATCCCACTAGTGGACATGATGACTTATGAGTGCATGCATGATCTTGATGATACATTTGCTACGTCGCATGCTACTTTCATTTTCCCATGCGATACTTTGCTTGATAACATTGTTGATCATGTGGAAGTGAATGCTTGTGATACCATGACCATGCCATGCTATGAGAGCTTCAATTTTTCTACCATTGCTTGCAACATGTCGACCACTTGCTCTTTCCCATGTATTGCTTGCAATGATAATGACAAGGATGACATTAGCTTCCAAATGCTTTGTCCCAAATGTTTACACTCTTCCATGATCCTTGCATCCAAGATTGCGAACAATTGCTCTTTCTTATGCTTGGTATGCAAGAATGCTTATTTCATTGTCCACGAGATGGCCCCCATAGCCTTCTCACTTTTTGATGATCATGAGTTACCACATGCCATGAATGCACCTTCTTGTCGTTGGCACCATCGCCATGCATTCCATACTATCTTGCTTGACACTAATGGTGATGTGCACAAGTCATGGAACATCATGATGGATGATGTTTTCATCTACCATGCACACACGCTTTTTGTCCTCGCTATTGTGTGTATAGGTACCCGAATGACTACTTCCACCGCTACGGAGCATGAGCTCACGAAATGCGCAATTGAGAGCTACCCCATCAAGGACCTAACCCGCGGGAATCACACCAAAGGGTATGTTCCCACAAGCCTTTGCCCTCATGTGTTTCCGACTTGGTTTGTCGAGTTTCCGGTTTGGTCCAATTCCTCATCACCTCTTTTGCCTCTTATGCAACATATCTTGAAACATCTTGTTGGCACAATGATTGTTGTATGCCTTGATGTTATCATCATACACTCCAAGAATCTCAAGGACCATGTCATACATGTGAGAGACACCTTATGCATCTTGTGCCACATGTTACACAAAAAGTTGCTCTTCTTTGGATTTCTCCTTTCATCCATGGCAATTGAAATGGATTCTTTGACACTTGAGGATACTCATACTCGGCTCACGCCAACCATACTTTCCCACGTGAGAAGTTTCCATCTCTTTGCCATTGCACATAAAAATTTTGCCCAAAATTTTGCCGCCCATACTTGCCTTTTGATTGTTCCGTTTGTGTGGGACAATGCTACACATTACATTTTTGACACTTTACAAACCAAACTTTTAGATGCACAAACTTTTGCCCCACCAAATTTTGGATACATCGACACTATTTTGGTTCCCATTTTTGCCAAATGCCTCTTGGAGAAACGACTTGATGCTTCGCATTTGATTGAGAGCATCTTGTTAGCCGCTCACAAAATTGGCATCCACAAGCTTTCCATTCGCAAGTTGTTTTTCCCCAAGTTCTTCTTCGACCGCGACTTTATCCCTCCACAACAACATGGGAGACCCGTCATGGACTACAACAAGGACGCCCGCACCACGACGAGTGTAATATCCCAGGTAATGGGGTTACAAAAATAGAGGAAACAGATGTGTGCATTGCATTCATGCATAGAAAATCTGGGGAATTTTCGCGCTTTAAAGTAAAACAGATCACGATGAATCGAAGTTTCACTTGACCTTGGTGGAATTGAAGTAGC